>NC_141873.1:324579981-324883011 GCF_056163025.1 Triticum urartu | reverse complement strand
TGGGTGGTATTAGGATCTTATATTCCTCGTCTATACTCTGGGACTCTGATCTCTCTTCTATTCGGGTTAAAATAAAATTTGCTAAATCTAACATTAGGATCTCGTTATCACTTTCACCCGGAGATCACCTTATTACTGATGATCGTCTGCTGCATGTGAAGACCCTGAAGATACTCTCCGCTGTTAACCCGAGAACTTGTGTTCATCGCGTTTGCAATTCCCCTTCCACCGTCAACCCTTATGGATAACTACATGCAGTTGTTATTCTTACAATCATCCCCAGTTGGTCTTGTTATTACAAGATACCCCGAAATACTCGTCGTTGTTTTGATAATCCTTTGAGCTTACTACCTTGCTGTTCTTTGTCACCTGAATACCCCTACGGATAATTCTCGCACTTATCGAGTATCCGCTCATCCCCTAGTTGTTCATGTGTTTCACAATGGTCTTCGAAATACTATTCGATCCTCCAAAAATCCTTAGTAGCTTATTGCTCTACAATACTTGTCTGGCAATATTCGTTAGTATCCTTAGGCAGCGTCATTTTGATCCTATTGATTCAACATGAGTGCGAATGCATGCAATCATCAGTTGACCCCTTTTATATTATCTTTCCATCTCAGACGTCATTTTAAACATGAGCTGGTTCTTAACCAATCCAATTGCCATCGATTGTACCCCTTAGGCTATTCAACTTATCCATCCCTGATCAGAGCGTCTGCTTCTGATCCTTCAATTTGGAAATCATAATTCCTTTTATATCTAAGCATCGAATCATTCAGATGTCTATAATCTGATGCCCTTGCATCCTTTCTTCAACTGGTTGTGTGCCGATGCTCACATCAGCTCCGCTATGGACCGTCAGACCATTTATTGGATTATTATTCGACTGTGTCCTCCTTATTCAATAACCTTGTGAGCCTTTCCTCAGATACACAATGCCTTTGGTAAATTGTATCCTCTGCTTTGGCAACCATGCTATACTTTCAATGCTAGTGATATTTACTATTGAAGCTTGTGGTATATATTTCCATGATACGCTGATGGGTTGAACCTATGCCTTCCTTAATATGTGCGAACTCGAAAGTTCTCACGAGTCATACTCTTCTGGTATTTTGCCAGATAAAATTTCAACACTACCACTTCTTCGAAAGTGAGGAGTGAATGAAAGATTATGCATTGAAGAAGTGGGAATCGACCTTGAACTTTATGTTCATGCCCATGGACCCGATGTAGATCTTATCATTAAAGCTTCTCTTAAATTAATTATTCCTTTGGTATAAGTTCATCTTATATCTGGGATCTGGCGTTTTGCAATCGTGGTTCCGGCCATATTCACCTTTAAATGCCATTTCTTGTGCAAGTTTAAACACTTGTCTTTTGCAGAGCAATACCCCAGTCCAACCTCTACTTTGATTCGTCGTCGAGTATTACCCCCCTGGTATCTCGAGATTATCTTGGAACTGCATAACTTCTTGTGATTTCCTCATCAAGTACTATATTCTCACTAAATACAGTTTTTCACGGGCTTCGAGTTATTTAACACTCAAGGACATCGATAACTGAATCGAGTCCGCGACGCGATTAAACAACTCTTAGTTAATCTTATTTACTTGCGAGTTTGTACTCGATCACGTCATTTCCAAGCCTTATCGGCTATATCATTATCGTGCAAACTTTTAACTGTGCTACCTGGTCCTTCTTCCTAGAGCAAAATTTCGAGGTGAGCTAATCTTACGTCAATCTTCCTCATCATAGCAATTGTCCTTGAATGACAAGCTTGATTTCAAGTTTGTGTCGTACCTATGGTTTCAATAACTTCTCGCTTCATCATTCCGTTGACTTGATGTCATCACCGATCGGTTACATCTTCTTGAAGCCTCTCGACAAATGTGTCATCATCATCATCAACATTTTGACCCCTTCCAGGATATCAATTGAATTCATGATGAGAAGTACCCTCCTTGCCCTCGATGATTTGTGTTATCATCGACCACTTTATTGCCTTCCGTTCAACACAAACTTGTTCGTGTTTCTAGCAACCCTATTGCTTTCAAGTTAATGGTCGATAATTCATTCTTAGACTATTGGTTGTTGAATCACCTTTCTAACATTGGTCATGCTACCTAAGGCCATATTTTGGGTGCACTTTTCAACCAATGCTTAATTGTGTATGTTTTCCTCGAGCATACATCCTTATATCATTTGATCCGACAAATGTTATCTCCTTGTTCACATAAGTGTGGAAATCCATCTTTTGAAAATCTCAATGAATTGTCGCTGAGTTCATCAGCCACCTCTTCATCCTCTCCTTGGTTTTAATGATGAACTCTTGTTTCGGAACTCGCTACCATAGTAAATTTCCCGAGAATCTTACAATGTCATCTCGTCAATTGTGTTGCACCTTTTCTTCTCAGGAATCCTGAGTCTGAGGTATCCTGACACCAATCAGATCTAAATCTCGGTCAGATATGATGGTTGGAACATTTTTCAAGAGACATATCATTGGTCCTTATATGACCCGGTAAGGTGATGTCATGCCTAGCCCACCTGACCGGAGGACCTAATGTTTTAGTTTCCTTTTTAGCAAGGTTAACCATTCTTCCATGAGGAAATGGAATGAATTTCTTTATAAATTGTTCCTGATGAATCCTTTGTATATCCAAAGCCCGACCTTTGTTTGAAGACCATGTCAGTGCTATCTCGAAGCATGTATGTGGTACTCCTATCATCGATAAGAACACTTGAAGCACAATGCTAAATTTTCTTAATCAAATTATCCAAACATCGTTGTATGGATAATGTCATGAAATTTCTCTCCCCTACCTAAAAGGTTTTCTACATTATATCCTGTCATGGATATCATGCTCTGCTTGTCCTTGGGAAGGGTATACCCCTGGTATATGTGTCAAACACATTATCCTTTCCATTGTTCTGTTTGATCTGATGATCACATTTTCCTTCCATTGGTTTGTTTAAACCTCCTTGTGATCTATAATATATAAGCAGTAATATTTCCCTGCTTATGTAAACACCTCGTTGTACCACTCTGTCCGCAAGACCCTGTTGCGATTGTTGATGACATTTCGGTAACCACCGATGGGCGAGAACTTTGCCTATTGGTCCGCCTCGTTTCAACGAGCAGGAGAATGGTTCTCTTCGTCCCTCGCCCTTAGTACCGATGTTGTTGTTGACATAACCGATGGACTATCCTCTGACATGCCTTGCTCACATGATCGTGCAAGATGTCCTCGCCCTTCATACTTTTAACCCACATGGTGGGCCCATAACCCATAGTTCCACAGGATCGAAACCTGACTCTCCTGTACAACCTATTGTCAAAGTTATTCCTCGTGCTTGACTTCATATGTACTTCACGGGCCACTTGCTTAGTGATCTATTATGGTATCAGACGCAATACTTATTCCCATTGCTCTGAACCCCTGTCACCCTTCATTTTAGGCAACGAACGAATGCCTATGCGCTTGAAACTTCTATTTTGCGCCTTCTTACTTTGCTCTCGATATTTTCTTAAGTTTCAATTCTAGAGTTACTATCCGGTATCCGCCACCTTTCCTGATGTTGTCGATTAGATAGTCGACCTTGCAGAGGTTTGTTCTCCCGGAATGCCCACCCTTTATCCTTTCGGAAGTACGATGGAGTTCCTGAAGAAAGGATGCCGACTTCATCATGATGACCTGAAGCAGAGAAATGAAGACATCAATGTATTGGACCGGCCTACTCAAGAAGAGCAAGCCAGGATGAGAAGACCCGCTAGATTCGTTACCAAACCTCCTCCTTTCACTACCTCTTAAATCTCGGGACGAGATTTCTTGTAGTGGAGGAGATTTGTGACGCTCGGGTAATTAAGCTACAGTAACCCCCTCGTAATGATGCCATGTCACCTCGGTTACTATGCATAAACTCGCGTCAATTCGAAACCCAGTTCAAAATTTCAAATTTAAAACAAAGGCAAACAATAAGAGTTTTCAAAAGTCAAAACTAAAATGTTCTAAATGTAGCAAGTAATTCATAATAAATATTGGTGGAGAAACCAAACCTTTAAAACATGTTTAAATGCTCAAAAGTAATTAATCTAGTGGCTAAAAAAACTAAATAAATGACTTTTGTATTTTATAAATCCTAAACTAATTTATTTGGAAGTCAAGCTTTTATGGCAGAGGCTTAATTTACAACACTAATTTAGGCACTAATTATTTATCTTAATAGAGTTAAAATAAATTGGAATTAAAAGAAAACAGAAAAGAAAATAAATAAAAAGGTAAAAGACAAACAGAAAACAATAGAAAGAGAAAAGGAACCCCCCGACTCACCATGGGCCTCGGCCCACCCCACCCAACCAGCCCGTCGGCCCGCCTGCTCCCCACTGGCCTGTGACCTAACCCCCGTACCCCGAAAACCTAGCAACTACCCACTCCCCCACATGTTTCTCTCGCCCCCGCTGGATCTGGATCGAGCCACGATTCCCCCCACTCCTCCCGCATGAAGCCCCCTCTCCTCGCACTCCCTTCCCCCCCTCGCGACTGTCACCGCGCCGCGCGCGCTCCGCCCCGCGCTCACCATGGCCCCGCGCCCGCTGGCCGCTCCGTTGGCCGCGCCCAGGCTCGCCCCTGGTCGCGCCTACGACGCGCTCACCGCACCCCGACCTCCTCTCCCTCGCGTGGCGCCTGCCTGACGCCGCGGCCTCGCCGGCGCCTCGACGCCACCGCCGTCGCCGGACCTCCCCGCGCCTCGCCGCCCGTCTTTGTCCTCCTCCACGACCGGAGCTCCTCCGCCTCGTCGCGCCTCGCCGACTCCACCTCACTGGCCTGCCTCCTCTTCATCACCGTCGTCCCCGACGACCTCCTCGCCCCCCGCTGCCCCGTCCCTACAAATCCCGATAAGGCCACGGCCTCCGCCCTCCTCCTTCCCTTGTCCCCGCGCCGTCCGTGCCTCCCTCGGTGCGCCACCACGCGCACTCACGCCCGTGTGCCGGAGCTCACGCTCTGGGCAGCACGCGCTCACCCCGCGCACTCCGGCGCTCCGCTCGCTCCCAACACTTCGGTCGGGGTCGAGCCCCACCGCTGCCACCATGCGCCCACGCCCCCGCTCCCTTGGCCTCGTCCGCAGCCCCCCCGGTGCGCTGCCCAGCATCGCCGCCGTCCGCCGGTGCCGTCCGTGGCCGAGCTCCGGCGAGCCACCCGCCCACTGCCCACCGGCGCCCGTCGCCTGTTCGGGTGTTACTGATGCCCGCATGCCCGTTTGGCCCCTGGCCCTATGACAGCCAGGGCCCACGTCCCCCTAGAACGTTTTTATAAAAAAAATTTAAAATATATATATATATATAATAAAAATAAAAATAATTAATTATTTAATTAATGAAAGAAATAATTAACTTAATTAATTTTCATTAACTAAACTAAACCACTAACTAGACTAATTAAACTTTAGTTATCTAACTAACCTAGTTAGTTAATTAGCTAATTAATTAGTATGACCAGTGGGGCCCACCCCCTAATTAATACTAATTAGGTTAATTAAAATGTTAATTAAAATGAGTCACTAACCAGTGGGACCCACTGGTCAGGTTGGCTAGTCAACCCTGTTGACTGCTGAAGTCAGCATGACCTCATGCTGATGTCATAAATCCATTTTCAAATTAAATTAAATAATTAATTAAATTCCAGAAATTAATAAAATCTTTAGAAAATCATATCTTTTAATCCGTAACTCGGATGAAAATGTTTTCTACATAAAAGTTGCTCAGAACGACGAGACGAACCCGGCTACGCAACCCGTTCGTCCGCCACACACCCCTAACATATCAAACTTGCAACTTTCCCCCTCCGGCTCCTCTGCCCGAAAACGCGAAACACCGGGGATAATTTCCCGGATGTTCCCCCCTTCACCGGTACCACCTCGTACCGCGTTAGGGCACACCTAGCATCACGCTTTGTCATGTCATGCATCATCATGCATTTGTTTGCATTATATTTATTGTTTCTTCCCCCTCTTCTCTCGCTAGACACCGAGACCGACGCCGCTGCTACCCAGTACGACTACGGTGTTGACGACCACTCTCTCTTGCCAGAGCAACCAGGCAACGCCCCCCCTTGATCACCAGATATCGCCTACTCTCCTCTATACTGCTTGCATTAGAGTAGTGTAGCATGTCACTGCTTTCCGTTAATCCTATCCTGATGCATAGCCTGTCATTGATGCTCCAGCTGTTGATACCTTACCTGCAATCCTAAATGCTTAGTATAGGATGCTAGTTTACCATCAGTGGCCCTACATTCTTGTCTGTCTGCCATGCTATACTATCGGGCCGTGATCACTTGGGAGGTGGTCACGGGTATATACTTATACATAATATATGATACTTGTGGTGATTAAAGTCGGGTCGGCTCGTAGGAGTACCCGCGAGTGATTCCGATGTTGGGGGCTGAAGGGGCAGGTGGCTCCATCCTGGTAGAGTTGGGCCTGAGTTCCCGAAGGCCCCCGACTGTTAGTTTGTGGTGGAGCGACATGGCAGGTTGAGACCACCTAGGAGAGAGGTGGGCCTAGCCCTGGTCGGCGTCCGTGGTTATTTCATAATAACACGCTTAACGAGATCTTGGTATTTGATCTGAGTCTGGCTACTGGCCTATACGCACTAACCATCTACGTGGGGAAAGTTATGGGCACTCGACGTCGTGGTATCGGCCGAAGCCTTCGTGACGTCAGCAACTGAGCGGCGCGCGCAGGATTGGACTGGAACGCCTGCTAGGCTAGGTCTGCTTCCGGCCGCCCACGCAACATGCAGGTGTGCTAAGGGCGATGGCCCCAGACCCCTGGGCGCTTAGGTTTAGACCAGCGTGCTGACCTCTCTGTTGGTCTAGGTGGGGCTGTGACGTGTTGATCTTCCGAGGCCGGGCATGACCCAGGAAAGTGTGTCCGGCCAAATGGGATCGAGCGTGTTGGGTTATGTGGTGCACCCCTGCAGGGAAGTTAATCTATTCGAATAGTCGTGATCTTCGATAACAGGACGACTTGGAGTTCTACCTTGACCTTATGACAACTAGAACCAGATACTTAATAAAACACACCCTTCCAAGTGCCAGATACAACCGGTGATCGCTCTCTCACAGGGCGACGAGGGGAGGATCATCGGTTAGGATTATGCTATGCGATGTTACTTGGTGAACTTACCATCTACTCTCTTCTCCTGCTGCAAGATGGAGGTTACCAGAAGCGTAGTCTTCGAAAGGACTAGCTATCCCCCTCTTATTCCGGCATTCTGCAGTTCAGTCCACATATGATAGCCTTATTCCAGTTGATACCAATGCATACATATGTAGTGTAGCTCCTTGCTTGCGAGTACTTTGGATGAGTACTCACGGTTGCTTTTCTTCCCCTTTTCCCCTTCCCTATATCTGATTGTTGCAACCAGACGATGGAGCCCAGGAGCCAGATGCCACTGTTGATGACGACTACTACTACTCGGGAGGTGCCTATTACTACGTGCAGCCCGCTGACGGCGACCAGGAGTAGTTTAGGAGGATCCCAGGCAGGAGGCCCGCGCCTCTTTCGATCTGTATCCTAGTTTGTGCTAGCCTTCTTAAGGCAAACTTGTTTAACTTATGTCTGTACTCAGATATTGTTGCTTCCGCTGACTCGTCTATGATCGAGCTCTTGTATTCGAGCCCTCGAGGCCCCTGGCTTGTAATATGATGCTTGTATGACTTATTTTATTTGTAGAGTTGTGTTGTGATATCTTCCCGTGAGTCCCTGATCTTGATCGTACACATTTGCGTGTATGATTAGTGTATGATTGAATCGGGGGCGTCACCTGATTTGTCAATTCAACCACACCTGGAAACTTAATATCTGCAGCAAAGTATTTAGTAGCAAGGTAATATGATAATAGTGGTAACGTAGCAAAGTAATATTTTTGGGTTTTGTAGTGATTGTAACAGTAGCAACGGAAAAGCAAATAAGCGAAGAACAATATATGGAAAGCTCGTAGGCATTGGATCGGTGATGGAGAATTATGCCGGATATGGTTCATCATGTAACAGTCATAACATAGGGTGACACAGAACTAGATCCAATTCATCAATGTAATTTAGGCATGTATTCCGAATATAGTTATACATGCTTATGGAAAAGAACTTGCATAACATCTTTTGTCCTACCCTCTCGTGGCAGCGGGGTCCTAGCGGAAACTAAGGGATATTAAGGCCTCCTTTTAATAGAGTATCGGACCAAAGCATTAACACATGGTGAATACATGAACTCCTCAAACTATGGTCATCACCGGGAGTGGTCCTGATTATTGTCACTTCGGGGTTGCCGGATCATAACACGTAGTAGGTGACTATGGACTTGCAAGATAGGATCAAGAACTCACATATATTCATGAAAACATAATAGGTTCAGATCTGAAATCATGGCACTCGGGCCCTAGTGACAAGCATTAAGCATAGCAAAGTCATAGAAACATCAATATCAGAACATAGTGGATACTAGGGATCAAACCCTAACAAAACTAACTCGATTACATGATAAATCTCATCCAACCCATCACCGTCCAGCAAGCCTATGATGGAATTACTCACGCACGGTGGTGAGCATCATGAAATTGGTGATGGAGGATGGTTGATGATGATGACGGTGACGGATTCCCCTCTCCGGAGCCCCGAACGGACTCCAGATCAGCCCTCCCGAGAGAGTTTAGGGCTTGGCGGCGGCTCCGTATCGTAAAACACAATGAATCCTTCTCCTTTATTTTTTTCTCCCCGAACACGAATATATGGAGTTGGAGTTGAGATCAGTGGAGCTCCAGGGGGCCCACGAGGCAGGGGGCGCGGCCCCCACCCTCGTGGCTAGGGTGTGGGCCCCCTGGCCTTGATTCTTTGCCAGTAGTTTTTATTATTTCCAAAAATAATCTCCGTGGAGTTTCAGGTCATTCCAAGAACTTTTGTTTCTGCACATAAATAACACCATGGCAATTCTGCTGAAAACAGCTTCAGTCCGGGTTAGTTCCATTCAAATCATGCAAGTTAGAGTCCAAAACAAGGGTAAAAGTGTTTGGAAAAGCAGATACGACGGAGACGTATCAGTTCTTTATGACTAATGTTGAGTCCATGGATTATACGCACTCTCAACCTTCCACCATTGCTAGCCTCTCTAGTATCGCACAACTTCCGCCGGTACCTTAAACCCACCATATACCTTCCTCAAAACAGCCACCATACGTACCTACTATGGCATTTTCATAGCCATCCCAAGATATATTGCCATGCAACTTTCCACCGTTCCGTTATTATGACCAGCTTCATCATTGTCATATTGTTTGCATGATCATGTAGTTGACATCATATTTGTGGCAAAGCCACCGTTCATAATTCTTCATACATGTCACTCATGCATCATTGCACATCCCGGTACACCGCCGGAGGCATTCACATAGAGTCATATTTTGTTCTAAGAATTGAGTTGTAATTCTTGAGTTGTAAGTAAATTAAAGTGTGATGATCATCATTATTAGAGCATTGTCCCAAGTGAGGAAAGGATGATGGAGACTATGATTCCCCCACAAGTAGGGATGAGACTCCGGACGAAAAAGAAAAAAAGAGGCCAAAAAAAGAAGAGAAAAAGCCCAAATAATAATAATAATAATAATAATAAATGAATGAGAGAAAAAGAGAGAAGGGACAATGCTACTATCCTTTTTCCACACTTGTGCTTCAAAGTAGCACCATGATCTTCATGATAGAGAGTCTCCTATGATATCACTTTCGTATACTAGTGGGAATTTTTCATTATAAAACTTGGCTTGTATATTCCAATGATGGGCTTCCTTAAAATGCCCTAGGTCTTCATGAGCAAGCGAGTTGGATGCACGCCCACTTAGTTTCTTTTGTTGAGCTTTCATATACTTATAGCTCTAGTGCATTCGTTGCATGGAAATCCCTACTCACTCACACCGATATCTATTGATGGGCATCTCCATAGCCCGTTGATACACCTAGTTGATGTGAGACTATCTTCTCCTTTTTTGTCTTCTTCACAACCACCATTCTATTCCACATATAGTGCTATATCCATGGCTCACGCTCATATATTGCATGAAGATTGAAAAAGTTTGAGAACATCAAACGTATGAAACAATTGCTTGGCTATTCATCGGGGTTGTGCATGATTTAAATATTTTGTGTGGTGAAGATAGAGCATACCCAGACTATATGATTTTGTAGGGATAACTTTCTTTGGCCATGTTATTTTGAGAAGACATGATTGCTTAGTTAGTATACTTGAAGTATTATTATTTTTATGTCAATATTAAACTTTTATCTTGAATCTTTCGGATCTGAACATTGATGCCACAATAAAGAAAAATTATATGGAGAAATATGTTAGAAAGCATTCCACATCAAAAATTCTTCTTTTATCATTTACCTACTCGAGGACGAGCAGGAATTAAGCTTGGGGATGCTTGATACGTCTCCAACGTATCTATAATTTTTGATTGCTCCATGCTATTATATTATCTGTTTTGGTTGTTAATGGGATTTATTTTACACTTTTATATCATTTTTGGGACTAACCTATTAACCGGAGGCCCAGCCCAAATTGTTGTTTTTTTTGCCTATTTCAGTGTTTCGCAGAAAAGGAATATGAAACGAAGTCCAAAAGGAATGAAACCTTCGAGAACCTGATTTTATCAACAAACGTGATCCAGGAGACTTGGAGTGGGAGTCAAGAAACAATCGAGGTGGCCACGAGGCAGGGGGCGCGCCCACCCCCTGGGCGTGCCCTCCACCCTTGTGGGCCCCTCGTTGCTCCACCGACCTAGTTCTTCCTCCTATATATATCCACGTACCCCCAAACATCCGGGAGCACCACGAAAACCTAATTCCACCACTGCAACCTTTTGTACCCGAGAGATCCCATCTTGGGGCCTTTTCAGGAGCTCCACCGGAGGGGGCATTGATCACGGAGGGCCTCTACATCAACTCCATGGCCTCTCCAGTGATGTGTGAGTAGTTTACTTCAGACCTTCGGGTCCATAGTTATTAGCTAGATGGCTTCTTCTATCTCTTTGGATCTCAATACAAAGTTCTCCTCGATCTTCCTGGAGATCTATTCGATGTAATCTTCTTTTGTGGTTTGTTTGTCGAGATCCGATGAATTGTGGGTTTATGATCAAGTTTATCTATGAACAATATTTGTATCTCCTCTGAATTCTTTTATGTATGATTGGTTATCTTTGCAAGTCTCTTCGAATTATCAGTTTGGTTTGGCCTACTAGATTGATCTTTCTTGCAATGGGAGAAGTGTTTAGCTTTGGGTTCAATCTTGCGGTGTCCTTTCCCAGTGACAGTAGGGGCATCAAGGCACGTATTGTATTGTTGCCATCGAGGATAAAACGATGGGGTTTATATCATATTGCATGAGTTTATCCCTCTACATCATGTCATCTTACTTAAAGCATTACTCTATTCTTGTGAACTTAATACTCTAGATGCATGCTGGATAGCGGTCGATGTGTGGAGTAATAGTAGTAGATGCAGAATCGTTTCTGTCTACTTGTCGCGGACATGATGCCTATATACATGATCATACCTAGATATTCTCATAACTATGCTCAATTCTATCAATTGCTCGATAGTAATTCGTTTACCCACTGTAATACTTATGCTCTTGAGAGAAGCCACTAGTGAAACCTATGGCCCCCGGGTCTATCTTCCATCATATTAATCTTCCAACACTTAGCTATTTCTATTGCTGTTTATTTTACTTTGCATCTTTATTTCTCTTTGTCATTAAAATACCAAAAATATTATCTTATCATATCTATCAGATCTCACTCTCGTAAGTGACCATGAAGGGATTGACAACCCCTTTATCGCGTTGGTTTAAAGCATTGACTTGGGGTTCGGAGTGGTGGTCCTCGTGCTTTGGGCACTGCAGTTGCATTACTAACTAATCGTGTTTGGGTGCTTTGTGGTGGAGATGGTGTTGTGTCAACTGGAACTGGGTTACTATCTGCTGGGGTTGGGGTTAGAAGGGGTGTAGCTGGTTCTCTGTCCAACTGGGTAGGGGTACAATCTGCGTGAGTCCGGGTTATGTGTGGTGGGGCTGGTTCTTGGGCAAGTACAACTGTGGTTCTATCTGCATCGATAGGTAGCATGATGTTTTCCGAAGACCGTGTTTTTACTCCCACAGATACTGCCATCACCCCCTCCAATTGAAATGGCTTATAAACAAGAAAAGTAATTGAATGTATTAGACATTGTAAGACATGTGCAATGGACAGTAGGGAAGAAAAAAAGGCATGAAATAATTCACATTTATGTTGTCTAACCAAACAGAATAGCAGGACATAGTTTCACATATATGATGGCTAATTAAATAGGATATCATGACACAATTTCACATGTATGATGGCTAACTAAACAGGATAGACTGACATACTTCAAAATATGATGACTATGTAAACAGGGTGACATGATATAACTATACGATGTGTCTATTAAAGTGGTTGGCATGCCATAAATCACAAACATGTCGTCGATGGAAACATGATGGCATGATATAATTCACGGATAGAATGACATAATTCAAAATATGATGACTATGTAAACAAGACGAGATGATATAACTATATTATGTCTTTAGAAAATGGGTTGGCATGCCATAATTCAGATACATGATGTCTATGTAAACATCATGGCATGATATAATTCAAATATATGATTTATATACTAAGCAAGTGAGCAGAGGGCAATCGCATATATGATGTGTCAACTAAGGAGATGGCATTCAATATTGTGTATATGATGTAAAAACTAAGCATTGCAATACAACATATGCATGATATGAGTAATGTAACCCTGCCAAGTTTGAGCATACACCTCAGGGGGATAATAGGACTGGTCATCTGCCTCTGAATCCTCCTCTGAAGAGCTATCTGTAACCAGCAAGATATCTGCTTCAACAGGTAGCATTGTCTGCTCTGAAGACCTTGTTTTCACTCCAGATTTCTCCATCACCAATTCAAAAGGCTGATGCATAGGAAGAGCAGTTGAATATACAAACATTGTCGACAAATGCAACAAGAAATACAAAAAAGGACGGCATGATATAATTCACATATATGACGCTTGGCTAAACTGTATGGCTGCATAATTCACATATATAATGCCTTGCAACAAGATAGCATTGCATAATTCACATATATGATGTCTTGCAACAAGATGGCATTGCATAATTCACATATATGGTAATTATACACTAAACATGTGGCATTCACACAAAGCATGTCTAAACTAAGCAAATGACATAGCAATGCAAGATACCATATGCACGATATGAGCAACATAACCCTGCCAAGTTGGAGCATGCATCTCGGGGGGGGGGGATAGGATTGGTCATCTGTCTCTGAATCCTCCTCTGAGGAGCTATCTGTAACCAGCCAGACATGTGCTTCGTCAGACAACATTGTCTGCTCTGAAGACCTTGTTTCCACTCCAGATTTTACCATGACCATGCCGAATGGCTGATGCACAGGAAGAGTAATTGAATGTACTAAAATTGTTGACAAATTTAACACGTAATAAAAATGATGGCATGATATAATTCACATATAAGATGACTGGCTAACCAGGGTGGCATTGCAAAATTCACATATATGATGCCTGGCTAAACAGGATGGCATTGCATGATTCACATATACGATAAAGAAACTAAACATATGGCATCGCACAAAGCATGTCTAAACTAAGTAGATGACATATTTGATGTATAAAGTAAGCAATGCAAGGCACCATATGCATGATATTACCAACATCAGCATGCCAAGTTAGAGCGAAGACCTCAGGGGGTAAATACGAGTGGTCTTCTCCTTCTGAACCCCCCTCAGAACAATTATCTTCCTCTTGATTACAATCCGAAATGGGTGGGGGGGCTGCCTTTTTGCCCACCATGGAGCGACGTCTGCATGAAATTTTATTGCCACGCAAGGCTCGTCTCTTTTGCTCTACATGTTTAGCTCCATTGTGTACAATAACTGACATGCATAGGAATAAAACATAGTGAGATTATGTAAGGAGTGCATGCACAAATCCAGAGTGATGGTAGCAAACTGTGGATAGACCCAAAACCAATGATAGCAGGCAGATAATAGCTTTAGTTAAAAAATACAGATAATGGCTCCTTTAATGTTTGTTTGCACCCAACATGAAACTCATAGTAGACACCCAATATTAACCAGATAGTAGACAGATAGTACTGATTTCTGCCCCAATATGTACCCGACAACCATTAAAAAAATCAAGTTTCAGCATTAATTTGGACCTGAATCGGAGTCTAATAGGTGAACACGACTATAAAGTAGCATGTCATCATATTAAGTGATGCATAACGTAAGCAGACACGGAAGAGTGCGACCTCTCTTGCGGACCCGTGTAGTCCTCAAGGTCATCTGCTCAGTTGATGATGGTAATGCAGTTGTCATGGCTGCCGGCGGCGGGGAAGAAGATCTGAGGCGGCGAAAGACAGTCTGGAGAGCGGATCCCTATTGTGGTGAACCCTTCCGCCGTTTGAGCAGATGAGCTCGGGTGGAACACAGCGCAGCAGGAGCAGGACAAACCACACAAGGTTTTCTTTAACAAATATCTGTAACAGAAGTAATTGTGTAAGGGATTGTTTGAATTTGAGGATTCTAACAATGCAGGGATAGGAAATAGACAAGAATAGGATAGGAATGCATGTGCAAAATAGAGAATTTAAAAACACAAGATTTCTGCCAATCTGGGTATTTGGTTCACAAGAATTGGAAGATCACACGATGCAAAGAAGCATGGTGAGATTAAGTCAAACCACAAGAAAATGTATGGTTATAATGCTATTATGCTACTATCTCTTAGTCTTGTGCTTCATGAATAGGACTTTGAAAAGGAGGACAAGTGGGAGTTAAAATCCCTATGGTTTTTCTTTCAAGGAGACACTAAAGGAACAAATCCTACAATTTTTCTCTGCTCCATTCCTTTGAACCAAATGCACGAATAGTAGTACCATAGGAAACTTTCCAATTCCTATGTTTTTCCTTCACTTTTCCTTTCAAGCACTGACGATTCTAGTAGGCAGGCTTGAGCAAAGAAAAGCCTACACTCAAAAAATGTTTTTGTGCTACTTCTACTACTTTGGACCTAGGCCACTGGCCTACTAGCTCAACTCCCAGGCCCATCGACAAATGCACAACTCAAACGCGTAGAGATAAATAATGATGGCGTCCAAGAGAGTCCATCACGGATAGCTAAGTTGCCTGGTACCTCACTGCTTGTCATAGAGTAGGATAAAATAATCATATTTCACGTTACTACGTGTGCTCAGTGGACAATATATATAACATGTAGAGTAAAAAAGAGATGCAACAAGTGTGCAACCTCTTTGGCGAAGTGTAACAACCACAATGCGGCTATATCTCCCACGTGTCGAGGCACGACTTAGAGGCATATCTGCATTGTAGGCTTGTCGCAAGAGGGGTAATCTTCACACATCCCATGTACTAAATAAGAAAGGGATAAAGAGTTGGCTTACAATTGCCACTTCACACAAATACAAGTTAAACATACATCATCCAGAGTACAAACAAGGTCCGACTACAGAACCAAAATAAAAGAAGACAACCCCAATTGCTAGATCCCTGATCGTCCCAACTGGGCTCCACTACTGATCAACAGGAAACGAAACAACACAACGAACACGATCTTCATTGAGCTCCCACTTGAGCTTAGTTGCGTCATCTACATTGGTATCATCGGCACCTGCAACTGTTTGGAAGTATCCGTGAGCCATGAGGACTCAGCAATCTCACACCCGCGAGATCAAGACTATTTAAGCTTATGGGTAGGAAAGAGGTAGTGAGGTGGAGCTGCAGCAAGCACTAAGCATATATGGTGGCTAACTTACGCAAATAAGAGCAAGAAGAGAAGCAACGCAACGGTCGAGAAGATAGAAATGATCAAGAAGTGATCCTGAAACTACTTATGTTCAAGCATAACACAAGAACCATGTTCACTTCCCGGACTCCGCCGGAAAGAGACCATCATGGCTAAACACGCGGTTGTTTCATTTTAATTAAGTTAAGTGTCAAGTTTTCTACAACCGGATATTAACAAATTCCCATCTGCCCATAACCGCGGGCACGGCTTTCGAAAGTTCAAAACCCTGCAGGGGTGTCCCAACTTAGCCCATCACAAGCTCTCACGGTCAATAGAGGATATTCCTTCTCCCAGGAAGACTCGATCAGACTCTGAGTCTCGGTTACAAGACATTTCGACAATGGCAAAATAAGACTAGCAAGACCGCCCGATGCGCCGACATCCCGATAGGAGCTGCACATATCTCATTCTCATGGCAACACCGGATGAGCACTCCGTACAACTAAAACCAGCCCTCAAGTTTCACCGAGGTGGCGCTGCAAAGGACTCTAGTTCGGACCAACACTTAGAGAAGCACTGGCCCGAGGGGGGGGGGTTAAAATAAAGATGACCCTCAGGAGCGCGACTCCCAAGGGAAAAAGGCTTAGGTGGCAAATGTTAAAACCAAAGTTGGGCCTTGCTGGAGGATTTTTATTCAAAGCAAACTATCAAGGGGTCCCCATAACACCCAACCGTGTAAGGAACACAAAATCAAGGAACATAACACCGGTATGATGGAAACTAGGGCGGCAAGAGTGGAACAAAACACCAGGCATAAGGCCGAGCCTTCCACCCTTTACCAAGTATATAGATGCATTAAAAACAAGATATAATAACAATATCCCAACAATATCCATGTTCCAACAAGGAACAAACTTCATCTTCACCTGCAACTAGCAACGCTATAAGAGGGGCTGAGCAAAAGAGGTAACATAGCCAAACAATGGTTTGCTAGGAAAGGCGGGCTAAAGGCTTGACATGGCAATATGGGAGGCATGATATAGAAAGTGGTAGGTAGCGCGGCATAGAAATAGAGCGAACAACTAGCAAGCAAAGATAGAAGTAATTTCGAGGGTATGGTCATCTTGCCTGGGATCCCGCAAGGAAGAAGAACGAGTCCATGAAGAAGACAAACGGACGTAGTCGAATGAATCCTCACAACTCCGGAACGGAACCGAAGCTAACGAGAGAAGCAACCCGGAAAGAAGCAAACAACATAGTAAACAACCATCACATAAGCATGGCATGATGCACAACCAAGTATGATGCATGTCCGGTTTTAAAGAGGCATGGCATGGCAAAGTGCACAAAAAACTACAAATTAAGTGGAGCTCAATATGCAACGAGTTGCATATTGACGAAACACCACGTTACTTATTTAGTTCACTCTCATTTCTGTACCCAACAATATTAAATGGTCTTAACCATGGCAAGAGTGTGAAGCATATGAAAACTAACTAACTAGGCAAATTTAAACGAGGTCGGAACAACAAACAACAATTCCAGAAAATCCCCATGTGCATATTGTGAATTTGGTACTATTCTGACCTAAACCATATTTTAGAGTTGTTAAACATGCAAGATGAGTGCACCATGTTAAACTAGGCATTTTTCTACCCCATTTACATATAAAGTTTGTTAAGTTTGGAGCTACGGTTATTTAGTTATGAAATAAATCATTTTAACAAGTTATTTAAGCAAATTTAAACAAACAACACTTTAAACATTTTAAACATGCATGAAAGTTGGAAATTATGAAACTAGACAATATTTTAAGCATTTTACATATAGAGATCATTTTAATCCGGTGCACGGTTGATGAGTTATTAGATGCATGAAGTCTAGGGGGCTTTCTGCAAAACTGTTTTACTGGAATAATTAGGAAATTTGTAGATCTGAAAAAGACGTGAACAGGCCGAAACAGAGGCCGGCCCAACAATGCACGGGGCGGGGGCTGCTCACCAGTCCTCATGGGCCGGTTGATGAAAGAGGCCCAACAAGGGGCGCAACTGGGTTAGATGCGATCTGGCGTTGGGCCGCCCGATCGCTGGCGCTCCAGACGAACAGGGACGCGGTCAACGGCGATGCGGTCCTTGCTCGGGCACAGGCGTGCGCTCGAGGCAGGTTGCGGCTCGACGCAGAGGAGGACACAGGCGGAGACGCAGCAGAGGGAACTTGGCGGGGCACCCCGGCGAGGGAGATGGACGACGCGAGCACTCAGGCATGGGGAGGCGACGCGAAACGATGAAGAGGGGCGCGAGGCAGGGGTCCAGGGCACGTCTCGTTCTCCTGCTCGAAGCAGAGGGTACAGGGGAAGCAGAGGCCTGCGGCGAGGGAATTAGGCGGGGCGACGGCTCCCGGGCGACGAGGCTCTGCAGAAGGGCAATAGTCATGGCAGGGACTTGAAGCGGGGCTCCCGGCGGCGACGGGGAGGCAGCAGCGGAGGGCGGCAACACCATGCGATGAGCTCGAGAGTTTTGCCATGGCGCCATTGCTCTCCTGTGGACATAGAAAAGAGAGTGACATGGTGAGGGAAGAAGCAGAGACAGAAGCGGCGGGGAGAGAAGAAGGGAACGAGGGGAGAAGGAGGAGGATGGGGATAGTGCTCATCTGCTGGTTCGGCAGCGCAGTCGTCAGAGTAGAGGCAGCAGCAAGAGGAGTCGACGCTTGTTGGAGGGGCTCGGGCCACAGTGGAGCTCAGGGTCGCGGATGAACTGGTTGCGCTCGAGAGCAGCAGATCGAGCAGGAGGAGCTCGGGAGCAGAGGATGGGAAGACAAGGAGAATAACGGGTCCGGCCTGGTGGTGAAGGACACCGACGAGCGATGAGGAACGCCGGCGAGCTTGCTTCTGGACGAGGCGGCTGCCATGCCTTTTCGACGGTGGAGCTGGTCGTCGGCAGGCGAGGTCGGACATCGGCCTGGGTCTGGGAGCAAAGGAGGAGTTCGGGCAAAGGAGGCCTGGGTCTGGCGGCGGCGAAGGATTTGATGGATGGGACAAACTGCCTAGGATCTAGGGTTGGTCTAGTTTATATAGTGAGTGGGTTAGATTAGGGGCTATCGGATCCCTCCGATCGTAATCGGACGATCGAGATAAAATAGGCTAGGAGAGTCAAAGAACAAACCGATGATATTTTAGGGATGTTTGGGGATGATTCGGACCCATCAGTGATGATTGCCTGATGTCTACTACACAACCTTCTTCTTGTAGACGTTGTTGGGCCTCCAAGTGCAGAGGTTTGTAGGACATTAGCAAATTTCCCTCAAGTGGATGACCTAAGGTTTATCAATCCATAGGAGGCGTAGGATGAAGATGGTCTCTCTCAAGCAACCCTGCAACCAAATAACAAAGAGTCTCTTGTGTCCCCAACACACCCAATACAATGATAAATTGTATAGGTGCACTAGTTCGGTGAAGAGATGGTGATACAAGTGGTATATGGATAGTAGATATAGGTTTTTGTAATCTGA
This sequence comes from Triticum urartu, assembly GCF_056163025.1. Lineage (NCBI taxonomy): Eukaryota > Viridiplantae > Streptophyta > Magnoliopsida > Poales > Poaceae > Triticum > Triticum urartu. The sequence continues at coordinate 324,863,572 of NC_141873.1, read as the reverse complement.
AAATATAAAAACAGCAAGGTAACTAATGATAAAAGTGAGCACAAACAGTATTGCAATGCGTTGAAACAAGGCCTAGGGTTCATACTTTCACTAGTGCAGGTTCTCTCAACAATAATAACATAATTGGATCATATAACTATCCCTCAACATGAAACAAAGAGTCACTCCAAAGTCACTAATAGCGGAGAATGAACGAAGAGATTATGGTAGGGTACGAAACCACCTCAAAGTTATTCTTTCCAATCAATCCGTTGGGCTATTCCTATAAGTGTCACAAACAGCCCTAGAGTTCAACACAAGGAAGACAATCAAATAACACCTCATGTTTCAAATTTGTTACACGACGCTTACCATGCGTGCATGCTACGGGACTTGCAAACTTCAACACAAGTATTTCTCAAATTCACAACTACTCAACTAGCACGACTTTGATATTTACCTCCATATCTCAAAACAATCAGCAAGCATCAAACTTCTCTTAGTATTCAACACACTCATAAGAAAGTTTTTACTATTCTTGGATGCCTAGAATATTAGGATTATTTAAGAAAATTACCATGCTATTTAAGACTCTCAAAATAATATAAGTGAAGCACTAGAATTCATCTATTTCTTCAAAATAAAACCACCACCGTGCTCTAGAAGATATAAGTGAAGCACTAGAGCAAATGACAAACTACTCCGAAAGATATAAGTGAAGATCAATGAGCAGTCGAATAATTATGCAACTATGTGAAGACTCTCTAACATTTAAGAATTTCAGATCTTTATACTTTATTCAAACAGCAAGCAAAGTTAAATAAAATAAAATGACGCTCCAAGCAAAACACATATCATGTGGTAAATAAAAATATAGCTCCAAGTAAAGTTACCGATGAACGAAGAAGAAAGAGGGGATGCCTTCCAGGGCATCCCCAAGCTTAGACTTTTGGTTGTCCTTGAATATTACCTTGGGGTGCCTTGGGAATCCCAATCTTAGGCTCTTTCCACTCCTTATTCCATAGTCCATTGAATCTTTACCCAAAATTTGAAAACTTCACAACACAAAACTTAAAGTAGAAAACTCGTGAGCTCCGTTAGCAAAAGAAAACAAAACACCACTTCAAGGTACTGTAATGAACTCATTATTTATTTATATTGGTGTTAAACCTACTTTATTCCAACTTCTCTATGGTTTATAAACTATTTTACTAGCCATAAATTCATCAAAATAAGCAAACAACACACGAAAAACAGAATCTGTAAAAAACAGAACAGTCTGTAGTAATGTGGATCAAACGTATACTTATGGAACCCCAAAAATTTTAAAATAAATTTCTGGACGTCAGGAATTTATCTATTAATCATATTCAAAAATAATTAACTAAATTTCACTCTCCAATAAAAAATGGCAGCAATTCTCGTGAGCGCTAAAGTTTCTGTTTTTTACAGCATGATCGCAAAGACTTTCCCCAAGTCTTCCCAACGGTTCTACTTGGCACAAACACTAATTAAAACATAAAAACTCAATCATAACAGAGGCTAGATAAATTATTTATTACTAAACAGGAACAAAAAGCAAGAGACAAAAATAAAGTTGGGTTGCCTCCCAACAAGCGCTATCGTTTAACGCCCCTAGCTAGGCATGATGATTTCAATGATGCTCACATAAAAGGTAAGGATTGTAACATAAAGAGAGCATCATGAAGAATATGACTAGCACATTTAAGTCTAACCCACTTCCCATGCATAGGGATTTTGTGATTAAACAACTTATGGTAATGATAATCAACTAGCATAGGAAGGCAAAACAAGGATAACTTTAAAACTTTAAGCACATAGAGAGGAAACTTGATATTATTGCAATATGTAAAAGCATGTGTTCCTCTCTCAGAATAATTTTCAGTAGCATCATGAATGAATTCAACAATATTACTATCACATAAAGCATTCTTTTCATGATCTACAAGCATAGAAATTTTATTACTCTCCACATAAGCAGAATTCTTCTCATGAATAATAGTGGGAGAAAACTCAACAAAATAATTATCATGTGAGGCATAATCCAATTGAAAACTAAAATCATGATGACAAGTTTCCTGGATATCATTATTCTTTATAGCATACAAGTCACCACAATAATCATCATAGATAGCAACTTTGTTCTCATAATCAATTGGAACCTCTTCCGGAATAGTGGATTCATCACAAAATGAAGTCATGACCTCTCCAAATCCACTTTCATCAATATAATCATCATAAATAGGAGGCATGCTTTCATCATAATAAATTTGCTCATCAAAACTTGGGGGACAAAAAATATCATCTTCATCAAACATAGCTTCCCCAAGCTTGTGGCTTTGCATATCATTAGCATCATGGATATTCAAGGAATTCATACTAACAACATTGCAATCATGCTCATCATTCAAAAATTTAGTGCCAAACATTTTAATGCATTCTCCTTCTAGCAATTGAGCACAATTATCGGAATCCTTATTTTCACGGAAGACATTATAAAGATGAATCATAAGAGGTACCCTTAATTCCATTTTTTGTAGTTTTCTTTTATAAACTAAAATAGTGCTAAAACAAGAAACAAAAAGATTCGATTGCAAGATCTAAATATATACCTTCAAGCGCTAACCTCCCCGGCAACGGCGCCAGAAAAGAGCTTAATGTCTACTACACAACCTTCTTCTTGTAGACGTTGTTGGGCCTCCAAGTGCAGTGGTTTGTAGGATAGTAGCAAATTTCCCTCAAGTGGATGACCTAAGGTTTATCAATCTGTAGGAGGCGTAGGATGAAGATGGTCTCTCTCAAGCAACCCTGCAACCAAATAACAAAGAGTCTCTTGTGTCCCCAACACACCCAATACAATGATAAATTGTATAGGTGCACTAGTTTGGCGAAGAGATGGTGATACACGTGGTATATGGATAGTAGATATAGGTTTTTGTAATCTGAAAATATAAAAAACAGCAAGGTAACTAATGATAAAAGTGAGCACAAACAGTATTGCAATGCGTTGAAACAAGGCCTAGGGTTCATACTTTCACTAGTGCAAGTTCTCTCAACAATAATAACATAATTGGATCATATAACTATCCCTCAACATGCAACAAAGAGTCACTCCAAAGTCACTAATAGCGGAGAACGAACGAAGAGATTATGGTAGGGTACGAAACCACCTCAAAGTTATTATTTCCAATCAACCCGTTGGGCTATTCCTATAAGTGTCACAAACAGCCCTAGAGTTCATACTAGAATAACACCTTAAGACACAAATCAACCAAAACCCTAATGTCACCTAGATACTCCAATGTCACCTCAAGTATCCATGGGTATGATTATACGATATGCATCACACAATCTCAGATTCATCTATTCAACCAACACATAGAACCTCAAAGAGTGCCCCAAAGTTTCTACCGGAGAATCACGACGAAAATGTGTGCCAACCCCTATGCATAGGTTCATGGGCGGAACCCGCAAGTTGATCACCAAAACATACATCAAGTGAATCACGTGATATCCCATTGTCAACACAGATACGCACGGCAAGACATACATCAAGTGTTCTCAAATCTTTAAAGACTCAATCTGATAAGATAACTTCAAAGGGGAAACTCAATCCATTACAAGAGAGTAGAGGGGGGATAAAACATCATGAGATCCAACTATAATAGCAAATCTCGCGATACATCAAAATCGTATCACCTCAAGAACACGAGAGAGAGAGAGATCAAACACATAGCTACTGGTACATACCCTTAGCCCCGAGGGAGGACTACTCCCTCCTCGTCATGGAGAGCACCGGGATGATGAAGATGGCCACCGGAGAGGGATTGCCCCCTCCGACAGGGTGCCGGAACGTGTCTAGATTGGCTTTCAGTGGCTACGGAGGCTTCTGGCGGTGGAACTCCCGATCTATTGTGCTCCCCGATCGTTTTAGGGTATATGGATATATATAGGAGGAAGAAGTACGCCAGGGGAGCCACGAGGGGCCCACGAGGGTGGAGGGTGCGCCCCCTACCTCGTGGCTTCCTTGAAGCTCCCTTGACATGGAATCCAACTCTCCCGGGTTGCTTTCCTTCCAAGAATAAGTTCCGTGAAGTTTCAGGTCAATTGGACTCCGTTTGATTTTCCTTTTCCGCGATACTCTAAAACAAGGAAAAAACAAAATCTGGCACTGGGCTCTGGGTTAATAGGTTAGTCCCAAAAATAATATAAAAGTGTATAATAAAGCCCATAAACATCCAACCAAGGATAATATAACATGGAGCAATAAAAAATTACAGATACGTTGGAGATGTATCAGTGCCCGGGTCAGGTCCAGGACAGCTTTCGGACGCGCGCGCGAGGAGGGCCGTGGGGAGACGAGAGAGGTTAGATTGGGCCTGGCGGTAAGTGGTAGTGGGCTGTGCAGAAAGCCTTGGGCTGAGAGAAGAGAAGAGAGAGACCCGGCGGCTATTTCCGGAGACCGAAAACGTCCGACGTTTGACCGACTATGTTGTCGCTATAGTTATCCGTTGGGGCGTCAAACGAACTCCGAATGCGATGAAACTTGGTAGACGGTCTACCTACAAGATAACAACACCACACGCCAACTTTCAACCCATTCCGAGAACATTTTTCAGCCACTTATAAAATAATATTTCGGAGGTGCCGCGAGCGCGTGCGAGTGTGGTTGGGCTCAAAACGGACAACAGAGAGAACTGGGAGACCCGGACGGATGCAGGTTTTGAAAAACATGCAGATGCAATGCACATGATGACATGGCAAGATGCAACACGCAAACAAATGACAAGGCAACAACATCGAACAACTGGAAGATACCTGGCGCATCGGTCTCGGGGCATCACAACACTCCACCACTACAAGAGGATCTCGTCCCGAGATCTAGGGTGGCACCGGGGGAAACGGAAGAGGAAAGGGAAGAGGTAAAACTAAGTTGCTTCTTTGACAAACGAGTGAAACCACGAACCTTGAGAGGTTGAACAAATTGAAAGAAAGAAAAACAACATAGATGAACAAGTTGAAAACACTCCGTTAGAAAAGAGGGATAAGGAACCTTACTAGAGCCTTGTAGGTTGAAAGACATACAAAAAGGGTTGCAATGGACAAGAAGTACATGCAAGCACTCCGGATGAAAGGAGATGTACAAGGAACGATAAGGATCAATTACGACAGCACTTCGGTTGGAAATGGAAGGCATAGAAAATGAAATTGGCAAAAAGAAAGCACTTGGATGAGACTCCGGTTAGAAGAGGAATTATAGACACAACAGTTCGGTTAAAACTAGATAGAGAAGGAATAAGAATGATATAATTTGGACAGCACTCCGACTGTAAATGGAAGGAATTGAACATGATATTGACAAGATGAGAGGATACTTGATGAAATCAGCAACACACTGCCTCCGGAACTATTGAAATAATGGCACAATGTGTAAGAAAGATTTCAGACAGCACTCCGGTTGAGAAGGGAGGCAAAAACTAGATAAGATAAGAGAGCTCAAATGAAAACACGACACTCCGGTTAAATGGATAAACAAAGGAAAGAACACGGTCCTCACAATTGTATATGATGAGTGAAAAGAGCAACATCACAATGCCTCCGGGAGAAAGAATGGAAGATAGATCATTGAAATACAAGAATGGAGAAGAAAATGCCAACTTCTGCCACAAATGAGCTTGGAAAGCACCCTTCCGAGAAGGTTATAATGGAGTTGTTGGAAAACCAACAACGAAAGGATAAGCTTGATGTGGGCTTATGGAAAACATCTCAAAATCTTGAGGTGAAAATTCTGCCACTAACGGAAAACAATAGATTGGATTGATATCAACAAGGAGACGAGAAAACTTATTTCACCGGGAGGATAAATGAAGAACTTGGGTCATTTATAAGCACCATAAATAGCAAAAATCCTTAGGGAAAGCTTTAGGTGAAATATAACCCAAGATAACTCCAGTGAAGAGATTGGTGGGTTTAAATATCTCATTCTTAACAACTTGCAAATCATGAAACACGAAGGGAAATTGTCAATAATGATAGAACACCACCTGAAAAGATAAGGTAGAAGGAATTGCACTTCAGAATGCAAGATGAAGAATACTTGAGCTCCTTTGAAAAGAATCTTGATGAGCACTTAGAGAAGGAATTAAATCCTTGTTGAACCATCATGTAGAACCTCCATGAAGAACTCCGGTAATAAAAGAATGATCCAAAGAAGTGAAGGATGAAAAGAATAAGACTGAAGCCTAGCAATGATTAGAAGAAGCTTTGAAATGATATAACCGAGAAAACTTGGAACTCAGGAAAAGAATGATGAACAATTAAAATCAACAATTTTGATGAACCTCCGGAATAAGGAATTGAAACAATGGATATAATAGATATGAAAACAAAGGAAGAGAAATCTTTAACAAACCACCGTAAGAATTGAAAAAGAACATAGCAAAGGCACAATTCATCGGGAAGAATTGGAGAATGAATGAAGATACTTGAGGGGATTTGGATACGTGAGAACGAAGAGATCATGAACTGACTAGAGAATACTTGAGCGATGCACCGGTAAGATTGGAGAACGAGAGCTGAAAGCTGAGAATGAATAATTCTGAGATGATGGGCTCTGGAGAATCAAACTGAAAAGACTCTTGAATTGCACCGGATGGGTGAAAAGAATTCTCACAATCGAAAATAATTATGAGAGGATGGCATCAAGCTATAACCATGAATCTTTGGAAGAACAGGTAAGATTTTAAGAGGAACTCTCCTTCGGTCTTCAAAATTCAAGAATGACGATGAGAAACACCACCATGAATTTTTGAGACACTCCAGAATAATGTAGAATATAGAGGTCGAATCAACAATGAAAAGAATTTAAAAGATCTTGGAGAAAGATATAAGACTGATGACAATTCGTTCTTACGTCAAACTTTGCAATGAATTTGAGAATAACTCCGGAAAAAATAGAAGAGTCAGGTAAGATCCTGGGAAAAGACCTGTGGGTTAGGGCCCACTCAAAACAAAACACCATTAAACGTTTTAAAAGAGGGATTGCATCGGTTGATTTAAATGGCTTGAATGAGATAACATCCTCGAAAGAGCTTGAATGGATTAGGAAAGAAAACACACATCTCCTGAGATATCTTCAGCACTCCAGAACAAATGAATAGCGAGAAGTGAATGATTAAGAGGTGGACCGACATGAGAAAGCATTTGAACCGAGGAAAGGATATTATTGACAAAGCTTGAATTTACTCCACCGGAGAAGAATGAGAACGAAGAATGATGAACTTCAAGCTCTGTTAGTCTTCTTGAGAATCACCAGGTAAGAACTTTGAAGGAAAAGAATGAAGAGACCTCACATCGAAAAATATGGATACTTGATTAAGAAATCTTAGTCCTTGAAGAACAGGGTGGGAGGGAGGGAAAAACAAAGGCAACTTAGGACGGATGAAATAAATAATGTTGAGAAGACTTTGAGTTGATCTTGCGGTTGTGAAAAATGATACGATCAACTTGAAGAGAAACACGCCGGATGAAAAGGATTGACATGACAATCTCGATTATCATGAATGATTAGAATTCACAAAGAAATATGAGAACACCGCTTAGAAAAAGATATGGAATCACACTTGACATAGAAGCAACTCGAATACCACAAACCAAAACAAAAACAAAGGATTTGGCTTGGAGAATAAGCCGGAACAAACATATGATAGATCCCATATCGTATCATGTGTCTGTTGGAAACATATTCTAGGAGCTACTAGAATTCCCAGCTATAAACTCCTGAAACTTTTTGGTTATGCAATCAGGTGTTGGGGATACAGGGGAAGCATAATATCTCACCCAAACTAACAATCCCTACATCCAGCTGTATCCATCCTTCAACACATAACCAAGAAACCTTCGGAAATCGTTTACCTCAACCTTCGAAAAGTATCCGTTATACGAGTTATGGCAATACTCCCGAACTCCCGCCCTAGTACTGGGTGGCGTCGAGGTTATATCACCAACAACTGCATAAAAGAGATTTTCGATGTCGGCGAACTCAGGTATTCCAAAACTGGAACGATAAAATTGTGACGACAACACCTCGGAGCTCAACTCCCCGGGACACTGCCACAACCCCTAAATGTCAGGAGGCACCAAGAACAATGTTCTCATCACAAAACCATCGGAACGATTCCAAGATACCCGCGTGATCCTAAAAAAACGGTGAAATTTGGGGAGAGAAAAGTCAAAACTTCTACGTCGGGAGGCCTCACCAGAGCGACGAAGGGACCGAGGAGTAAAAAGAATCCTACTCTCTGATATATATAATCCTAAGACTCAAAACATTTTATTCTAGACTCCACAACATCAGCGATTCGATCAAGCAGGGGGCTCCTAAGTCGGGGATGGATCTGATACCAACTTGTAACACCCACAATGCGGCTATATCTCCCATGTGTCGAGGCATGACTTAGAGGCATAGCCGCATTGTGGGCTTGTCGCAAGAGGGGTAATCTTCACACATCCCATGTACTGAATAAGAAAGGGTAAAGAGTTGGCTTACAATCACCACTTCACACAAATACAAGTTAAACATACATCATCCAGAGTACAACACAAGGTCCAACTACGGAACCAAAATAAAAGAAGACAACCCCAATTGCTAGATCCCCGATCGTCCCAACTGGGCTCCACTACTGATCAATAGGAAACAAAAAAACACAAAGAACATGATCTTCATTGAGCTCCCACTTGAGCTCAGTTGCGTCATCTGCACTGGTATCATCGGCACCTGCAACTGTTTGGAAGTATCCGTGAGCCATGAGGACTCAGCAATCTCACACCCGCGAGATCAAGACTATTTAAGCTTATGGGTAGGAAAGAGGTAGTGAGGTGGAGCTGCAGCAAGCACTAAGCATATATGGTGGCTAACTTACGCAAATAAAGGCGAGAAGAGAAGCAACGCAACGGTCGAGAAGCTAGAAATGATCAAGAAGTGATCCTGAAACTACCTACGTTCAAGCATAACACAAGAACCGTGTTCACTTCCTGGAATCCGCCGGAAAGAGACCATCACGGCTACACACGCAGTTGTTTCATTTTAATTAAGTTAAGTGCCAATTTTTCTACAACCGTATATTAACAAATTCCCATCTGCCCATAACCGCGGGCACGGCTTTCGAAAGTTCAAAACCCTGCAGGGGTGTCCCAACTTAGCCCATCACAAGCTCTCACGGTCAACGGAGGATATTCCTTCTCCCAGGAAGACCCGATCAGACTCCGAGTCTCGGTTACAAGACATTTCGATAATGGCAAAACAAGACTAGCAATACCGCCCGATGCACCGACATCCCGATAGGAGCTGCACATATCTCGTTCTCAGGGCAACACCGGATGAGCACTCCATACAACTAAAACCATCCCTCAAGTTTCCTCGAGGTGGTGCTATAAAGGACTCTAGTTTGGACCAACACTTAGAGAAGCACTGGCCCGGGATGGGGGTTAAAATAAAGATGACCCTCGGGAGCGCGACTCCCAAGGGAAAAAAGCTTAGGTGGAAAATGTTAAAACCAAACTTGGGCCTTGCTGGAGGAGTTTTATTCAAAGCGAACTGTCAAGGGGTCCCCATAACACCCAACCGTATAAGGAACACAAAATCAAGGAACATAACACCGGTATGACGGAAACTAGGGCGGCAAGAGTGGAACAAAACACCAGGCATAAGGCCGAGCCTTCCACCCTTTACCAAGTATATAGATGCATTAAAGTAAACAAGATATAATAATGATATCACAACAATATCCATGTTCCAACAAGGAACAAACTTCATCTTCACCTGCAACTAGCAACACTATAAGAGGGGCTGAGCAAAAGCGGTAACATAGCCAAACAACGGTTTGCTAGGAAATGTGGGTTAGAGGCTTGATATGGCAATATGGGAGGCATGATATAGCAAGTGGTAGGTAGCGCGGCATAGCAATAGAGCGAACAACTAGCAAGCAAAGATAGAAGTGATTTCGAGGGTATGGTCATCTTGCCTAGGATCCCGCAAGGAATAAGAACAAGTCCATAAAGAAGACAAACAGACGTAGTCGAACGAATCCTCACAACTCCGGAACGGAACCGAAGCTAACGAGAAAAGCAACCCGGAAAGAAGAAAACAACATAGTAAACAACCATCACATAAGAATGGCATGATGCACACCCAATTATGATGCATGTCTGGTTTTAAAGAGGCATGGCATGACAAAGTGCACAAACAAAACTACAAATTAAGTGGAGCTCAATATGCAATGAGTTGCATATTGACGAAACACCACGTGACTTATTTAGTTCACTCTTGTTTATGTACCAAACAATATGAAATGTTGTTAACCAAGGCAAGAGGGTGAAGCATATGAAAACTAACTAACTAGGCAAATTCAAATGAGGCCGGAACAACAAACAATAATTCCGGAAAATCCCCATGTGCATATTGTAAATTTGGCACTATTCTATCGTAAACCATATTTTAAAGTTGTTAAACATGCAAGATGAGTGCACCATGTTAAACTAGGCATTTTTCTACCCCATTTACATATAAAGTTTGTTAAGTTTGGAGCTACGGTTAATTAGTTATGAAATAAATCATTTTAACAAGTTATTTAACAAAATTTAAACAAACATCACTTTAAACATTTTAAACATGCATGAAAGTTGGAAATTATGAAACTAGACAAGATTCTAAGCATTTTACATAGATAGATCATTTTAATCCGGTGCACGGTTGATGAGTTATTAAATGCATGAAGTCTAGGGGGCTTTGTGCAAAACTATTTTACTAGAATAATTAGGAAATTCGTAGATCTGAATAATTAGGTAACTCGTTCTCCTGCTCGACGCAGAGGGTGCAGGGGAAGCAGAGGCCTGCGGCGAGGGAATTAGGCGGGGCGACGGCTCCCGGGCGACAAGGCTCTGCAGAAGGGGAATAGTCATGGCAGGGACTTGAAGCGGGGCTCCCGGCGGCGACGGGGAGGCAGGAGCGGAGGGCGGCAACACCATGCGATGAGCTCGAGAGTTTTGCCATGGCGCCATTGCTCTCCTGTGGACATAGAAAAGAGAGTGACATGGTGAGGGAAGAAGCAGAGACAGAAGCGGCGGGGAGAGAAGAAGGGAACGAGGGGAGAAGGAGGAGGACGGGGATAGTGCTCATTTGCTGGTTCGGCAGCGCAGTCGTCAGAGTAGAGGCAGCAGCAAGAGGAGTCGACGCTTGTTGGAGGGGCTCGGGCCACGGAGGAGCTCAGGGTCGCGGATGAACTAGTTGCGCTCGAGAGCAGCAGATCGAGCAGGAGGAGTGCAGGAGCAGAGGATGGGAAGACAAGGAGAATAACGGGTCCGGCCTGGTGGTGAAGGACACCGACGAGCGATGAGGAACGCCGGCGAGCTTGCTTCGGGACGAGGCGGCTGCCATGCCTTTTCCACGGTGGAGCTGGTCGTCGGCAGGCGAGGTCGGACATCGGCCTGGGTCTGGGAGCAAAGGAGGAGTTCGGGCAGAGGAGGCTGGCAGCTGGCGATGCGGGATGCGGAGGCAAACTTGGCGCGTGAGGCGACCTGCGGGTGGAGTTGGTTGGTGGAGATGGACCTCAGTGGGGATTGGCCCACTGGTGAAAACGAGGAAGGAAGGAGGCGCAGGTTGGTGGATTGGCTGGTTGGTGCGAAGGGGATCCCGAGGTGGGAGAAAGACAGTGGCGGCGGCGAAGGATTTGATGGATGGGACAAACTGCCTAGGATCTAGGGTTGGTCTAGTTTATATAGTGAGTGGGTTAGATTAGGGGCTATCGGATCCCTCCGATCGTAATCGGACGATTGAGATAAAATAGGCTAGGAGAGTCAAAGAACAAACCGATGATATTTTAGGGATGTTTGGGGATGATTCGGACCCATCAGTGATGATTGCCTGATGTCTACTACACAACCTTCTTCTTGTAGACGTTGTTGGGCCTCCAAGTGCAGAGGTTTGTAGGACATTAGCAATTTTCCCTCAAGTGGATGACCTAAGGTTTATCAATCCATAGGAGGCGTAGGATGAAGATGGTCTCTCTCAAGCAACCATGCAACCAAATAACAAAGAGTCTCTTGTGTCCCCAACACACCCAATACAATGATAAATTGTATAGGTGCACTAGTTCGGTGAAGAGATGGTGATACAAGTGGTATATGGATAGTAGATATAGGTTTTTGTAATCTGAAAATATAAAAACAGCAAGGTAACTAATGATAAAAGTGAGCACAAACAGTATTGCAATGCGTTGAAACAAGGCCTAGGGTTCATACTTTCACTAGTGTAGGTTCTCTCAATAATAGTAACATAATTGGATCATATAACTATCCCTCAACATGAAACAAAGAGTCACTCCAAAGTCACTAATAGCGGAGAATGAACGAAGAGATTATGGTAGGGTACGAAACCACCTCAAAGTTACTCTTTCCAATCAATCCGTTGGGCTATTCCTATAAGTGTCACAAACAGCCCTAGAGTTCAACACAAGGAAGACAATCAAATAACACTTGATGTTTCAAATTTGTTACACGACGTTTGCCATGCGTGCATGCTACGGGACTTGCAAACTTCAACACAAGTATTTCTCAAATTCACAACTACTCAACTAGCACGACTTTGATATTTACCTCCGATCGTAATGGGATGATCGAGATAAAATAGCCTAGGAGAGTCAAAGAACAAACCGATGGTATTTTAGGGATGTTTGGGGATGATCCGGACCCATCGGTGACGACTACCCAGGTCGGATCCGGGACAACTTTCGGACGCGCGCGCGAGGAGGGCTGCGGGGAGACGAGAGAGGTTAGATTGGGCCTGGCGGTAAGTGGTAGTGGGCTGTGCATAAAGCCTTGGGCTGAGAGAAGAGAAGAGAGAGACCTGGCGGCTATTTCCGGAGACCGAAAACGTCCGATGTTTGACCGACTATATTGTCGCTATAGTTATCCGTTGGGGTGTCAAACGAACTCCGAATGCGATGAAACTTGGCAGACGGTACGCCTACAACATAACAGCAGCGCACTCCAACTTTCAACCCATTCCGAGAACATTTTTCGCCCACTTATAAAATAATATTTCGGAGGTGCCGCGGGCGCGTGCGAGTGTGGTTGGGCTCAGAACGGACAATGGAGAGAAGTGTGAGACATGGACGGATGCAGATTTTGAAAAACATGCAGATGCAATGCACATGACGACATGGCAAGATGCAACACTCAAACAAATGACAAGGCAACAACAGCGAATAACGGGAAGACACCTGGCGCATCGGTCTCGGGGCGTCACATGAAGCCATGTCTATCTCAGCGTGATTGGCTTGGTCGGTGAGGATGCTCCGGCTGACTTGGATGTCGGAGGAGGGGAAGAAGGTCTTAGGCATCTGGAGATGGAGCCTAGGGTACTGCTCGGCTGTGATGGAGGGTTTCATTGTTGGAGCAGCTCCGGTGAGTTACACGACGCCGATGCTGAAGCAGGACAAGAGAGACAGCGTTAACCTGAGTGGAATTCTAATAGCATCTCCAATAGATGACGTAAAATACATAACCACAAAGTGCTAGATGTAAAATACATTAGCCGCTCATCTCTGAACTTAACTGTCGAAACTGAATTTAATTGTCGAAACTGAACTTAACTGTCGAAACTGAATTTTGCCGTCGAAACTGAATGCACTAGTAGCAGAAAAACAGTAGCAGCAGCGCGTGCGAGAGCTAGGGCAGCTGGTTGGGTACCAGTTCATCTTCAACCTCCACCCCCTAAGCCGCCAGCCATCACCGGCCAAACCGCCGCCCCCCGCCGCGCGCGGCCGGCGGTGCACCGCCCCGCCCGCCCCGAAACCACTCCCCACCACCGATCCGCTGCCGCCCGGGCCATCCCTCTAGGCCCCCCGTGCTGAGCTTTTTCTCCTGCGATCCCGACGCCACCGCCCCACCACCGCCGGCGACCATCGCCCCACCCTGAACCCTAAGATAGATAGTGGGGTACCTCTCCGGTGAGCCCCCCTTCCTGCTGCGGTTGGTTCTTCCTTAACTCCGGCGAGCCCCCCCACCCCCCTGAAAATCGACTGACCCAAAAGTCGATTCAGTCGACTGAAGTGTAGCCAAATCGGAGCAGCATCGCAAGCAAGAGCAAGAGCGAGAGAAGCAGCGCGAGCAAGAGCAATAGCAAGAGCAGACCAGGCAAGGGACCGAGAGCAAGAGTAGAGAAGCAGCGCAAGCGAGAGCTAAAGCAGCAGCAGCTCCTACAGATGTGGACGTCGCCGTCGAGGGAGCGACACCGTGGAGGAAGTGGCCGTCGACACCGTCGTGGATGGAGCCGCACCATGTCGGCTCGGGACCAAGCGTCGGCAGCACCGTGAGATCGAATGAAGAAGGAAATGCGGTGATTAGTGTACAACCTCTTTGGTGGCGCCGATTAGGCCTCAGCTTCATCCGAGGAAATGGTGATGATGATGCTCTTCCGATGGTGCAGGTGAAGACGTCAGTGTGGGAATGGAGGTGGCGCGAAAGACGAGGGGAATGTCGAGGTAGCTCCTTGGAGGTGGAGGACGGGGTGGCTAAAATAGCGAGACGACGAGATCGACGACGGATCCTCATCCGGTACGGGGGATGAGGGACGTCGAGGTGTTGTTGTGGACGACGTCGTTGGGGAAGAGGCTCTAGCTGGGCAGCAGTGAGGTGGCGGACGGAGGAGGGTGGGGTTTCGCAGCTGGAGCAGAGAGGTTATGGCGTCCTGGGATTTCAAATGGCGAAAAGGAGGTGATGGGAGGGGGGAACCATGGCTTAGGGATGCGCTTGTCCGAAATGTGGGGTAAGTCACGAAAGTACCCCCACCGATTTGAGCTAGGCAGTTCTTTCAGTTCAGGGGTATCACATGCATTTCACGTGTCGGGATTTTGCAGGAGGTGGGAGTTTTCCACGCGTTGTAATTTTGGGATAGCAAGGCGCGGGTTGAGATGGAGGGAGTTTTCGGAGCACAACGAGACAAAGATATATCTTAAAAAGGCGCGGGTTGAAGAGGCGGGAGTTCCACAGAGATGCTAGCTTGAAATTTCGGCATAACAAGGCGCGACTTGAAATTTCGGGAGAACAAGCCTAACGTGTACCCCAAAAAAACAATTCGCACCTCATCACTAGAGAGAGCAATGTCCTGTTTTACAATATTACTAGAAATGCATTCAAATACAACAACAAAAACTAAAAGAATCGGGACAACAAACATAACGTGTACAGTACCAAAACAATTTGCATTTCCCTCAACAATGAAGAAACAATGTGTGTTGTGTAGCATATGGACTAATTAAATTTGAGTACATTTTCCCTGTTTGAATGGGATTGTACTCGGTTTAGTTATGCAACCATCTAAATATTATCTTCACAACACATGACATGAATATAGGAGAAGTAAATTCCTATATAAATACGAACTACATGTACATACGATCTCAAATTCAAATATATGTATCCATTTTATGTTGAATTGAAATCATAGTACATGTATGCTCTAGCTAGATGTTCAGAATCTAAACCATGTATGATACTACGTACAATGTTTTTAACATGCACAACACACACACAAACACCATTTAGACTGGTAAGGTACACGTGCATTGCAGGCATGAGATTTGGCAACCAAATTATGAATAAATACCACATTATAGCATGTAAGCTTTTGAGTCATATATGCATGATGTAGATGTTTGATTAATTCTTATAGTTCATTTCATTCAAAATCATCTAGTTTTTATAAGAAAGCTAATCTATTTTAAGATTCATGGAATTGTGCGTTGTAAAGCATAAAGTAAAAACAAATAATGGCAAATCATGTATAAAAACATTTGGGCAATTCTGATACAGAAGATTCTAGAACAAAGAAGAAGTGCTTGTGCTTTGAGGTTTGTGCATTATGCTTAAGTTCAACCATGGAGTCTTCTAGATTGTACACGTGGCAAAATCTGGTGGAATCTAGATGATATCCAACGACCAATAGTGCTCAAATTTGCCATCTCTGCACCATCGGATTGGCTTCATCCAACAACCATCTTTCAAAGTTAAAGTTATCCACACACTATATAAAAAATATAAAATATAAAATATAGGGGTATAGATATAGATATGTGATGCGAAAGCCAACCATCATCTCCAGTTAGAATAGTGTGTCCATGCACGGATGCAATGTGGCCAAACAATGTCTGCCATCGTATCTCAAATTCAAGCAGTCTGACCTTGTTCAATGTGTATACGGTACAACATGCTCGTTTCCAAACCACACCACACATATCTCAGTTATATTCATGCATGCATGGGTTTCAAACATCATGATATCTTATTCAAATATTTGAATTCAACTTTACATTGATTATGACCTCACCTAGGCTTTTACACCCACACAGTCATCTTCTCTTTATAATTTGTACTACTAACTTTCTCTGTGCATGCATGCACACACTCTACCAGTTGGCATTATCCATCGCACACATGCAATCTTTTTCTTCAGGTCGGTCTCCCATGCATGCACACACACACCTCCCCCTCTCCATCACATCGGGCATTCTTTATCTCTCACGTGCATGCGCAATGATCGATGTTCCTCTAAATGGTTTAAGTTGATGAATTGGCGCTCCTCGTAAAGGATTAGCAATGCTTGGCCCCTAGCTCATTTATTTTTCATGACTCCGCCACTGCGTGCAACAGCGCATGTTCTCGCCCCCTCTCTTTAAATACCGATCTCGCACATGTGCACTCCTTCATAGTCTCCCTCCACTTGGACCCTCACACCATCTTCTAGCCCCCACTGGATTTTGCCACATGTACAATCTAGCAGACTCCATGGTTGAGCTTAAGCATAATGCACAAACCTCAAAACACAAGTGCTTCTCCTTTGTTCTAGAATCTTTCGTATCATAACTGCCCAAACTTTTTTTCTAGTTGAATTGCCATTATTTGTTTTTTACTTTATGCTTTACAACACAATTCCATGAATCATAAAATAGATTAAGGGCTTCTTTGATTCAAATGATTCTTAAAGGAATTTTGGAGGATTCTAATCCTTAGGAATTTTTCCTATCTTGGTCATTTGATTCGAAGGATTGTAAACCATAGGATTTTTTCCATAGGATTCATTTGCACTAGATTTCATAGGAAACATCCCATCCACTCAAACTTGTTTGAAAGAATCCTGCGTTTTTTCTATGCACAATTAGACACTCGTACAATCCTATAGGATTCAAGACAACATTCCACTCAAATCCCATGTTTTTCCTATTCCCGCATTTTGGAAATCCTAGGAATCAAAGAGGCCCTAGCTTTTTTATAAAAACTAATTGATTTTGAATGAGTTGAACTACAAGAATTAAATGAATGTCTACATCAGGCATATATGACTCAAAGCTTACATGCTATAGTGTGGTATTTATTCATAATTTGGTTGCCAAATCTGATGCGTGCAATGCACGTGTACCTTACTAGTACTTCGAGTATGTGCGAAACACGTAAATTAGAATTCCAATGGCACGCTACATAGTGTCTCTCTTACAGTTCATGAAGCCACGTGGCACATGTGGAGGCGTTGTTGCAACCTCCTTGTGTGGATTGATCACAGTGACGTGCTGCTGGTTCCAGAAGAATGTACTTGTCCTCTCTAAGGCACACTGGTGGTACATGCACGAAGCAAAGATGGGCATGCACACCATGCATGCACTCATTCCCTCGCACGCACACGCGGGTACATGGGGGACGCAATTTTTACGAAGATCCACCCCATGTGATACTTTGACGCGTGTAAAGTCCTTCACTTCATTGATGGTCAATTAATACAACGCATGCAAATTGAGTGGACGTGAGGGAGGAAGGAAGACATTACTACTCCACTGCGTCCATGCGAGTAGTTAAATCATGGGTTGCTGTCGGATGTGGGGTTCTGGCAAACCCTTAAGGTTCGAACACTGCGGTGCGCACGAAGTCTCTCCCTCCTACCGACCTACGCTCTAGCTCGCTAAGATCTTGCGGACGAACTCGACGAACTCACAACACAGAAAGACACGGGGTTTATACTGGTTCGGGCCACCATTGTGGTGTAATACCCTACTCCAGTGTGGTGGTGGTGGATTGCCTCTTGGGCTGATGATGAACAGTACAAGGGAAGAATAGCCTCCTGAGGTTGGGGTGTTCTTGTGCGTATGAACTTGTGGTGTGTAGATTCCCTTAAGCTAAGATGAGATGCCATCCCCCCACTATGGTGGTGGCTAGTCCTATTTATAGAGGCCCTAGTCCTCTTCCCAAATATTGAGCAGGAAGGGAGCCAACAATGGCAGGCTAATTTGAAGGGGGACAACTAGTACAAGCTATCCTGACAAAAGGTAGTCTGCGCCTGTGAAAGGCTCTGGGGTGACGCCATCTTGGGCTCCACGATGACCTTCGTCTTGCAGTCCATGGTCTTGGTCTTGTTGCACCGAAATGGCAACCCTTGCCTGATGCCTCAGTACTCTGCGGCTGCGCTTGCCCCCTTTGCACCAAAGAGGAAACAAGGATGCTGCGTGCGCCGGCGCCCGCCTGGTGTCGATCGTCATGGCTCACGTCAAGAGAGCCTCGTGAGGTTTGCCTCGCCTTGATATCTCCTCCCCCCGCGAGCCTGCCTGACTAGGCCACTCGGGAGGAGGTCTTGCGTCGTCCACCTCGCGAGGCTTGGCCCCTCGCGAGGGTCTTGGGTGCCTCGTTGATGAAGATGGGCCGTATGGCCTGCTGCTTGGCCACGCCGCGGGCCGCAGGCAGGCAAGTCTGGGGACCCCTGTTCCCAGAAGCCGACAATAGCCCCCGGGCCCAAGGTGCGCTCGGGCTTGGCTTCGCGGTGAAGCCAAGGGTCAAGTTCGGAGCACCGCAGGCGCCAAAAGCTTGCGGCCTCGGTCGACGCGTGGCGGTTGATTGGACGTGGGCGTCTCCTCTTCCCCACGCTGCCTCGGCAACTGCTTGACCTGACAAAAGACTGGCGCGCGCGGCACTTGCCTTCATTGCTTCTTCCTTGCCTCGCTCTAGATCCCCTTCCCACTCTTCGCCGCCGCTACCTACAGATCTGCTCCGGCCTTGCTCTGCATCTGCCGCCCATGGCGCCGCGCAAGGTCAAGACTTCCTCGGCTCCGGCTTGGTACGAGCCCGCTCTTGAGGCGCCCACTGTCAGGAGAAGAGCCTTGCCTCCGTGCTCCTGCTGACGGCGGGAGAGAGCAACGAGTGGGGGAAGACGAAGCTCCGGCTTGCCTCCGATGAGCCGGAGCCTGAGGGGAGAACCTTCTTTCCTTTCTTTTTGAGCAGCGTTGCCGTCAAGTTGGTTCCTCCCTTCTCTGATTTCTTTTATGAAGTCCTCGACCACTATGGGCTGTAAGCATTGCATCTCCATCCCAACTCTGTCCTCCTCCTGTCCATCTTTGCCTACTACTGTGAGGCGTACCTGGGCGTGATGCCGTTCGTGGTGCTCCTGCGCCATTTCTTCTTCCTCTGCGTCAGCGAGGGTCACATCTCTGGATGCGCCAACTTCGTTGCGTCCGGCAAGGCCAACTCGATCTCGAGCACCAGGAAGAGGGCCGACAACATTCGATCCAAATGGGTCATGGTGGACGCCAAGCTCGCCCATCCGCGCCTGGTGTTGCCGACAGAGGCGCCCTGGCAAGGCAAGGAGTGGCGCAGGGCGGAGCTTGTCAATGAGCGGGCATCGTCAGTGTTGGGGCACATGATGACTGACCTGAAGCCGGGCAATGCGAGGGCGGCCAAAATAACGGGACTGATGCTCCTGACGGAGTTCTTGACGTTGCGGGTTGCCCCACTCCAGGCGCGCACGCCCCTTCTGGGAGCATGAAGGAGGGGAAAACAAGGCCCACCTAAGGCTGGGGGACCTACCTGACGACGAACTGGACGCCGTCCTGCGTCTCATAGTCGGAGACAACCAGGAGTACCCGCCTAGCGCCTTCATTCCCCTGTTTCAACGCAGGGACTGGGAGGAATTCGTCGCCTCCAGGCCGACTTTTGATGCGCGCGGGCTGGTGCCGCCGGTGTTTTCGGGAGCTCCTATGGCGCAGAAACCGGTGGAGGTGTCTTCTGGCGAGTCCCGCGGAGAGGGGGAAGAGGAGGTGGACCCGGAGGAGACCGCGGAAGAGGTGGGGGAGACCTCCCCTACGAGCAAGGACGAGATTCTCCGCGCCCTTCCTGATGATGCCAAGGCCGACGCCTACCAAGGAGGGAAGGAGCAACCCCTTGTCCCGACAAAGGGTAGGTCGTCGCTGGTGGACCGTGGTGCCGCCTCCACCCCAACACCTCCTGGGGCTGGATCCGGTTCTGCCTCCGCACCGCATGGTGCCGCCGGAGCCTGAACGCCTGCCCCTCAGGCCCCAGTGCTTTCAGGCCTCAAGCTTCACAAGAGGAAGGTGGAGTACTTCGCGGTGGACCGGTAGGTGTCTCGAGCTTCGCTTTATCCCTGCTGGTACTTATTATTTCCTGACGCTCGCCTTTGGTTGATCAGGCGACAACTTCGGCGAAGAAGAGGAAGGAGGGTATGGCAGCTGTGCCTCCCTCCGCAGAGCAAGGAGGCAACATCGCCCGTGTCTCCCCAGCCCGGTCGCCCTTGCGGGGCCAAGAGGAACATCACCGCATGGAATCAACCCCCATAGCCCCGCTGGCTCCGGAAGTGCCGGTGCTTGGCGCGGCTGACGAGGTCCCAGCTGCTCCGGGGCCCGCGGTCTCCCAAGCCCTGGTGACGGTGTCGCTTCATCCTACTGTTGCACCTCCACTCCTTGGTTCTTCTGCTCCTGCTGCCGTCTTGGAGCGTGCCCTTTCAGAGATGACCCAACTGCACGCGGATCTCCTGAGGGCTGACCCGCGCCTGGTGGCCGGGCGTCTGGAGTTGGCATCCGGCTGGCTTCATTCTGACTTGGCGGTACGCGCGGCGCTGGGCCAGGCTGTTGCGGCTTTTGAGAGGGAGAAGCAAGGAGCCACCGGCACTGCAGCCGATTGTGAGGCGGCGCTAAAAGACGCCAAGGCCGCCCGTGACCGCTGCCAAGTGCTGGAGGGCGAGTAGCAGAGCCTGCGCGACAAGCACGCCGAAGAGGTACACCGCCGCCAAGCATAAGAGAGGCAGATGAAGGCCCGGGAGGAAGCCATCAAGAACCGTGATGTTGAGCTAGCGGAGCTGGGGAAGAAGCAGGTTGCGGAGCGCAACCGGTTGGAAGAGTTGGAGCAGAAGATGGGGGCGAGGGAGGCCGATCTTGAAGCCAAGGCGCGAGTCCTGGCTGAAGACCGTGTGGCCTTCGCCGATCTTGAGAAGAGATCTCGCAAGGTGCTGAGGACGCTCTACGAGCATGGCCTGGAGAAGCCGCTGGACACTAACGAGGACGGCCCCACCCAGCTGCTTCCTCTCGTGGTGAAGGCGCTTGAGGAGGTCGTTGAGGGCCTCGGTCCCATGGCGGAGGCAGAAGCTCACGTTCTGTCTTCAACCGCACTGACTCGCGTCCTCAGCTATCTGCACCTCCGCGACCCCAACGCCCGCCTTGACTAGCTGCTAGAGCCTATGGCTGAAGACCTCTGCGAAGCCGCTGCCGCAGCTGTTCACGGTCAAGTGGAGGATTTGCTGGGGAAGTTCTGCGGCTTTGTCTCCGATCCTCTGTCTGGCGATGTCGCGGATCCTGCGGCTGGTGGTGAAGGTGAGAGCATCGTTGCCCACGGGGGAGCACCTTCCGCAGGCGACGGCGACATCCCAGGGTGACCTGCGGCTATTCCTCTCGTTTCATTCCTGCGACATACATCAGGCCTCGTGGAGGCGTTTAGACTTTTCATTTGGTATTTTAGAACAATATGCTTGTAATATTTGCTTCGAGGTTTTGCGTTTTCCTTGCTATTTGCTTCGTTCTGCGTTGACAGAGCCCGGCCCCGCGCATACCTCAACCGCCATTGGGCCGTCCGGAGACCAGGACAGTCCAAGGAGTGAGGGGCTACGTGACCAGTTAGGCTCCTGAGTCGCGATGCTCTCGAGTCCCCCGCCTTGACGTGCGAACAACATATAGGGAGAGTTCGTGAGGATAGATTAATATTCTACGTCGGCAGAGCCCGGCCCCGCGCATACCTCAACCGCCATTGGGCCGACCAGAGACCAGGACGGACCAAGGAGTAAGGGGCTACGTGGCCAGTTAGGCTCCTGAGTCACGATGCTCAGGAGTCTCCCTTGACGTTCAAACAATTTCCATACCTACCCTCGCCGAGGCCTCGGGAGGGGCGCGCGATGCCCAGGTCCGGGGGACCTGGTTGGGTGGCGTGCGCTTGGGTGTGACCCGAGCGCAACCCCTGTGCCCAACCCCCTCGCGTGACTCTCCCGAGGGGAGGCGTCGTGGTGAGGCTGGGCACTGAGCTCTGGGCTCCCTGAGGTTGGTGCGACTATGGGGTCGCCCTCAGTTGTTTATCACCAGCGCGGAGCATAGTGCTTCTTCTTGTGCATGGACATAGCCGCTCCTCGGCAGTGTCGACAGCCAGCGCGGAGCATGGAGCTTCCACTTGGGCGTGGGATGCCCCCCCCTCCAGGAGGAGCCCCCGGGGTGTGTACAGCCCCGCCCTGACACGTGGCTTGCACGGCAGGGCTGCGAGGTGTATCTGGGCACTCATGAGCCAGCGCGGGACTCACGAGGCCCTACCTCAAGGCAGGTTGCGCCTGGTCTTGAGTCTTGGCGACTGTATGTCCCTGCAAGGCGGTTAGATGCAAGCACTCTATGTCCTCAGGTCCCGGCCCTCGAGCAAGCTCAGCCGCCGCTGCTATGCCAGGTCGTGATGCCGTGGTCAAAGCCACGGGGTGTTGGCTGGAGAGCCAGTAAGAGCTCCTGAGTCGCGATGCTCAGGAGCCCCCCTTTTAACGTGCAAGCGGGTTGCATGGGATAAACAGACCCGCGGCGGGTGACAACCGAGCAGGCGATAGCCGTCGGCAGGTTAAGCATGAAGAGCATATCAACTGGGATAAATGCAGGAAGATACATGCCACTAGGTCTGGCCCGAGCGGCTTAGGGATGATGCAGCCCGAGGGGCGCCCCCAGCAAGGTAAGATAAATACATAGCAAAAGGGATATATGCCACAGGGACGGACCCGTGTGGCCTAGCAATAATGCAGCCCGAGGGGCGCTCCCAGCTTAAATGAACTTGGAAGATGTCACCTGGTTCTGTAGACGAAGCAGAGTTGGTGCAGCTGAAGCCACACATTGATGGAATGGCTCCTCATGAGCCACCGGGACCCTGAGACTCAGGAGGCTCTGGGGGCTCAGGAGGTTCCCTGAAGACCATCGCCATCTCCTACAGAACGGCATGGAACCTGGCCTCCTGAGCCGCCAGGACTTGCCGCACGTTGCGCTGATAGGCCGACGCCATGCTCGACAAGCCGAAGGGCATGCAAACGTAGCTGTGTGGTGGACCCTCACAGCAGCCCGCACGTGATGGCCAGAAGGGTTCCTGAGATGCGGCCCTGTTGAGGCCTGGGACGTCGATGCAGACGCGCAGCTCAGCACCCTCGCCTGGATGGTGAGCCGCACTCCGTGAGCGGCTATCGCCGCGCATGGCTCTTGCGTCTTGTAGCTCTTGGGTGGTCTCGGTGATGAACTCCTGAGCGGTGGGCACTCCTTGCCCTGTGCTCTCCTGAGGAAAGTGTGCCGTGAAGCACGCTTCCAAGTAGTTCCCAAGCGCCTCCCTCGGGAGGTTGACAAGGTCCGAGGCTCTCTAGAAGAGAGCCCCCGAGTCCTGCCTGAGGAGGGCGCCGGGTGCGCTTTCCTATGCGGTGGAGGGTGGCGCCCCTGGAGCAGGTGCTAATCCTGACGAGGCTCCTGACGCGACGCCATCTTCTTGGGGTCCTGCGCGGCGCGGCAGCTTCCTCTTGGGGATGGTCTTCGGAGGGCCTTCACTTCTGCTATCAGGGTTGTCGATTGCTGCGGCTTGGAAGGCGCACTCAAGGGAGCACACCGCATCCCTTTCTTCACACGGGACCGTGATGATTCCCCCGCTTCCTGGCATCTTGACAACATTGTAGCCGTGGTGAGTGACTGCCATGAACTTGGCCAGGGCTGGATACCCGAGGATGGCATTGTACGGCAGGCGGATGTGCTTGACGTCGAAGTCGATGAGCTCGGTGCGGTAGTTCTTGCACTCGCCGAAGGTGATGGGCAGGCGGACTTGCCCTATCGGTGTGGTGGAAACTTCAGTCACTCCTGAGAAAGGCTTGGTTGGCTGGAGCTGCTCATAGGGCACTTGGAGGTTCTCGAACGTGTTGACGTATATGACGTTGAGCCCTGCGCCGCTGTCGATGAGAGTCTTGGTGACTTGCACATTGCTGATGACTGGGGAGCACATCATAGGGAGTGCGCCAGCGGTGGCTGCACACTTGAGCTGGTCTACCGAGTCGAAGGTGATGGCGCATTGGGACCACCTGAGCGGGCGCGTGGCCTCGAGCTTGGGGAGCGCCGCGTTCACCTCGCGAGCGAACTGTTTGAAGATGCACTGAGAGGCTGGGGCCTGAGCACCGCCCAAGATGCAAGCGATCGCACGCGGCTCCTGGAAGCTCCTAGCCCCCTCGTCCTGGTGGTGGTCGTTCCTTCTTGGTGGCGGCAACGGGGGAAGACCGGCGTTGCCCAGGGGGCGATCCTCACGAGGCGGGTCCCTCTAGGCGCCCTCGCGAGGTTGGTCCTGCCAGCAGTCCTTACGAGGCCGGTCGTGCCACTCCTGGCGTAGGCCACGGTCGTCCCAGCGTCCGCCTCCGCGTCCTCCTCCATGGTGTAGCCCCGGTCATTGCGCTCGGGGCGTCGACCGTAGCGTCCTTCCCGTATGGCTCTGAGCTCTTGACAGTCGCTGGTGTTGCGGGTCTTCAGATTGTGGAAGGTGCAGAACGGCCGGCCGTTCTTGGACGACTCGGGCTGATCTCTGCCTCGCTTGGTGTCGGGCTCCGCTGTGAGCACTACTTCCTCTTTGCGCTTCACGTCCTTGGCCTTGGCCTTCTTCTCTTCCACTCCTGCAGCTGGCAGCTCAAGGAGAGAGAGGCGCCCCTCCTCAGCTCTTGCGCACTTGGTCGCCAGGTTGAACAGCTCCAGAGATGTGCAGAGCTCCTCATGGATAGCAAGCTCTTCCTTCATCCTGACGTCACGGACGCCGTTTGAGAACGTGGAGTTGATGGCTTCGTCCGTGACCTTGGGGATCTTGAGGCGGGTGTTGTTGAAGCGCTGGATGTACTTCTGGAGGGTCTCTCCTGGCTGTTGCTTGATGCGGCATAGATCGCCCGCGGCCGGTGGGCGGTCGCGAGTGCCCTGGAAGTTGGCGACGAAGCGGTCGCGCATCTCGTCCCAGGAGGAGATCAAGCCGTGCTGCAGGTTCAAGAGCCAGGAGCGGGCCCCATCCTTGAGAGCCATGGGAAACCAGTTCGCCATGACTTTTTTGTCGTTGTTGGCCGCTTCGATGCTCAACTCATAGAGCTGCAGGAACTCCGCGGGGTTGGCGGTGCCGTCGTATCGAGGAGGTAGATCTGGCTTGAACTTGCCTGGCCAGGCGACGCTACGCAGTTCGGGGGTGAAGGCGCGGCAGCCAGCCATGGTCGCCGGGGCCCGCTTCTGAGGCGGAGCTTGGTCTTGGTGAGGTCCGCGCTGCACCACTACAGGCGGCACGCGGTCTTGATGAGGTGGCGCGGGGAGCACCGGTGCAGCTTCTCGCGGCCGTGGGATTTCTTGGCAGCTTCTTTCTTCACGCGCGGGCGCCGGGCGCGGTGGATCACGCCGCGGAGGCGCGCGCCATGGTGCCAAGGCACCGTCTTGGGGGCGAGGCGGTGGAGGCATGCCATGAGCCCCGTCGCCCGCGGCTGGTTGAGGGGGAGGAAGAGAGTGGGACGGCGTCGGAGAGCCCCCTGCGGCACGGACGAGCTCGGCGACGCGGTCGAGCCACTCCTCATAGAGGTCATCGACGGGGCGATAACGTAGGAGCTCGTTTGCCGCGATGAGCGCGGCCCGTGCCTCCATGGGAGCACAGTGCGCGTGAGACGAAGAAACAGCAGGGGTGAGTGATGGAGTAGCGGTGCGGCCGTCCTGCCGCATTGAAGGATGCAGCGAGGATGCCTGCTGCTCGTTCCCCACCGGGCCAGTGGCAGCGTTGGCGGCGGAGGACGGAGAGCGACGAAGTGGCCCGCCGACGGGAGCCGTCTGAGCGATGCGGGCAGCGAGGGCAGCTCGACACTCAGCTCGAGCACGGCGAGCATCCGCCATGGAGACGACGGAGTGACGGAGCGACGAACCGACGAAGGGAAACTACGGCGCACCCCTACCTGGCGCGCCAAATGTCGGATGTGGGGTTCTGACAAACCGTTAAGGTTCGAACGTTGGGGTGCGCGCGAAGTCTCTCCCTCCTACCGGACTACGCTCTAGCTCGCTAAGATATTGCGGATGAACTCGACGAACTCACAACACAGAAAGACACGGGGTTTATACTGGTTCAGGCCACCGTTGTGGTGTAATACCCTACTCCAGTGTGGTGGTGGTGGATTCCCTCTTGGGCTGATGATGAACAATATAAGGGAAGAGCAACCTCCTGAGGTTGGGGTGTTCTTGTGTGTATGAACTTGTGGTGTGTAGATTCCCTTAAGCTAAGATGAGATGCCATCCCCCCACTATGGTGGTAGCTACTCCTATTTATAGAGGCCCTGGTCCTCTTGCCAAATATTGAGCGGGAAGGGAGCCAACAATGGCGGGCTAATTTGAAGGGGGACAGCTAGTACAAGCTATCCTGACAAAAGGTAGTATGCGCCTGTGAAAGGATCTGGGGTGACGCTGTCTTGGGATCCATGATGACCTCCGTCTTGCAGTCCATGGTCTTGGTCTTGTTGCACCGAAATGGCAATCCTTGCCTGATGCCTCGGTACTCCGCGGCTGCGCTTGCCCCCTTTGCACCAAAGAGGAAACAAGGACGTTGTGTGCGCTGGTACCCGCCTGGCGCCCGCCTGGTGTCGATCGTCATGGCTCACGTCACGAGAGCCTCGTGAGGTTTGCCCCGCCTTGATATCTCCTCCCCCCGCGAGCCCGCCTGACTAGGCCGCTCGGGAGGAGGTCTTGCGTCGTCCACCTCGCGAGGCTTGGCCCCTCGCGATTGTCTTGGGTGCCTTGTTGGTGAAGACGTACTTACGGCCTGCTGCTTGGTGATACGTCTCCAACGTATCTATAATTTTTGATTGTTCCATGCTATTATATTATCAACTTTGGATGTTTATGGGCTTTATTATGCACTTTTATATTATTTTTGGGACTAACCTATTAACCCAGAGCCCAGTGCCATTTTCTGTTTTTTCCTTGTTTTAGAATATTAGAGAAAAGGAAAATCAAACGGAGTCGAATTGGCCTAAAACTTCACGGAACTTATTTTTGGATCAGAAGAAGCCCAGAAGACTTGGAGTGCACGTCAGGGGATCAACGAGGAGGCCACGAGGCAGGGGGCACGCCCACCCCCTGGGCGCGCCCTCCACCCTCGTGGGCCCCTCGTGCCCCCCCCTGACACACTTCTTCCTCCTATATATCTCCATATACCCTAAAACGACCGGGGAGCGCAATACATTAGGAGTTCCACCGCCAGAAGCCTCCGTAGCCACCGAAAGCCAATCTAGACCCGTTCCGGCACCCTGCCGGAGGGGGCAATCCCTCTCCCGTGGCCATCTTCATCATCCCGGTGCTCTCCATGACGAGGAGGGAGTAGTTCTCCCTCGGGGCTGAGGGTATGTACCAGTAGCTATGTGTTTGATCTCTCTCTCTCTCTCGTGTTCTTGAGGTGATACGATCTTGATGTATCACAAGCTTTGCTATTATAGTTGGATCTTATGATGTTTTCTTCCCCCTCTACTCTCTTGTAATGGATTGAGTTTCCCCTTTGAAGTTATCTTATCGGATCGAGTCTTTAAAGATTTGAGAACACTTGATGTATGTCTTGCCGTGCGTATCTGTGGTGACAATGGGATATCACGCGATTCACTTGATGTATGTTTTGGTGATCAACTTGCGGGTTCTGCCCATGAACCTATGCATAGGGGTTGGCATACGTTTTCGTCGTGATTCTCCGGTAGAAACTTTGGGGCACTCTTTGAGGTTCCATGTGTTGGTTGAATAGATGAATATGAGATTGTGTGATGCATATCGTATAATCATACCCACGGATACTTGAGGTGACATTGGAGTATCTAGGTGACATTAGGGTTTTGGTTGATTTGTGTCTTAAGGTGTTATTCTAGTACGAACTCTAGGGCTGTTTGTGACACTTATAGGAATAGCCCAACGGATTGATTGGAAAGAATAACTTTGAGTTGGTTTCGTACCCTACCATAATCTCTTCGTTTGCTCTCCGCTATTAGTGACTTTGGAGTGACTCTTTGTTGCATGTTGAGGGATAGTTATGTGATCCAATTATGTTATTATTGTTGAGAGGACTTGCACTAGTGAAAGTATGAACCCTAGGCCTTGTTTCCTAGCATTGCAATACCTTTTACGCTCACTTCTATCATTCTTTACCTTGCTGTTTTTATATTTTCATATTACAAAAACTATTATCTACTATCCATATACCACTTGTATCATCATCTCTTCGCCGGACTAGTGCACCTATACAATTTACCATTGTATTGGGTGTGTTGGGGACACAAGAGACTCTTTGTTATTTGGTTGCAGGGTTGCTTGAGAGAGACCATCTTCATCCTATGCCTCCTACGGATTGATAAACCTTAGGTCATCCACTTGAGGGAAATTTGCTATTGTCCTACAAACCTCTGCACTTGGAGGCCCAACAACGTCTACAAGAAGAAGGTTGTGTAGTAGACATCAAGCTCTTTTCTGGCGCCGTTGCCGAGGAGGTTAGCGCTTGAAGGTATATCTTTATATCTTGCAATCGAGTCTTTTAGTTTCTTGTTTTATCACTAGTTTAGTTTATAGAAGAAAATTACAAAAAATGGAATTGAGTTTGTCTCATACGCTTCATCTTTTTAATATCTTTCGTGAGTATGATGGAAAGGAAAATTGTGCCAAAGTATTAGAAGAAGAATGCATTAAAATGTTTGGCACTAAATATTTGAATGATGAGCATGATTGCTGTTTTTAGTATGAACTCCTTGAATATCCATAGTACTAATTATGATTGCACTAGTTATGATGAAAATCTCTCCTATAAACATGTCAATTTTTGTGGAGTGCATTGGGTTTGCAAGAACACACCAAATAAGGAAGATAGATATTGCAAGAGGCATAAGTATTTAGAAACTAAATTGTTGCAAGAAAGTTGTGATGATTGTGCTGAAAAATTCAGTGTTTTCGCGCCCCTTGTGAACTGTGCAATGAACATGGTCATTTAAATCTCCAATGCAAATTGTTTCATGACCGAATCGTATCCAAAAATTGTGATAATTTGATTACCCTTGAGCATCATAAAGAGCTTAGTCTTATTTTGGGGTATGAGGAAATGAAACGTATAACTGAGGGTATTCCAAAGTTTAATCTTGATAGATTTCTTGATTTTGATCTAGAGAAGATTTATATGTATTGTGCGGTGAATTGCATTGAAAATCCTTATATTGCCAATTACACAAAGAAAAGAAAACAAATAGAAGATGAAGAGAATACTAATGAAAGGGAAGAGACTTCCCAATACCCTCCTATTATTTCTTATGATGAATCAGGTAACGAGGAGGAGCCTCCTATTCAACCAATCTCATTAATAAGGAGCTCCAAAAATAGGATTGAACCCACACATGATGTGGTGAAGAAGAAGAAAAGAAAAAGGAAGAGAGGTAAAAAGATATCTCTTCCAAATAATGCAGCTCCTATAACTATTGTGCCTCATGAAAATTTAATTGTGGAATATAATGATACTTCTTATGATCTTGAAAATCTTTTTGGCACTTGCTTGGAAGAATACGATAATTGCTATACTATTGGTGCTATCTATACTATTAATGATGAGAGTGATTATCTTATGATATGAAAAGGCCCTAGCTTGGGGATGCTATGTTTGATGAAGATGATGTTTTTGAGAATATATTTTCTGCAATTAATGTTTGTCCCAAGCTTGGGGATGCTACGCTTAATGAAGATGATATTTTTAGTCTCCCAAGTTTTGATATGCAAATTTATAATGATGATAGCATGCCTCCTACTTATGATAATTATTGTGATGATACATATGCTATAAAAAGAATTGATGATTATATTTATAAAACTTGTCATGATTATGATTACCCTTTTTCTGAACATTACTCTTTTTATATGGAAACAATTTATACTATTCAAGTCTCTTATGATACTCCCACTATTCTGAATGAGAAGAATCTTGCTTATGTGGAGAGTAATAAAATTTCTATGCTTGTAGATCATGAAAAGAATGATTTAGGTGCTGGTTATATTGTTGAATTCATTCATTATGCTACTGAAAATTATTATGAGGGAGGAACATATGCTTGTAGGAATTGCAATAATATCAAGTTTCCTCTCTATGTGCTCAAAGTTTTAAAGTTATGCTTGTTTACCTACCTATGCAAGTTGATTCTTGTTCCCACAAGTTGTTTGCTCGCAAAATCCCTATGCATAGGAAGTGGGTTATACTTAAATGTGCTAGTAATATTCTTCATGATGCTCTCTTTATGTTTCAATTCTTATCCTTTATGTGAGCATCATTGAAATCATCATGCCTAGCCAGGGGCGTTAAGCGATAGCGCTTGTTGGGAGGCAACCCAACTTTGTTTTTGTTCCTTTCTTTTTGTTCCAGATTAGAAATAAATAATTCATATATCCTCGGTTATGATTGAGTTTTTATGTTTTATTTAGTGGTTGTGCCAAGTATAACCATTGGGAAGACTTGGGGAAAGTCGTGTTGATCATGCTGTAAAAAACAGAAACTTTAGCGCTTACGAGAATTGCTGCCATTTTTTTATTGGAGAGTGATATTTAGTTAATTCTTTTTGAAGATGATTAATAGATAAATTCCTCACGTCCAGCAATTTATTTGAGAATTGTATGAGTTCCAGAAGTATACGTTTGATCCAGATTACTAAAGACTGTTCTGTTTTTAACAGATTCTGTTTTCGTCTGTTGTTTGCTTATTTCAATGAATCTATGGCTAGTAAAAGAGTTTATAAACCATAGAGAAGTTGGAATACAGTAGGTTTAACACCAATATAAATAAATAATGATTTAATTACAGTACCTAAGTGGTGATTTATTTTCTTATACTAACGGAGCTTACAAGTTTTCTGTTAAGTTTTGTGTTGTGAAGTTTTCAAGTTTTGGGTAAAGATTCGATGGACTATGGAATAAGGAGTGGCAAGAGCCTAATCTTGGGGATGCCCAAGGCACCCCAAGGTAATATTCAAGCACAACCAAAAGCCTAAGGTTGGGGATGCCCCGGAAGGCATCCCCTCTTTCGTCTACTTCCATCGGTAACTTTACTTGGAGCTATATTTTTATTCACCACATGATATGTGTTTTGCTTGGAGCGTCATTTTATTTTATTTAGTTTTGCTTGCTGATTGAATAAAATACCAAGATCTGAAATTATTAAATGTTAGAGAGTCTTCACATAGTTGCATAATTATTCGACTAACTCATTGATCTTCACTTATATCTTTCGGAGTAGTTTTTCATTTGCTCTAGTGCTTCACTTATATCTTTTTAGAGCACGGTGGTGGTTTTATTTTATAGAAATAGATGAAATCTCATGCTTCACTTATATTATTTTAAGAGTCCTAAATAGCATGGTAATTTGCTTTGGTTATGAAACTAGTCCTAATATGATGGGCATCCAAGAGGGATATAATAAAAACTTTCATATGAAGTGCATTGAATACTAAGAGAAGTTTGATACTTGATAATTGTTTTGAGATATGGAGATGGTGATATTAGAGTCATGCTAGTTGAGTAGTTGTGAATTTGAGAAATACTTGTGTTGAAGTTTGTGATTCCCGTAGCATGCACGTATGGTGAACCGTTATGTGATGAAGTCGGAGCATGATGTATTTATTGATTGTCCTCCTTATGAGTAGTGGTCGGGGACGAGCGATGGTATTTTCCTACCAATCTATCCCCTAGGAGCATGCGCATAGTAATTGGTTTCGATAATTAATAGATTTTTGCAATAAGTATGTGAGTTCTTTCTGACTAATGTTGAGTCCATGGATTATACGCACTCTCACCCTTCCATCATTGCTAGCCTCTCTAGTAACGCGCAACTTTCGCCAGTACCATAAACCCACCATATAATTTCCTCAAAACATTCACCATACCTACCTATTATGGCATTTCCATAGCCATTCTGAGATATATTGCCATGCAACTTTCCACCGTTCCGTTATTATGACACGCTTCATCATTGTCATATTGTTATGCATGATCATGTAGTTGACATTGTATTTTTGGCAAAGCCACCGTTCATAATTCTTTCATACATGTCACTCATGAGTCATTGCACATCCCGGTACACCGTCGGAGGCATTCATATAGAGTCATATCTTGTTCTAAGTATCGAGTTGTAATTCTTGAGTTGTAAGTAAATAAAAGTGTGATGATCATCATTATTAGAGGATTGTCCCAGTGAGGAAAGGATGATGGAGACTATGATTCCCCCACAAGTCGAGATGAGACTCTGGACGAAAAAAGAGAGGCCAAAGAAGCCCAAAAAATAGAGGCCATAAAAAAGAGAAGGCCCAAATAAAAAAATAAAAAATGAGAGAAAAAGAGAGAAGGGGAAATGCTACTATCCTTTTACCACACTTGTGCTTCAAAGTAGCACCATGATCTTCATGATAGAGAGTCTCCTATGTTTTCACTTTCATATACTAGTGGGAGTCTTTCATTAGAGAACTTGGCTTGTATATTCCAATGACGGGCTTCCTCAAAATGCCCTAGGTCTTCGTGAGCAAGCGAGTTGGATGCACACCCACTAGTTTCTTTTGTTGAGCTTTCATACATTTATAGCTCTAGTGCATCCATTGCGTGGCAATCCCTACTCACCCACATTGATATCTATTGATGGGCATCTCCATAGCCCGTTGATACGCCTAGTTGATGTGAGACTATCTTCCCCTTGTTGTCTTCTCCACAACCACCATTCTATTCCACCTATAGTGCTATGTCCATGGCTCACGCTCATGTATTGCGTGAAGATTGAAAAAGTTTGAGAACATCAAAAGTATGAAACAATTTCTTGGCTTGTCATCGGGGTTGCACATGATTTAAATATTTTGTGTGGTGAAGATAGAGCATAGCCAGACTATATGATTTTGTAGGGATAGCTTTCTTTGGCCATGTTATTTGAGAAGACATGATTACTTGGTTAGTATGCTTGAAGTATTATTATTTTCATGTCAATATTAAACCTTTGTCTTGAATCTTATGGATCTAAATATTCTTGCCAAAATGAATAAGATTACATGGATAAATATGTTAGGTAGCATTCCACATCAAAAATTCTATTTTTATCATTTACCTACTCGAGGACGAGCATGAATTAAGCTTGGGGATGCTGATACGTCTCCAACATATCTATAATTTTTTATTGTTCCATGCTATTATATTATCAACTTAGGATGTTTATGGGCTTTATTATGCACTTTTATATTATTTTTTGGACTAACCTATTAACCCAGAGCCCAGTGCCAGTTTCCGTTTTTTCCTTGTTTTAGAATATCGCAGAAAAAGAAAATCAAACGGAGTCCAATTGACGTGAAACTTCACGGAACTTATTTTTGGATCAGAAGAAGCCCAGAAGACTTGGAGTGCACGTCAGCGGATCAACGAGGAGGCCACGAGGCAGGGGGCGCGCCCTCCATCCTCATGGGCCCCTCGTGCCCCCCTGACGCACTTCTTCCTCCTATATATCTCCATATACCCTAAAATGATCGGGGGGCACAATCGATCGGGAGTTCCGCCGCCAGAAGCCTCCGTAGCCACTGAAAGCCAATCTAGACCTGTTCCGGCACCCTGCTAGAGGGGGCAATCCCTCTCCGATGGCCATCTCCATCTTCCCGGTGCTGTCCATGACGAGGAGGGAGTAGTTCTCCCTCGGGGCTGAGGGTATGTACCAGTAGCTATGTGTTTGATCTCTCTCTCGTGTTCTTGAGGTGATACAATCTTGATGTATCGCGAGCTTTGCTATTATAGTTGAATCTTATGATGTTTTCCTCCCCCTCCACTCTCTTGTAATGGATTGAGTTCCCCCTTTGAAGTTATCTTGTCGGATTGAGTCTTTAAAGATTTGAGAACACTTGATGTATGTGTTGCCGTGCGTATCTGTGGTGACAATGGGATATCACGTGATTCACTTGATGTATGTTTTGGTGATCAACTTGCGGGTTCCGCCCATGAACCTATGCATAGGGGTTGGAACATGTTTTCATCGTGATTCTCCAGTAGAAACTTTGGGGCACTCTTTGAGGTTCTATGTGTTGGTTGAATAGATGAATATGAGATTGTGTGATGCATATCGTATAATCATACCCACGGATACTTGAGGTGACATTGGAGTATCTAGGTGACATTAGGGTTTTGGTTGATTTGTGTCTTAAGGTGTTATTCTAGTACGAACTCTAGGGCTGTTTGTGACACTTATAGGAATAGCCCAACGGATTGATTGGAAAGAATAACTTTGAGGTGGTTTCGTACCCTACCATAATCTCTTCGTTTGCTCTCCGCTATTAGTGACTTTGGAGTTACTCTTTGTTGCATGTTGAGGGATAGTTATGTGATCTAATTATGTTATTATTGTTGAGAGGACTTGCACTAGTGAAAGTATGAACCCTAGGCCTTGTTTCCTAGCATTGCAATACCGTTTATGCTCACTTTTATCATTCGTTACCTTGCTGTTTTTATATTTTCAGATTACAAGAACTATTATCTACTATCCATATAGCACCTGTATCACCATCTCTTCACCGAACTAGTGCACCTATACAATTTACCACTGTATTGGGTGTGTTGGGGACACAAGAGACTCTTTGTTATTTGGTTGCAGGGTTGCTTGAGAGAGACCATCTTCATCCTATGCCTCCTACGGATTGATAAACCATAGGTCATCCACTTGTTGGAAATTTGCTACTGTCCTACATACCTCTGCACTTGGAGGCCCAACAACATCTACAAGAAGAAGGTTGTGTAGTAGACATCACTTGGCCACGCCGCGGGCCGCAGGCAAGCAAGTCTAGGGACCCCCGTTCCCAGAACATAGACAGTATCCCCCGAGCCCAAGGTGCGCTCGGGCTTGGCTTCGCGGTGAAGCCAAGGGTCAAGTTCGGAGCACCGCGGGCCCCAAAGGCCTACGGCCTCGGTCGACGCGTGGCGGTTGATTGGACATGGGCGTCTCCGCTTCCCCATGCTGCCTCAGAAACTGCTTGACCTGACAAAAGGCTGGCGCGGGTGACACTTGCCTTCATTGCTTCTTCCTTGCCTCGCTCTAGATCCCCTTCCCACTCTTCGCCGCCGCTACCTACAGATCTGCTCCGGCCTTGCTCTACACCTGCCGCCCATGGCGCCGCACAAGGTCAAGACTTCCTTGGCTCCGGCTTGGTACGAGCCCACTCTTGAGGCGCCCACTGTCACGGAGAAGAGCCTTGCCTCCGTGCGCCTGCTGACGGCGGGAGAGAGCAACGGGTGGGGGAAGACGGAGCTCCGGCTTGCCTCCGATGAGCCGGAGCCTGAGGGGAGCACCTTCTTTCCCTTCTTTTCGAGCAGCGTTGCCGTCGGGTTGATTCCTCTCTTCTCTGATTTCTTTTATGAAGTCCTCGACCACTATGGGCTGCAAGTGTTGCATCTCCATCCCAACTCTGTCCTCCTCCTGTCCATCTTTGCCTACTACTGTGAGGCGTACCTGGGCGTGATGCCGTCCGTGGCGCTCCTGCGCCATTTCTTCTTCCTCCGCGCCAGCGAGGGTCACATCTCTGGATGCGCCAACTTCGTTGCGTCCGGCAAGGCCAACTCGATCTAAAGCATCGGGAAGAGGGCCAACAACATTCGATCCAAATAGGTCATGGTGGACGCCAAGCTCGCCCATCCGCGCCTGGTGTTGCCGACGGAGGCGCCCCGGCAAGGCAAGGAGTGGCCCAGGGCGGAGCTTGTCGATGAGCGGGCATCATCAGTGTTGGGGCAGATGATGACTGACCTGAAGCCGAGCAATGCGAGGGCGGCCAAAATAACGGGAGCGATGCTCCTGAGGGAGTTCTTGACGCTGCGGGTCGCCCCACTCCAGGCGCGCGCGCGCCCCTTCTGGGAGCTTGAAGCAGGGGAAAACAAGGCCCGCCTGAGGCCGGGGGACCTGCCTGACGACGAACTGGACGCCGTCCTGCGTCTCATAGTCGGAGACAACCAGGAGTACCCGCCTAGCGCCTTCATTCCCCTGTTTCAACGCATGGACCGAGAGGAATTCATTGCCTCTAGGCCGACTTTTGATGCGCGCGGGCTGGTGCCCCCGGTGTTTTCGGGAGCTCCTACGGTGCAGAAACCGGTGGAGGTGTCTTCTGGCGAGTCTCGCGGAGAGGGGGAAGCGGAGGTGGACTCAGAGGAGACCCCGGAAGAGGTGGGGGAGACCTCCCCTCCGAGCAAGGCCGAGATTCTCCGTGCCCTTCCTGATGATGCCTAGGCCGACGCCTAGCAAGGAGGGAAGGAGCAACCCCTCGACCCGACGAAGGGTAGGTCGTCGCTGGTGGACCGTGGTGCCGCCTCCACCCCAACACCTCCTGGGGCTGGATCCGATTCTGCCTCCGCACCGCATGGCGCCGCCGAAGCCCGAACGCCTGCCCCTCAGGCCCCAATGCTGTCAGGCCTCAAGCTTCACAAGCGGAAGGTGGAGTACTTCACGGTGGACCGGTAGGTGTCTCGAGCTTCGCTTTATCCCTACTGGTACTTGTTATTTCCTGACGCTTGCCTTTGGTTGATCAGGCCGACATCTTTGGTGAAGAAGAGGAAGGAGGGTACGACGGCTGTGCCTCCCTCCGCAGAGCAAGGAGGCAACATCACCCGTGTCTCCCCAGACCGGTCGCCCTTGCGGGGCCAAGAGGAACATCGTCGCATGGAATCAGCCCCCATAGCCCTGCTGGCTCCGGAAGTGCCGGTGCTTGGCGCGGCTGACGAGGTCCCAGCTGCTCCGGGGTCCGCGGTCGCCTAAGCCCTGGTGATGGCGTCGCTTCCTCCTACTACTGCACCTCCACTCCTTGGTTCTTCTACAACTGCTGCCGTCTTGGAGCGTGCCCTTTCAGAGATGACCCAACTATAGGCGGATCTCCTGAGCGCTGATCCGCGCCTGGTGGCCGGGCGTCTGGAGTTGGCCTCCGGCTGGCTTCATTCTAACCTGGCGGTACGCGCAGCGCTGGGCCAGGCTGTTGTGGCTTCCGAGAGGGAGAAGCAAGGAGCCACTGGCGCTGCAGCCGATCATGAGGCGACACTGAAAGATGCCAAGGCTGCCCGTGACCGCTGCCAAGTGCTGGAGGGCAAGTTGCAGAGCCTGCACGACAAGCACGCTGAAGAGGTACGTCGCCGCCAAGCAGAGGAGAAGGAGATGAAGGACCGACAGGAAGCCGTCAAGAACCATGATGCTGAGCTGGCGGAGCTGGGGAAGAAGCAGGCTATCGAGCGTAACCGGTTGGAAGAGTTGGAGCAGAAGATGGGGGCGAGGGAGGACGATCTTGACGCCAAGGCGCGAGTCTTGGCCGAAGACCGTGTGGCCTTCGCCAATCTCGAGAAGAGATCTCGCAAGGCGCTGAGCACGCTCTACGAGCATGGCCTGGAGAAGCCGCTGGACACTGACGAGGACGGCCCCGCCCAGCTGCTTCCTCTCGTGGTGAAGGCGCTTGAGGAGGTCATTGAGGGCCTCGGTCCCATGGCGGAGGCAGAAGCTCACGTTCTGTCTTCAGCCGCACTGACTCGCGTCCTCAGCCATGTGCACCTCCACGACCCCAACGCCCACCTTGACGAGCTGCTGGAGCCTGTGGCTGAAGACCTTTGTGAAGCCGCCGCCGCAGCTGTTCAAGGTCAAGTGGAGGCTTTGCTGGGGAAGTTCCGCGGCTTTGTCTCCGATCCTCTGTCTAGCGATGCCGCGGATCCGGCGGCTGGTGGTGAAGGTGAGAACATCGTCGCCCGTGGGGGAGCACCTTCCGCAGGCGACAGCGACATCCAGGGGTGACCTGTGGCTATTCCTCTCGTTTCATTCCTGCGACATACATCAGGCCTCGTGGAGGCGTTTAGACTTTTCATTTGGTATTGTGAGAACAATATGCTTGTAATATTTGCTTCGAGATTTTGTGTTTTCCTTCCTATTTGCTTTGTTCTGTGTCGGCAGAGCCCGGCCCCGCGCATACCTCAACCGCCATTGGGCCGACCGGAGACCAGGACGATCCAAGGAGTGAGGGGCTACGTGACCATTTAGGCTCCTGAGTCGCGATGCTCAGGAGTCCCCCTTGACGTGCGAACAGCATATAGGGAGAGTTCGTTAAGTTAGATGTTTTCTCAAAAATGCCATTAGACATTGTTATTTTCACGTCAAACCCGTTGACCATGTTATACGTATGACAAAAATAATCCAATTCTCACAATGATAAGTGTGGCCCCACTTGTCAGGAGTAACCAAGCGAATAATTTTACAGGAAAATAAGAATGCTGTTGGGATCAAGTAGGCCCCACACTTTATTTTACTGTAGTGAGATAGAGGGAGAGTTGGCATGTTGGTCCATCAGTATTTATGTCATTATAAAATGGCCAAAGAGACTTGAGTCACAATAATGGTGTCCAACACAACACACCCTCGAATAAAACTAAGCACCCTGAAATTCTTTGACAACTAAACTGTTGGCTATATGATGTTGGCCATATATATTGTACGTATATAATGTGAAGAAACGAGTGGTAGTACTATAGCAACTAAAAGATGAGTTGTAAGAAATACTAGCATGTAGTACGTACTGAAGAGTTAAAGTAACGAGAAGGAACATAACATA
Organism: Triticum urartu; assembly: GCF_056163025.1. Lineage (NCBI taxonomy): Eukaryota > Viridiplantae > Streptophyta > Magnoliopsida > Poales > Poaceae > Triticum > Triticum urartu. The sequence continues at coordinate 324,824,577 of NC_141873.1, read as the reverse complement.
GTTCTGCTGGGGGCTCAACACAACACACCCCTCAAATAAAACTAAGCACACCTGAAATTAAACTAAGCAACTAATCCGGTATACACTGCATTAGAACCACCATGAGCAACGACACTGCCACCTTACTCGGACTCCTCGTCCACGTGCTCAACTTCGTCCTTGTCCCTCTTCCTCTTGGGCGATACTTCTTTGCTTGAACCGCACACTTGGCTCTTGCTATTCATCCAACCCTTGTAGATATTGAAACAGAGGTAGCCATCCATTGCAGCGTAGTGGATGTGGTCTATATCTAGTACCTTCCACTCCCATGCATGATGAAACTTGAACGGAGGTTTCTTCAGTGTACCGTACGAAGGATGAACCATGGATCCTGCCAGGGTCAGCATTAAAGGCTGATCACGGGAGGGCACTAGCCCTTCCTTCTGGAGGTCAAAGGGGTTGCCTACAATGAGGCCTATCTGACCCAGGATTTCCTTGTTGTTCCTAAAGTCTACAGTAACGAATTTGACTCGGCCGCTCTTGAGGAACTTCTTAAATTCCTCGCACTCAACGTCGGCATGTCATATGTGATAGACCAAGCATAAGTCATGCACACAAACCTGGATCACAGCGGGCTTCTTCTTCTCTGCCTCCTTTAGATTCTTCTCACTTCCCAGGACTGTGGTGTACTCAACATCGAGCCCAGCGACCCACTCATCATTTGAGTTTTCGAACATGCGTTTGAAGCGACCAAGGCATCCTTTCACCGTTGTGGAAGAACGGGTTTAGATGACGTCGAACTCATCACTGGTGACGGTTCTAACCTTGTACTCACCGCCGATCATGGAGATTTGGGACGCCATGGATTTGGGAGGAGGGTTAGGATTAGTGGAACTGCCGTAATGTGAAAGGATGGGACGACTAGGGGCGAACCGCTGTAATGTTAAAGGATGTCCGAGGACGAGTACGAGCGAGAACTGCCAGCGGTTTTTGTAAAAATGCCGAGTGGGGCATGCGAACGGCAGGGTAGTGGCTTGCCTGGTGGATAAATGGATTCATGCACAGTACTATGGGGGCCCAATTAGATGTCATGTCTACTCGACGCCCAATTAAATGGCTTTCGATGTCATGTCAAGCATCGGGAAAATTACAGGTGATATGAAGCTTTCCATTCTCCCATGATACGGGCTTCCGAGAGCCCTTGGATCTGAGATTGAACGGTTGCATGGCGTGATTCTAGACCTATGGGTGAATATCCTATCCTAGAGGATTATTCTGCAAATTTTCAGCAACTTAGCATGCGACCGTTCGATCTCAGATCCAAGGGCTGCCAGCAGCCCGAATCATGGTCGCGCCTACCACGACCGTTGCCTCGCTCGCGCGGTCGCGCCCTTGGAGATTTAACGTGGTGCGTTAGGCTATCTGATCTTGGCATGTCATACATAGTCATCACTTAGTCACTCATACAACAAGGTTAGCTATAAGGTTGGCTATAAGAGTATTTTTTTACTTCTCTCTATCTCTTTCTTTGTAGTATTTATTCATTTTCCAAGGAGTGACCTCTTCCAATGAAATGGTAGTCTCAAGTCATTAAAAGCATGCACACCCCACATCTCTTATTGGTTGATATGTCAAGAAACAAGAAATGATGTATGCATCGCGCCTAAGTGTTTTGGGATTATTTGGTTTTCGTAAGATGACTTGCACACCTAGACGGAGGGAGTAATTAACTTGCCACATCAGACTTTATGCCTATGTGGCAGGCTTAGCACCTGTATGAGCAAGTACAATAGTGGGCTATAAGCCTGCTTACATGGCATTTTTGCATATGTGGAGGAAACAGGCAAGGAAAAAGTGGAGGAGTGGGCTCTCATGCAAGAGCCAGCCTCTACATGGTGGAGCATTGGGAGAGGCACCTGTATACCATGGAGGTGGTCAGGAATCGGGAGACTCACGCCGGTCGTAGCGTCGCAGTTAAAATGACAAAATGGCAAGTCAAATCATGGGACCCCACCTGTCCAGCAGTAACTCGCTGTCAAATCACACAGCCCTACGTTTGCAGCAGCCTAGTCCCTCATCTTCTCGCATCTCTATCGAACCAACTAGGCGGAACTGCCCCGCCCTCGACTTTTAAATAGTACAATATACTAATTTTGTATCCATGGATTGCTCCCTGGAGCAAAGCCTCAAGAAAATGGAGGTACACATGTATGGAGTATACAGCACGCCCGTCGCGTTCGCGTCCACCCCAGGCGGTCGGTCGGTCTGGGATGCCGCTCTCCGAATGGAACACGCGTCATATTGCGTTTGCACGCACATGTGGAACTGCAATCGAGAACCGACTGTAGGCACACTCCTCGGCCCCGCAAGTCGGGTGTGTTAATAGAAGAGAGAGACGATCGATAGTACTAGAGAAGTGTTGTACAGACGTTGGTGCCTAGACGATCCCTGCATGATACAGAAGATCAGTTCATCCATGCATTTGACCAGACTCCAACAGACACGCCTGGATTGGCTATCGTCTACATATCATGCAGGCTGTGTTGTACAGGGCTGTAGTTCTGATGAGAAATCTAAAAAGGTTTCTTGTCATCTCGCAATATTAGGTGTCATGTGCTTCGGATCACTGCGAGGGTTAAACAACGAGAACTGAGTTCCTCCAAGGCGCTGGTCATTGGGGGACACATGGACGAAGACTACTTGGCTGCCATCTAGGTCAAGACGACTATGTTAATTAGGACATCTATCGATGGACCCCTTTTCTACGAGTTTATCTTTAATTTGAGCTTTGATCCTCGTCTAGTTTGTCCGTCGGGATTCATGTCGTCTCCTTTGGGCAGTGAGGTTATGGTTTCTTGTCATGTGGCATTTTTTCGTGTTATATAATATAATCCGATGCTTCAGATCAAAATGACGACAACTCCGCCTCCGGGGCACGTGCATGAAGACTTCTCGACAGTCATTGATGAGGTTAAGCCGGCTCCGGTAGACAAAAGAAAACCAGTACTCCACCATATAGGCAGGAGCCTTCACGCTTGCTTGCTAGTGTTGCTCTTTTCACACTGTCTCGTCCTCTCCAGATCTAAACACGACAGCGGCGGCCACACTCTCTCTCTTTGCTCACCACTGGTCACAGATCCAGCCGGATCCTCTCCACTGGGGAAGGTGAGAAGGTGCAACGTTCAGGCGGTCATCATCGGCGACGGCTCTTACCCACTGCCGGTGCGTCCCAATCAGTGTGCCTTGCCGTTCTCTCCCAAGCACTGCTGGCTAGGGAGGGCCTCCGACCCCTTCTTCCTCGCTGCTGTAGTGCGGGCAGATCCGGCCTCCCGCCGGCCACCTAGCGACATCGCGGTGACCCTCAGGTATAACTTCCTTCGAAACCGGCCTTTCTCTACTTCCCGAGCTCCCGACGTCGCTGCATTTGTATCTTTTACTATTTCCTAGGCCCCCTCGTAGATAGGATCGATCGGTTGTTCGAAAGCCACCTAAATTTTGACTGTTAAGAGGGAAAAGTAGTTCATGCACTCGAATCTAGTACTACTTGGTTCAAACAAGGAAGAAAGGGGGTGGGGTGGGGGAAGATCTGTTACCTGAATCTAGGACTTGGTCGAATGAGGAAATAATGGGGTGAAAAGTAGCAGAGACTGGCTATCCAACTGGTCTCTTGGTCTAATAGGGAAATAAAGGGGAACGTAGTACAAACTCAATATAAACCCGATCTATTGGTCGAAAAAGGAAAGAAAGTGGGGACTAGGGGACAAGTCAACAGAGTAAGTCCAGCACTAGATTTGCTAGCCTCACACAGTATAAGGTGGCTATACCGAACAAAAATGGGACCAAACCAGATACCATGTTCTGATGTTTGTTGCCCCTAGCCACTCTTATGTAATGCCACTGGTAAAATGTAGCAGTCGCACTGTTAAAAGTAAGGACACGTTAAACCAATGTTGTTTTCAATGTAATGCCTCTAGTAATATGAATCAATGGCACTTTTTTCCATGTCCTGCTAAATTTCCCATTAAGATAAGTTGCTTCTTTTCGTTAGAAATGCAACTGTCCTGGTCCACCTACTCTCCCGTGCCCAAATACCGACTCTGTAGCAGTTGTTAATGTAATGTTGCTGGTAAAATGAAGCAATGGCACCATTAATGTAATGTCGTATTTAACGGTTGTCATAGTTAATCCTAATGCCCACACTAATATCTAGCAATGCTACTTCTTTAGAAATTGCTACTGTCCTTGTAGGATTGCCATTCAGATAAGGAACACGCTTCTTTTCATTTGATGTATGTTTCATCACTTGTTTGTGACCCTCCTTTCCACCTTTTTTGTGCAAACAGAGACATACATTTCATGCTTGATCTTAGTTGAACTGCACAAATGATATCCAAATTATAGTTGGACATTTCAGGAGCTTCACAACCAACCTTGATGTTGCTTAATTTTGATTGCAACTAATGAAGAAGAAGCTCTGTGGGTTTCGTTTTCTGATGGAAATGGAACCGAGGGCTGAAGCCCTTTTCTTAAAAAAATGAAGAAGAAGCTGCTAGCTCATGGGACATTGCTTCATTTTAGGTGAACTGCACCAAAAGGTTCCATGAATTGAATCATCCATGTTGGTGACTGGTGTCATCCCTTCTCCGATAGTGTTGATTGCAGATATGGTTCCCATCACGAGGTATGTGGATTTTTGGTCTGACTGTTTGCCAAAGATCCTGCGTGCTGAGTCTGCTCTTGTGCTACTATTTTGGCACTGCCATGATAAAGCAGTAATGTTATTATTTTGCACCTTAATATAGTGGCACCATTAATTTGAGGCAATGTTTTGGCACCGCTAGTGCCACTGATTTTTTTATATATCAAAAGAGGGGGTTTCCTCCGATTTCATTAAAGAAACCCTACCATAGAGAACCATTATCTGACAACATCTTAGTGTAAACGGGTAGTTATGCAACTACTACTAAACCGGACTGTGTACTAGCAGGAGACAAGTTCGCCACATAAGCTAGGCAGGTAGGGGGACACAGCACTAGCTCGACCAAGTTTGGATTACAACCCAAATGCTACCACAGAAACATCAAGGGGGAAGATAGAGCCAACTTCAGCATCCCAGTCTAAGCACCCCCAGCCTCCATCCTTGCGACGCACGGTACACCTCGTTTGCCACCTGCTCGACCCTAGTGCCACTGATAAAATGAAGTAATAATATAGTTAAAATAGAGTGAGCGTCCTTTCTATCATTTTATTTCCAATGTAGATAAAGAAAGTGCTTCTCTTTGTTAGTACATGTTTCATCAACTAGTCCCATTGTTAATTGATAATCCCCAAGTGCAGGGAATCATCGTAGCAATCCCCAATGGTGGAAGTGATAAGTATGGAGTGTCGAACCCACAAGGAGCTAAAGGTAAGATCAATATTCTCTCAAGCCCTATCTGCCATTGATACGACTCTACGTACACCGAACGTTTGCTTCCAACTAGAAACGAGAAATAAAACTACGTTGTGGGTATGAAGAGGATAACTTTGCATGATATCGGAGAGCTAACACATAAAAGTAGGTGCTGTTATCATAAAGTTAGAATATATTACTAAATATTATAAATAGCGAGTGTGTAATAATGATGGGTCGGTGTGCGGAATTATCCTAGGCAATCGTTAACAAGACCGGTGGTCGTCATTGCAATTTCATATGAGGGAGAGGCATAAGGTAACATACTTTCTCTTCTTGGACCATATGTACTTATGATTGGAACTCTAGCAAGAATCTGCAACTACTGAAGATCATTATGGTAAAACCCAACCATAGCATTAAAGCATCAAGTCCCCTTTATCCCATACGCAACAACCCCTTTACTCGGGTTTATGCTTCTATCACTCAAGCAACCCACCATAAGCGATTCATGAACGTATTGCGACACCCTACAGCAGGAATCCCTCACACTTGCGCGACACGGAGGGCACAATAGGATAGCACCAAAAAAAAACATACAACTCGTACCAATCAAGATCATCAATCAACCCAAAGACAAAGAATATCTACTCAAAACATCATAGGATGGCAACACATCATTGGATCATAATATGTGGCATAAAGCACCATGTTCAAGTAGGGATTACAATGGGGTGCGGGAGAGTGGATCGCTTAAAAGAGATGAGGGTGGTGATGTTGATGAAGACGATCACCGCGGCGATGATTCCCCTCCCGATGGCACTCCGGTGCCATCGAGAGAGAGGAGGAGAGGTTCTCCCCCTTGTGCTTCCTCCTCCATGGCCTCCCCCTGGTCCTTGGCCTTCATGGTGATGATGGCCCCTCCGGGATCCTCCTCCATGCCCTCCGGTGATGATGGCCCCCTCCGGCAGGGTGCCAGAGAGGGCCTAGATTGATTTCTTGTGGCTAGAGAGGCTTGCGGCGGTGGAACTTCCGATCTAGGTTATTTTCTGGAGGTTTGGACATTTATAGGAGAGGTTGGCGTCGAGAACAAGTTAGGGGGCCCCACGGGAAGTCCACGAGGCACAAGGGTGCACCCAGGGGGGCGCCCCCACCCTCGTGGGGCCCATGGGACTCCTCTCCGGTAGTTTTTTGTTCTAGTAATTTTTATATTTTTGAGAAAAAATCTCCGTTGATTTTCATCGCATTCCAAGAACTTTTATTCTACACAAAAACAACACCACGGTAGTTCTGCTGAAAACAACGTCAGTCTTGGTTAGTTCTAATCAAATCATACCAAAATCATATAAAACTATTGTAAACATGGCATGAATACTTCATAAATTATAGATACGTTGGAGACGTATCATTAATGTTTAAGCGTTTTTGCAAACTGGGGTGCTTAATTTTAGTTGATCTACACAAAAATAGAGATTGGAATGTCTCTAGGCCCCTCCTTGTACTACCGTTGTACACTAATATTCATCACTGGTAGAAGGTGTATTGGGTAGACTTGGGTCGATTTCCAGTCTGAGCCGTACCGTACGAGGTGTCACAGGGCCCATCTCGCCCTCGCAGCATGGCATACTATGATACTATCGCAATATTTTCTTCTATTTATTAGTGTATGTTTCATCAACTAGTGCCACTATAATGTAATCACGCTTTTTAATTATCTGTGCAAACAGGGTTATTCAACTGCATTTTGGTGGAACTGCACAAATGTACGGATGGAACCGGCATAAATGCAGAGTGTGAGGTGCCAAGTAAAAATTACCAACACCAACCCTGCTCCATCTTATCATTGGCATCCACCACCACTAGTGGGATGTGTGGCGCTCACTGTGGATGGATCTTTCTCGGCAGAAAATCCTCTATCAAAATACTAGTAGCTTGGACTTCAAAAAAATACTAGTAGCTTATATTGGCAGTTTTCTAGGGAGTACTCTTTTTTGAAAGAAGCACCAATCTATTTTTCTTTATTTGTACACAGTGTCACAACTTTGACCCAAAGGTCCAGAGCTATTTTAGAGTGATTGGCGTAGTACTCGGAGATTGGTTGTAAGCATGATTTTTATTAGCTATCACACTGATTGTAAGCATGAGCAGATGGAAGATTAGATTAGTGCGAAGCTTACCTTAAACCCTACCGACGCCGTTGAAACGAGGCAAGCGTCGAGCGAACCGTGGAGAACGGCGGGGAAGGGACGTCGCGCCATCCGGCCTCCTCTTGCGGTGGTTGAACGAATACTCATGTGGCTCCGGCTAGCTCTGCACCCTCATGAACGGCACACCGTACTCGATCGATTCATTATCCTCTGGGTGCTCGACCTTCGACCTGTATGCCCACCACCTCCGCCTGACTTTCGCCTCGGGTGAATCTGTCTGCTCCATGCCCAGAGGAGATACTCGATGAACTCGAAGGACTGCGGTGTGACTGCCGCCGAGGAGTACATCGCCGCCCCCAGCGCCGCCGTCTCGCTCTTTCACATACATTGCCACATGGCCCTCACCGTCCTCTAAATCTACCACTCATTGTCAAACCAAGTAAGGATCTCCTTCAACCTGGCTAACTTTGCCTGGTCGCCGCCGGCGATCTGCCTGATTGCTGCTGCATCCTCTCCATAGATGTCCTTTTGAGTGGTCCGGTGCTATATTTGGAAGATGGGAGGAGAGATGGTGGTCTTACAATAGATAAGAGGGAGAGGCGAGACAGTGGTTTTGGAATGGAGATGATGGAGAGGAGAGGGGGTGGTTTTGCAATGGAGAAGAGGGAGAGGCGAGACGGTGGTTTTGGAATAGAGATGATGGAGAGGAGAGGTTTCCCTGCCTTTCGGTCGCTGACAGGTGTGCCCCATGCTTGTTGGGACCCATGTGTCAGTGTCTCAATGGCAGGATGGGCTATGTCAGGGGATCCTCGTCTGAGGAGAGAGGAGGTGGTTTTGCAATGGAGAAGAGGGAGAGGCGAGACGGTGGTTTTGGAATGGAGAAGAGGGATAGGAGCTTACGGTTGTCATTATTTGCAGGTTGTGAATTGTGTTTTGTGTGTGTATTTTGAGAGTACTTTCAGATATGAATGTCTTTTGAATTTGAGATTTGCAGTATTGAGCATATGAAGTATTTTATTAATTCTAGAGATCTATTTTTTGCACTTAAAAAATGTAGTTTCATAGGAGCATAAAAGTGCAGAAAATGTGATTCTCAGAGAAGAAACTGCAAGTTTCAGTTTCAGATAAGAAACTGCAAGTTCAGTTTCCGATAAGAAACTGCAACTTTCAGAGGCAGAGTATTTATATTAACACGGCCTTTTCAAACAGGGTTAACATAATGTTGGAAGTTTTATTCATGGTCGAAAATGGAACTACCAGCCAGTTAACATCATGCTGATCAACATTCATGCATAGCACATCTTCATATGATGCACAGTAAAAAAGGTATGCTATTTTCAAAATGCCCACACAATGTCGAGTGTGCGAAAAATAGAGAAAACGAGGCATGAAGTTTTGGCAAGTGTTGGACGTGGTGTGCATAGATGACAATGGGGACCCACATGTCAATAATGGAAGAGGCAAAAAATTTGGAAATATTTTCCCTGCATCAGGTGGAATCGAACCCGGGCGGAAGAGCTGTCGCCTGTCGGGTAGTGTCACTTGGCCACTGGGCTAGTTCAGTACTTTCATTACAAATAGGGCACTGCCTCAAGTGGTCCGATCTCCTCCTGCGCCTTTGTGCGCTCGCCGCGGCACCGCTGTCTGCCGTTGTGAACATGCTGAACAAACGAGAGGAATCCGGAGAGGACTGTACGTGGAGAGGCGGACAGTCAGGACCCACCAGGTCTATGGCCGCATGCAAGCAAGTGCCTCATCGAAAAAATACTTCCTCCTAATGCTATACTGACGTTGGGGCCCACGGGTTTGTCAACATAGTTACATTTTTAGGTACTTCAACGTAGTTACTATAGTAGATAAATTCATAACGAAGCCGGGGAGCTGGCAGGTATTATTTATTATCACTGGGGCAGCAAGTATCAGCTCGGTTTTGGGCTGCCCCGTCTAGGCTTTCTTTTTTAACATGCGCAGCCCACGACATGCTGGTTTGTATTTTTTTGAGGGCCGTCATGTATCGATCGGCCTATGGACCTCCCATCCGAGGTTTTATTTTTCTTAAAACATCGGCAGCCCAATTTATGTATTTTTTTGAAGAAAAAGCAGAGGTCGGTTCTATTTTTCTATATAAGAATAGGAACGCCTGGTCCAACTTATGTTTCCCTTCTAACTATATTATATATATTAAAATTATTTTATATGTTATTATATATTATTGTTATTATCATCATATATTTAACAGATACTTACATATGTAAGAAAACAATATCCCACATCTTATTAACTTGTAAAAATAATTTCTTGACAATAAAATCCTGGATTTTTTTGGCAACGAAAATCCTGATGATTGTATACAAAAGCTTGGTACGATTTAAGGACCAATGTAACAATAAATCACTTATTATTTAAATATATTTATAACAAAATGCTCAGCCCTTGTTTATTTTTTGATAACATTGCTGCGCCGAGCCCAACATTATAATTAGAATCATCCCAGCAAAATCGTGTATATCAAGAAAGTGAAAATGGCCTGTAATTTTTTAGGAAAAAAAATAAATGGGCCGCATGGACACTACATTATTTGATCACCCAGCCCAGCAAATGGACTGTAATTCTAAAAAAAGAGAGATCAGATTGACTGTAAATTCTAAAAAAATGGGTTGAATACGTGCCACATTTTTGGAGGCCGAAATGTGGGCCAATAGTTCGAAGCCAACGCAAGTCGTTGTCAATTTAGTTAACAAATGATTCTGATATCGTTAGCCGTTGGATTTACATCCAACGAGCGGCATCCATCTTCAATCTCTCGTCTTCTTCCTCCAGCGCCGCCAGGACCATCTGCTCCCGCCTCCTGCTGCTATCAGCTCTGCTTAGCACGCTTTGCTGTGAAGCGCTACCCCACCGTTGGCCAGGCCATCCCTCTACCCCTCCACACCTCCTGTTCTTCTCCACCGACTGCCGAACCACACCGCACCAGAACGAGTTAACCCTCGTACACCTCCTCGTCTGCGACTCTACTCTCGCGTCTTCCCATCTCCGGCTCGTTGTTGTCCGGGGCCTCGCCATCGTCCACCACATTGGATGTGCTTGATGCAGAGTGGTCAACGTGGTCAACGAGCGACATCCATCGGAAGTAGACTGTGCGTGGAGAGGCTGACAACTGGGTCCATGGCCGCACGCAAGGAAATGCCTCCTTATTACCCACAAAATAATGATTCCTCCACCTGACAGCTGGGACCTACCGGAAGGGCCTTTGTATTTCAAGAAAAAACATTCCCCCCGCTGACAGGTCAGACCCACCAGCTATATCTTCACATGCAAGGAAGTGACTCCTTATTACGCACAAAAAATGAATACCCCCTGCTAGCTGGGACCCACCATAGTGGGAGGTTGACTTGTGGGCTCACTAAGTTGACAGGGACGGAGGGCTTTGTCAACTTAGTCAATATGAACGATTCTAGCTCCAATGACCGTACGATGTCCATCCAACAGCCCTAGTGCTTCTTCAACCTCTGGTCTTCTTGCTCCAGCCGCCCAAACCAGCACCGGTCGTGCCATGTGCTCCTGCCTCCCGTGGCCTGCTGTGATGTCGTGGAGGCCTCATCGCCCCTACTACTCCCACCGCTGGCATGGCCATCCCTCCACTCACCTACGCCCCCTGTTATTCTGCAGCGACGACAGCCTCACACCACAGCCGAACTAGTGAACCGTCGTACGCCTCTCCGCGTGGGCAACCACTGCCGCGTCTTCCCCGGCTCTGCCTCATCCCCTTCCTAGGCCTCGCCGTCGTCCACTGCCATGGTGCTCTCGGTGCAGCTTGTCAACGTGGTCAAGGAACGACTTCCATCGGAAGAGTACTGTACGTGGATAGGCTGACAGCTGGGTCCACGGCCGCAGCAAGGAAGTGCCTCCTTATTACGCGGAAAATAATGATTCCTCCACCTGACAGCAGGAACCCACCGGGCGGGTGAAAGCACAAGTGCTCCCCGGGTGATTTTGGTAATTAATGTCAACATATCTCTTGTTGGACTAATACTTTCATCTAGCATATTTCTGACAAGTCCAACAGTGGAGTGGCATGGACTAGAGGATGTGGGACCCCTTCAAGATGATGAAGACAAATGATTGGCTCAAGCTCAAAGCTCAGGACTATACATTTTTCATTTTAGTGATCCAAGATCACATTGAGTGCATAGGAAAAGTCAATACTATTAAGAGGGGGTGAGGTGTTGCTTAATGAGGTTCTTGCTCAAAGTGCTTAGTGACATGCTCCACAACCCTCAATCACTTTCTCATATCCAAATATATCCCAAATCAAAAGTCAAACTTGGCCCCACCGAAACTTTCTATCCAGCGCCACCGAGTTCTCTTGACATAGCCATTGCCAGAAACTCTAATCAATTCGGTCTCACCGATGGGATCTCGGTCTCACCGAGATGGGCTTGCAAACTCTCTGTTGGCTATTGCATTAATTTCGGTCCCACCGAAACATGACATCGGTCCCACCGAGTTTGCTTGGCCAACTCTCTGTTTAGCTTATTACGAAAATCGGTCCCATCGAATTTTTGTAATCGGTCCAACCGAGATGAGGCTTTACCCTAACCCTAATGATATCGGTCCCACCGAGTTGACATGTCGGTCCCACCGAAAACCCTAATGGTCACATTATGAACAAAATCGGTCTGACTGAGTTGTATGATTCGGTCCCACCGAGTTTGGTGATTTGTGTGTAACGGTTAGATTTTGTGTGGAGGCTATATATACCCCTCCACCCACTCTTCATTCATGGAGAGAACCATCAGAACATGCCTACACTTCCAACATACATTTTCTGAGAGAGAACCACCTACACTTGTGTTGAGGTCAAGATACTTCATTCCAACCACATAAATCTTGATATCTAGCCTTCCCCAAGTTGCTTTCCACTCAAATCATCTTTCCACCAAATCCTATCCTATGAGAGAGTTGAGTGTTGGGGAGACTATCATTTGAAGCACAAGAGCAAGGAGTTCATCATCAACACACCATTTGTTACCTCTTAGAGAGTGGTGTCTCCTAGATTGGTTAGGTGTCACTTGGGAGCCTTCGTCAAGATTGTGGAGTTGAACCAAGGAGTTTGTACGGGCAAGGAGATCGCCTACTTCATGAAGATCTACCCTAGTGAGGCAAGTCCTTCGTGGGCGATGGCCATGGTGGGATAGACAAGGTTGCTTCTTCGTGGACCCTTCGTGGGTGGAGCCCTCCGTGGACTCGCGCAACCATTACCCTTTGTGGGTTGAAGTCTCCATCAACGTGGACGTACGATAGCACCACTATCGGAACCACGCCAAAAATCTCCGTGTCTACAATTGCGTTTGCACACTCCAATCCCATCCCTTTACATTCTTGCAACTTGCATGTGAGAACCCAGAAATTATTTCAAGACCCTCCTGTGTATATTTGTCAATGCAGGATCAACTTGACAACACAGCAAAATGGTATCATTGCAGAACATTAAAATAAGTATAAGTTTAATAACTCTTGCCACAAGGCATACATAGTGAAATGTCTCATGACATTTATTACAACCAGAAACACAGCGGAATATATAAATACGCAGCGACTCCATCTCAGCCACAGGCAGTCGACATAGTCAACATGTCCTCACTCCTTAGGATCATCATAATAGTCGTAGTCGACGCACTCGTCTTCATAGATCTATGTTGTTCAACAAAAGTATTGCCATGAGTACATTACGTACTCAACATGCCTCCCACGGGGAAGGACCAAATATCACCTATGGCTTCAAAGGAAGGTTGTATGGCTCATTTGCATAAAGCTAATTTTGTTTGACAAATAAAGTAGTTGGATAAAATCAGTTTTAGATGAAAACATGTTTTATCTACACAATAACTTTCATCAAGTGAGGATCCTCGATCAACTCACGTCCTTCATAGGTTTCAAGATTAGGGGCAAAGAGGGAATAAGCAAGACAGGTCCTGTACGTCAAGAAAGATTCATGTGTAGCCCTTGACCGTGGACACAACTATTCGAATAGTTTTACACTCTGCAGAGGTTGTACACTTTACCCACACGACACAATCCCGACTTGCTGCCACCAGTGGCCGCTGGCGTAGTACACCATTTGGTACACCGGCAGGGAGATTGTGACGAGGTCTTTCATTAGACCAAACTTATTGTGCCAAGCCCACTAGGTTTCAACACGGAAGTAACTGCAGTTCAAAGTCCGGGCCCCCCTTTTGTGCCGAGGACACTCCTCGCAAGGCAGCTATCCCATCTGCGGTACGGCGATGACGACAATAAGAGTGAACTAACTAATCAACCAAGCCAGTGCCCATATAGCGTGTGGCTGTACTGTTAACACAATCTTTAAATCCAAGACTTATTAGGCCTCATGTGGCACGGACGACTGATTGCCCCCTTCAACTCGTGAAGGGTGGCCAATCGCTCCTTCAATCCTTGATTCAGTTGTCGCCCGCGCCAGTATTCAGATGGTAAATTTCACCCAGACTAGAAGAGGATAAAGAAGATCAACAAGGCCAACTGGCCTAGCTCAGCGTCAAGTTTCAAATGTCAATGACTCAAAGGTCATTCAACAAAGTACCTATAGGTTGATAAGCATGGCTAAGCATTTCTACTCTACTGGTATTATATACTTCTACTCAGGTGTCAAGTAAATAGGCGACAAGCGGATCAAGGTAAATGTGTCAATCGACACGCTAGCTACGAGAATTAAAATAGCATGCACATAGCAACAATAAAACTCAATGCAATTTTGTAAACCATAGGATAAGTATGATCAAAGAAGGAGGCATGCCTTCGTTGTCGAGTCCCCCGTTTCCTTCTTCCTCGTAGTGCTCCTCTCCCGTACCGTCACCTCCTACTCATAGTAACGATGAAGCACAATAAATAACAAGCAGTAAAATCCAAATAACATCCAAATTAAATAAAAATATAGGAAGGATTGGTAGAAAGATGTGGATGGATGTGGAGATTTTGAAGGAGGTAGATCGATTGATGATCAGTAGAGGGATTGAATGGATTGGTTGGGTATAGGTTTATCCGGACTAAGCAAAACTCGGCCATCATGTCTAACATTCTAAATAGCAATATACTAACTGAACTTTAATAGTGCCCAATACAAATACTTTGGCTAACTATAAAGAAAAAATGACTAACATGACATAAACACAAAACAATAACTATACTATGCATTTGAACCACACGACTCAACATAGCATGGCAATACAACATTTGCCCACAATTCAATATTTAGATAACATCTAATATTCACAACTATTAATAGAATTTTAACAAAACACAAAATATTGTAGTTGACGACACGTATCAAAAATGCTAACCAAACTATACAACTTCACGACTAAACTAGATAAACTACATGGCATCAAACGAATACGATTCTAAAATGATTCCAAAACATTATATGCACAAACCATGCGGCACCTAAAATAATAATAATAATCTAAATACACGTGTAACAAATGGATCAACAATAATCTAGTCATGGCATCATCAATCATTCGCAAGATGACAACACTCATGTGTTATGCCTCACAACATAACCCGAAAATAATAATTAAACAACAATTATAATCCTATCGCAATTAAACTAAAACATGACTATTTCTACGCATGGTAATATTGCTCCCACAGTATTCACGCACATGTCAATGTACGATAGAAAATAACAAATTGTATTATCAAGCACCACTAATTTAATAAAGCCGAAACAAATTCTACGGCATTCTAAAATAATCCTAGAATCACAACAATAATTAGGAAATACCCTAAGCATGCCACGAACATAACAAAAATGTAACTAACTACGCATGATTACTTACACAAAACATCATACGTACTTGATAAAAAAACAACACAATTCAACATCTACTCGAACAAAACAATCAACTCGCTCCTAGAATCATCGAAATCTTCCTAGGGTTTGAGTTTGGATTTGGGTCACCGAGTAGTTGTTGAAGGTGGAAATATTGATGTGACGTGAATGATTGCTGGTGCGCATCGTCGTCGTTGAACTCCGGTGATGAAGAGAAGATGGTGTGTGACGCTCTTGGTGATGATGAAACACCGGGACAAGGACGGACACGACAAACGGTCATCCGTTGACGACAACGTCAGTCCAAAAGGGTGGCAGCGGTACGGCGTCGTTGTGCGTGCGGCCAACAACGACCAACAGCCGGGAAAGGATGTCTAGGAGGTAGGCTTTGGCAAGGGGATTCTTTTGGTGGGAGGAATTGGACTAGGATGCTCACCTTAGGCGATGGTAGTCAAAGAACAGTAGAGATGGGGCTGTATTGCGGGGTGGATTACGAGTGATTGGAAAGGAATTGGAGGATGAGATGATGGGGCTTTCGTAGAGGACCTCTGGACGCACGCTGTGACGCGAAGGGTCTGCCGAATTATAGCCGGAGGAGGGAGATCGGGAGGTGAATGCCATTGTTCAGCCAATAACTTCATCAGTTACTCGCATGATAATAAGTCCACCATGGGTGGAGCCATTAGACTGAACGGACTCGTCGTTGAGTGGGGAGTAATTCTTGTGTTGATGAAGAATGGAAACGGTGAAGGGATTGATGAGATTTGAAGGGAAAAGAAGAGGCAGCAGCCATGGCGTTTCTTTTGTGTATAAGTGTACAGGTACGTGTACGTGCGTGCGGGAGGAAGGAGGAGAGCCGAGTCGTCCGCTCGCTCACTCGGCTGGGCCGCTGACCTGCTGGCTGGGCCTTGGGCCAAGTTTCTTTGGTGGCTGGACACTTAGAAAGTAGAAGAACAAAATATATAGAGAAGAGATGGCCCAGTGCATACGTGAATGTGTGTGACCAATTTTGGTGCATACATGCAATAGGCCAACAATGGCTAGGCTAGGATGCACGTATTGGTTCAAGGACCAATAAAGAAAGAGAAATGAAAGGGTAGAGAAGAAAAGAAAATCAATATAAAATAATATTGATTTCTTTTATTAGGATTGCTACAAGGAACAAAAACAAAAGATAACTTAAAAGTCTTTGAGAATCCAAGAAATCCAAGTAACAAAATAGGCAAGAAGAATTTAAATGAAATACTACGAACGAAAAAATTGACTCAGGTAATTACAGAAAATATTTTCCACTTAGCATGTGCCAAATTAATTCCAAACAACTTGGTATTAATTTGAGCAATCTCCCAAATATATAATTAAAGATTACGTTGCAACATCCCTTGGCTTAGAAAAGAAAAAAAAATTGAGCTCTCGAGAAAATTAGGATGTTACAACTCTACCCCCCTTACAAGGAATCTCGACCCCAAGATTCAGAGCTAAGAGAAAAGATTTGGGAACTCCTCTCTGAGGTCGTCTTCTTGCTCCCAAGTTGCTTCCTTCTCGGTGTGATTGCTCCACTGCACCTTGCAAAGTTTGATCACCTTTCTCCTAGTGGTTCGTAACTACTCATCAAGGATCTTAATAGGATACTCTTCATATGTCAGGTCATCCTTGACTTCTATGTTGTCCAGTGAAGTCTTCTGCACCTCTTCTTCGGGTTTCTTAAAACACTTCTTCAACTGTGACACATGGAAAACATTGTGCACATTTGACAACTTCTCCGGGAGTGCCAACTGATAGGCCACCTCTCCAAGTCGAGCGGTAATCCCAAACGGACCAATGTATCGGGGCGCTAGCTTACCCTTGATTCTAAATCGACGCATTCCACGTAGTGGAGATACCTTCAGGTACATATCATCTCCTATCTTGAATGATATGTCATGGCGACGCTTATCCGAATAAGCCTTCTGTCTAGACTGGGCTGCCTTCAACCTTTCTTGAATCATCTTCACTTGCTTGTCCGCCTCTTCCAATGTGTCAGGACCGAACACTTGGTTTTCACCTACTTCATGCCAGTTAAGAGGTGTGCGACACTTTTGTCCATATAAAGCCTCAAAAGGGGCCATCTTTATACTTGCTTGATAACTGTTGATATAAGAAAACTCAACATAAGGAAGACTCTTATCCCAACTACACTGATAAGTCAAAGCACAAGCTCTAAGCATGACTTAAAGAATTTGGTTTACCCGTTCCGTCCGTCCATCAGTCTGTGGGTGATATGTTGTACTGAAATCCAACTGAGTCCCCAGAACTTCATGTATTTTCTTCAAAAACCGCGAGGTAAACTAAGTACCTCGATCTGACACTATCCTCTTAGGAACTCCATGTGCACAAATGATTCTTGCCATATACAACTCTGCGAGCTTCTCTCAGCCATAGGTAGTTTTTACTGGAATGAAATGACCTGACTTGGTCAATCTATCCACTATGACCCGAATAGAATCAAATCCAGAAGATGTCCTTGGAAGGCCCGTGATAAAGTCCATTCCAATTTATTCCAATTTCCACACGGGAACCTTAAGTGGTTGCAGTAGTCCTGCGGGCTTCTGATGCTCCACCTTGACCCTCCGACGTACATCACACTATGAAACATACTCAGCAATTTCTCGCTTCATACTCGACCACCAAAAACTACAGCGAAGGTCATTATACATCTTTGTACTTCCAGGGTGTATTGAGTATGCTGAGTCATGAGCTTCCTTCATGATCATGTCCTTGATATCCTTTTGGTCTGGCACCAACCCATTGTCTCGAAACCATATGTTTCCATTCTCATCTTATCTATAGTCAGGTGCTTCGCCCAATTTGATTTTCTCACAAATCTCTGCAATTCCCTTATCTTCTTTCTGCGCTTCTCGCACCTGATCTTGGAGAGTAAACTTGACCTCTAACATTTCACCATTTTCAGTAAGGCTCACATACAGATTCATCTTTCAAATTTCCTCATGAAGTTCTGGCGCTTCCTTCTGAATCATCACATTGTTGACATAAACTTTCCTGCTCAGTGCATCAGCTACGACATTGGCTTTACCAGGATGGTAGTTAATGTTCAGATTATAGTCCTTGATCAAATCTAGCCACCTTCTCTGTCTAAGATTCAAATCCGGTTGTGTGAAAATGTATTTCAAACTCTTATGATCCAAGTATATCTCACACCGATTTCCAATAAGGTAGTGCCTCCAGGTTTTCAAGGCATGCACTACGGTAGCTAATTCCAAATCATGTGTGGGATAGTTAACCTCATGAGGGTGTAACTGTCTCGATGAATACGCTACAACTTTCCCTTGTTGCATGAGCATGCATCCCAAACCTTGCTGAGAAGCATCACAATAAACCTCAAAATCTTGCTGAATATCCGGCAATACCAATACTGGACCAGCTGTCAATCTCCTCTTGAGTTCTTGGAAACTCGCTTCACAAGCTTCTAACCACTCAAACTTTTTATTGTTCTTTAACAACTGAGTCATAGGTCTAGCTATTCGGGAAAAAATATTCAATGAACCGACGGTAATACCCGGCTAGTCCAAGGAAACTGCGTATTTCTGACACATTCTTGGGATGCTTCCAATTGAGTACTGCTTCCACCTTTGCTGGATCCATGGCAGCTCCTTCGGCCGAGATAACATGTCCTAGAAAGTCCACTTGTTTCAACTAGAATTCGCACTTACTAAACTTGGCATAGAGTTGATGAGCCCTTAGCCTCTCCAAAACCACTCGAAGGTGTTTCTCGTGCTCTTCTTCACTCTGGGAATAGATCAAAACATCGTCGATGAACACTACAACAAACTTATCCAAGCAATCCATGAATACGTTGTTCATGAGATACATGAAGTAAGCTGGTGCATTTTTGAGTCCAAAATACATTACCAAAAACTCATAGAGACCATATCGAGTAACAAAGGCGGTCTTTGGAACATCTTGCGGGCGAATCTTTAACTGGTGGTATCCTGATCGGAGATCTATTTTGGAAAACACATGTGCTCCCTTTAATTGTTCAAACAAGTCATTAATCCTTGGCAGGGGATACTTATTCTTAATAGTTGCTGCATTCAGCGCTCGGTAATCCACACACATGCGCATGCTACCATCTTTCTTTTTCACAAACAGTACATGTGCGCCCCATGGTGATGTGCTCGGCCTAATGTAACCCTTCTCTTCTAACTCCTGAATTTTCTTCTTCAACTCGGCTAATTCATTCGCTATCATCTTATAAGGTCTCTTTGCAATAGGAGCCGTGCCCGGTATCAACTCAATGACAAACTCAATCTCATGGTGTGGTGGCAATCCAGGAAATTCATCCGGAAAGACATCTGGATATTCCTTCACCACCAGAACATCCTCCAAAGTTAACTCCTTCACTTTGTTCATCATGCAATCAACCTCGGGTTGAGGTGCAATCCTAGCTTGGTATTCCACAGTGGCCCCTTCAGTGCTAGTTAAATTAACTGAAGGACCAGCGCAATCTATTAGTGCCTTGTGTTTACTTAACCAATCCATACCCAAAATCACATCCAAACCTGTGGAGTCTAAAATGATAAGGTTTGCTTGAAACTCCACTCCTTCTATAACTATGGCCACTTTAGGACACTTTAGTCTAGTCCTTAAAATACCCCCAAGTGATTTTATCATCCAAACCCGACTCATCCACTTGGTTGGAAATAAATGTTTTTCAGCAAAGCTTTTTGAAATGAACGAACGGGAAGCTCCAGAATCAAATAGCACCGAACCATAATTTGAGTTGATCAGAAACATACCAAGAACAACATCTGGTGCTTCATGAGCCCGCTCGATGGTGACATTGTTGACCCTGCCACATCCTGATGCATGAGGTGCACCCCCGGGTGTATTGAGAATGCCTCTGACACGTCCTGCTGCGGGTGTCTTAGCTGCAGAACCCAAGTTGAACTTCACTGGAGTGGGACCGGTGTTCTTGTTGGGACATGCAACAGCAAAGTGACCCTCTTGCCCACAACTGAAGCATGCCTTTCCAGCTGTATTAGCATGATTGCCTCCCACTTCAGCTCGTGGAGTCTGATATGCATTGGGTTGAAATGTGTTATTGGTCCTTGATGGTTTGACATATGGTGCACGATAGCCAGGATGGTGACCAATCTTCTGTCATGAGCTACCTGCCCCATGGTGACTCTGTGGTGCTCTACGCTTGCGATTTTCCTCAAGTTCCCTCCTTGAGTACTCCTGGAGTATAGCCTTGTTGACAAGTGCTTGAAAGGTAAGGAAATCATGAGATACCAGCATGTCCTTCAACCCAGGGTTCAACCCCTTCAAAAACTTGGCAGTCTTGTCAGCTTCAGTTGGAATATCTTCCCTTCCATAACGTGCCAGCTGCGTGAAACGACTCAGATATTTAGACACTATCATCTTTCCTTGAGTAAGAGCTTGAAACTCATCCCTCTTCAGCCCCATGATGCCCGCAAGAATATGTGCGGTGCAAAAATCTTCTGCAAACTCATTCCAAGTGATAGTTTGGCCATCCTCATGAGCTTCACAATAATTCTCCCACCAATCTGCAGCCACACCCTTGAGCTGGTGTGCTGAAAACATGACACAATTAGCCATAGTGCAATTGGCTAAGTTGAGTGTCTTCCTGATGTCCTTCAACCAATCATCAGCATCAAGTGGGTCTGCTGATCCCTCAAAAGTTGGCGGTTTTGCCCTCATGAACTCAGCAAATCCCGACTGTGGCGGTTGACCCTGATTCTGGTTCGCAACATTGGCTGCAAGCTGTTGAAGTATCTGTGTTTGCATCAACATCATCTGTGCCATATTGGGTGGCGGCGGCGGAGGTGGCACATCATCTCCTCCAGAGTCAAAGTCGGTATCATGGACATGTCCCTCCTCAAAGTTTTCTTCAAAGACATGTTCCTCAAAACCTAGTCCATGACCATGTCCACATCATGATGAAGTCCGGCTATCCAATGCATCGCCTAATGAACAACGCCAATGACAACCTCAAAGAAATCTTCTCCATCATATGTGTATCGGTAACTGCTGGTCTGTTCCTCCATCCTCGGATACACCACCAAGTTGACCTTGAAACGTTCCTCGCCCCCGATCATACGATAGGAGTGTCCGGAAACCTCTGGATCCTGGTTGAAGCCCAAGCATGTGAGCATGTCCCAAAACTGTCGACTGAGGTTGCCAAACTGCTCAATCCGGCGTGAGGATGATATCACCATCTACATATTTGAGTAAGAAGAGAATCAATACACAATTTAATAAAAGAAAATAGAAGCGAAATACTAGAAAATTTATAAAATAATATTTTATAAAATAATTCCTAAGGCTTTCCATTTCTAACTAAGGCCACGTTACTAGGTCAACCTGGCTCTGATACCACTTCTGTGAGAACCCAGAAATTATTTCCAGACCCTCCTGTGTATATTTGTCAATCCAGGATCAACTTGACAACACAGTGAAATGGTATCATTGCAGAACATTAAAATAAGTATAAGTTTAATAACTCTTGCCACAAGGCATACATAGTGAAATGTCTCATGACATTTATTACAACCAGAAACACAGCGGAATATATAAATATGTAGCGACTCCATCTTAGCCACAGGCAGTCGATGTAGTCAACGTGTCCTCACTCCTCAGGATCATCATAATAGTCGTAGTCGACGCCCTCGTCTTCATAGATCTCTGTTGTTCAACAAAAGTATTGCCATGAGTACATTACGTACTCAACATGCCTCCCACGGGGAAGGACCTAATAGCTACATGTGGCTTCAAAGGAAGGCTGTATGGTTCATTTGCATAAAGCTAATTTTGTTTGACAAATAAAGTAGTTGGATAAAAGCAGTTTTAGATAAAAACATGTTTTATCTACAGAATAACTTTCATCAAGTGAGGATCCTTGATCAACTCACGTCCTTCATAGGTTTCAAGATTAGGGGCAAAGAGGGAATAAGCAAGACATGTCATGTACGTCAAGAAAGATTCATGTGTAGCCCTTGACCGTGGACACGGCTATTCGAATAGTTTTACACTCTGCAGAGGTTGTACACTTTACCCACATGACACAATCCTGACTTGTTGCCACCAGTGGCCGCTGGCGTAGTACACCATTTGGTATACCGGTGGGGAGATTACGAGGTCTTTCATTAGTCCAAACTTATTGTGCCAAGCCCACTAGGTTTCAACACGGAAGTAACCACAGTTCACAGTCCGGGCCCCCCTTTTGTGCCGAGGACACTCCTCGCAAGGCAGCTATCCCATTTGCGGTATGGCGATGACGACAATAAGAGTGAACTAACTAATCAACCAAGCCAGTGCCCATATAGCATGCGGTTGTATTGTTAACACAATCTTCAAATCCAAGACTTATTAGGCCTCATGCGGCACAGACGACTGATTGCCCCTTCAACTCGTGAAGGGCGGTCAATCGCTCCTTCAATCCTTGATTCAGCTGTCGCCCGTGCTAGTATTCAGATGGTAAATTTCACCCAGAGTAGAAGAGGATAGAGAAGATCAACAAGGCCAACTGGCCTAGCTTAGCGTCAAGTTTCAAATGTCAATGACTCAAAGGTCATTCAACAAAGTACCTATAGGTTGATAAGCATGGCTAAGCATTTCTACTCTACTGGAATTATATACTTCTACTCAGGTGTCAAGTAAATAGGCGACAAGCGGATCAAGGTAAATGTGTCAATCGACACGCTAGCTACGAGAATTAAAATAGCATGCACATAGCAACAATAAAAATCAATGCACTTTTGTAAACCATAGGATAAGTATGATCAAAGAAGGAGGCATGCCTTTGTTGTCGAGTCCTCCGTTTCTTCTTCCTTGTAGTGCTCCTCTCCCGTACCGTCGCCTCCTACTCGTAGTAACGACAAAGCACAATAAATAACAAGCAATAAAATCCAAATAACATCCAAATGAAATAACAATATATGAAGGATTGGTAGAAAGATGTGGATGGATATGGAGATTTCGAAGGAGGTAGATCGATTGATGATGAGTAGAGGGATTGAATGGATTGGTTGGGTATAGGTTTATCCGGACTAAGAAAAACTCGGCCATCATGTCTAACGTTCTAAATAGCAATATATTCACTGAACTTTAATAGTGCCCAATACAAATACTTCTGCTAACTATAAAGAAAAAATGACTGACATGGCATAAACACAAAACAATAACTATCCTATGCATTTGAACGACACGACTCAACATAGCATGGCAATACAACATTTACCCACAGTTCAATATTTAGATAACATCTAATATTCACAACTGTTAATAGCATTTTAACAAAACACAAAATATTGTAGTTGACGACAAGTATCGAAAATGCTAACCAAACTATACAACTTCACGACTAAACTAGATAAACTACATGACATCAAACGGATATGATTCTAAAATGATTCCAAAACATTATATGCACAAACCATGCGGCATCTAAAATAATAATAATCTAAATACACGTGTAACAAATGGATCAACAATAATCTAGTCATGGCATCATCAATCATTCACAAGATGACAACACTCATGTGTTATGCCTCACAACATCACCCGAAAATAATATTTAAACAACAATTATAATCCTATCGCAATTAAACTAAAACATGACTGTTTCTACGCATGGTAATATTGCTCCCACAGTATTCACGCACATGTCTATGTACGATAAAAAATAACAAATTGTATTATCATGCATCACTAATTTAATAAAGCTGAAACAAATCCTACGACATTCTAAAATAATCCTAGAATCACAACAATAATTAGGAAATACCTAAGCATGCTATGAACATAACAAAAATGTAACTAACTACGCATGATTACTTACACAAAACATCATACGTACTTGATAAAAAAATAACACAATTCAACATCTACTCAAACAAAACAATCAACTCGCTCCTAGCATCATCGAAATCTTCCTAGGGTTTGAGTTTGGATTTGGGTCACCGAGTAGTTTTTGAAGGTGGAAATATTGATGTGACGCGAATGATTGCAGGTGCGTGTCGTCGTCGTTGAACTCCGGTGATGAAGAGAAGATGGTGCGTGACGCTCTTGGTGATGGTGAAACACCGGGACACGAACGGACACGACGAATGGTCATCCGTTGACGACAACGTCGGTCCAAAAGGGTGGCAGCGGCACGGTGTCGTTGTGTGCGCGGCCAACAACGACCAACGGATGGGAAAGGATGTCTAGGAGGTAGGCTTCGGCAAGGGGATTCTTTTGGTGGGAGGAATTGGACTAGGATTCTCACCTTAGGCGATGGTAGTCGAAGAACAGTAGAGATGGGGCTGTATTGCGGGGTGGATTACGAGTGATTGGAAAGGAATTGGAGGATGGGAAGATGGGGCTTTTATAGAGGACCTCTGGACGCATGCTGTGACGCGAAGGGTCTGCCGAATTATAGCCGGAGGAGGGAGATCAGGAGGTGAATGCCATTGTTGAGCCAATAACTTCATCAATTACTCGGATGATAATAAGTCCACCATGAGTGGAGCCATTAGACTGAACGGACTCGTCGTTGAGTGGGGAGTAATTCTTGTGTTGATGACGAATGGAAACAGTGAAGGGATTGATGGGATTTGAAGGGAAAAGAAGAGGCAACAGCCATGTCGTTTCTTTTGTGTATAAGTGTATAGTTACATGCATGTGCGTGCGGGAGGAAGGAGGAGAGCCGAGCCGTCCGCTCGCTCGCTCGGCTGGGCCGCTGACCTGCTGGCTGGGCCTTGGGCCAAGTTTCTTTGGTGGCTGGACACTTAGAAAGAAGAAGAACAAAATATATAGAGAAGAGATGGCCCAGTGCATACGTGAATGTGTGTGACCAATTTCAGTGCATACGTGCAATAGGCCAACAATGGCTAGGCTAGGATGCACGTATTGGTTCAAGGACCAATAAAGAAAGAGAAATGAAAGGGTAGAGAAGAAAAGAAAATCAATATAAAATAATATTGATTTCTTTTATTAGGATTGCTACAAGTAACAAAAACAAAATACAACTTAAAAGTCTTCAAGAATCCAAGAAGTCCAAGTAACAAAATAGGCAAGAAGAATTTAAATGAAATACTACAAACGGAAAAATCGACTCAGGTAATTACAGAAAATATTTTCCACCTGGAATGTGCCAAATTAATTCCAAACAACTTGGTATTAATTTGAGCAATCTCCGAAATATACAATTAAATATTACGTTGCAACATCCCTTGGCTTAGAAAAAAAAATTGAGCTCTCGAAAAAAATCAGGATGTTACATTGCATGATTTACTTTCCGCTGCTCATATACTTTTGTCATGCTTGCTTTATATGTATTATGAATGTTCAAACTTGTGTCAAAACTCCACTTCAACTTAAAGAAATTAAAAACTGCAACTTTCTTGCTAAGAGTCTATTCACCCCCCTCTAGACACCTCTTCTCGATCCTACAATTGGTATGAGAGCATTGGTCTTCATTGCTTTGATTTAAACACCTTTGGAGGAAGATGGATGAGTCTATGTTGGGGAGTCTTAGACGTAGAGTGCCTATTCTTGATGGAGAGTTTTTTCATGAGTGAAAAAATGAGATGCTTGAGATCTTCAATATATATCATTTGACCAAGTACATTACTACTCCTTGTGCTCGCATTGTTGATCCTTTGCATCCTACCCTTGATGAGTCTATTGACATGACCCGTAATCTTAGAACGGTCAATTTAATCACTATAGGTTTGCCTAGAAACTTGCTTGCTAGCTTGCCTACTTTTGATTGTGCCTACACCTTATGGAGATATCTTGAGGAACGATTCCCAAATTATTCCTTGAAAACTCTAGATGAGATTCTTCATAAGTCTATTGCGTTGAGTAAGATGTTCTAATGATCCCAAGTTTGGTGATTGCTTATTTGAGCTTACACATCTTACGAGTGCAAAAGGAGATGTTGGAATTATTAGCAATATCATTTCCGAAGTCATTAGAATCCATGGAGATGTACATTGTTACGGTCATACCTCTAATGAATTACCCTCTCTAGGAGTTGATCCATCACATGACGATGTTGAACATGGATACCATGATGAGGATGATGATAGTGACTATGATCTTGATGATGTGATGAGATACTTTGGTCTTATGGCTAATCTTCGCGGCTACATGGCTGGAGGAAAGGAATGGGTCCTTGATAGTGGATGTACTGATCGTATGACCAGATACAAAGATATGTTTCGTGAGCTTGCTGAAAACAACGGCCCTCGAAAGTATGTCACTTTCGGTGATAACTCAAAGGGTGAGGTGGTTTGCCTTGGTAAGGTGTCCATCTCACATGATAGCTCCATACAAAATGTTATGCTCGTTGAATCTCTTGGCTACAATTTACTTTCCGTATCTAGACTTGCTGACTTTGGTTTCAATGTCCTATTTACTGAAGTAGATTACCAAGTGTTTCATAGAGATAACCATAAAATGGTGTTTACCGCTATACGTAGAGGTGATCTTTACGTTGTTGATTTGACTAAAAAGGCTCAACCTAGAACTTGCTTAATTGCTAAATCATCTAAAGGCTGGTTGTGGCATAGAAGGCTAGGTCATGTGGGCATGCGAAATCTTGATAAGCTTATTAAAGGTGATCATATCCTTGGAGTAAAAGATGTTATATTTGACAAGTATAGACTTTATAGTGCTTGTCAAGCAGGAAAACAAGTTGGAGGAAGTCACCCCGTGAAGAACATTATGACCACGAGAAGACCGCTCGAGCTACTTCATATGGATCTTTTTGGTCCCAATGCCTATAAAAGTCTCGGTGGTAACTCATTTGGTTTGGTTATAGTTGATGATTTTTCAAGATTTACGTGGGTGTTCTTTCTTGATGATAAATCACATGTCCAAAATATCTTCAAGAACTTTGCTAGGAAGGCCCAAAATCAATTTGAAGTGAAGATCAAGAAGGTTCGCAGCGACAATGGAACGGAGTTCAAGAACGCAAATGTGGATACCTTTCTTGGCGAAGAAGGGATCTCACATGAGTTCTCGGCTACGTACACGCCTAAAAAATGGAGTTGTTGAGAGGAAGAACCGAACTCTTATTGAGATGGCTAGAATGATGCTTGATGAGTACAAGACTCCAAAACACTTTTGGGCGGAAGCGGTTGAGACAACCTGTCATGCAACAAATCGCTTGTATCTTCACAAGCTACTCGCCAAGACGTCCTACGAGCTCCTCACCAGTAACAAAACAAACCCCAAGTTGGATACTTCCGAGTATTCGGCTCAAAGTGCTACAGTCTTGATAAGCATCATCATTCTAAATTTGCTCCTAAATCTCATGAAGGTTTCCTACTTGGTTATGGCTCAAACTCTCACACTTACCGGGTCTACAACAATTTCACCCGAAAGGTTGAAGAGACGGTAGATGTGAAGTTTGATGAATCTAACGGCTCGCAAGTAGAGAAATTGCCAATTGATGTAGGAGACAAAGACCCTTCAGAAGCAATTCAATATTTGTCTATCGGCAAGATTCGTCCAATGGAGGTGAAGGAGAGTACCTCGTCCATCCAAGTGGAAGCTTCCACCTCACGACAAGGTGAACCAAGAGTTGACTTGGAAGCATCCACGAGTGGGACACACCAAGATGAAGAAAATGAGGACGTACACCAAGATGAAGAAAACGAGGACGTACACCAAGATGAAGAAAACAAGGACGTACACCAAGATGAACCTCATGAACCTCCTTCTCCACCACGACAAGAGAACGACAATGTCAACAATGAAGAAGGCCAAGAAGAAGAAGAAGAAGATGTTCCACCCCGACCCAAGCAAAAGCTTCCACGAGTTCGAGCAAGAGTCGCCAAAGATCATCCCGTCGAGCAAATCTACAATGATATCCAAACCGGTAGAATCACTCGCTCTAAAACTCGTTTGGCTAACTTTTGTGAACATTATTCATTCATCTCTAGCATTGACCTATGAAGGTTGAAGAAGCATTGGAACATCCAGATTGGATAAATGCCATGCATGAAGAGCTACACAACTTTGAGAGAAATCAAGTTTGGACATTGGTTGAGAAGCCCGACAACAACCACAACATCATTGGTACCAAATGGGTGTTTCGCAACAAGCAAGATGAAGATGGTCAAGTCGTCCGCAACAAAGCTCGTCTAGTCGCCCAAGGCTACACTCAAGTCGAAGGTATGGACTACGGTGAGACATATGCCCATGTTGCTAGACTTGAGTCCATCCGCATCTTACTTGCCTATTCTAATCACCATGATATCACTTTATACCAAATGGACATTAAAAGTTCTTTTCTAAACGGTGAAATTGAGGAGGAAGTATATGTTAAACAACCTCCCGGCTTTGTCAATCCTAAGAAACCCGATCATGTTTACAAACTTCACAAAGCCCTTTATGGTCTTAAACAAGCTCCTAGAGCTTGGTACAAATGCTTGACCAAGTTCCTTATTGAAAAAGGCTTTGAAATTGGAAAAATAGATTCTACTCTTTTTACTAAAAGGGTTAATGGTGAGTTATTTGTGTGCCAAATTTATGTTGATGATATCATTTTTGGCTCAACTAACCCTCATTTTAGTGAGAAGTTTGGAAAGCTAATGTCAGATAAGTTTAAGATGTCTATGACGAGTGAACTCAAGTTCTTTCTTGGTTTGCAAATCAAGAAAACTAAGGAAGGCACCTTTTTCTCTCAAACAAAGTACACCAAGGACTATTCAAGAAGTTCAACATGCAAGAAAGCAAAGGTATGAATACTCCCATGCCTACTAGTGGACATCTTGACTTGACTAAGGACGGTGAACCGGTTGATCAAAAAGTTTACCGCTCTATGATCGGTTCATTGTTATATCTATGTGCCTCTCCTCCCGATATTATGCTAAGTGTGTTCATGTGTGTATGATATCAAGCGGCCCCCAAAGAATGTCATCTTAAGGATGTGAAAAGGATAGTGAGATACTTAATACATACAACAAATTTTGGCATTTGGTATCCTAAGAGGTCGCCTTTTGATCTTGTTGGCTATTCTGACTCGGACTATGCCGGAGACAAGGTTGATAGAAAGTCCACTTCGGGTACTTGTCAATTTCTTGGTAGATATCTTGTGTCTTGGTCTTCCAAGAAACAAAACTCGGTATCCTTATCCACCGCCGAAGCGGAATACATTGCCGCCAGTTCATGTTGTGCTCAACTACTTTGGATGACCCAAACTCTTAAAGATTATGGGATCAATGTGAAACATGTTCCATTGCTTTGTGACAATGAGAGTGCTATTAAGATTGCTCATAATCCCGTGCAACATTCTCGAACTAAGCATATTGAAGTTCGTCATCATTTCATTCGAGATCATGTTGCTAAAGGGGACATTGATCTTAAGCATGTTCGTACCGATAAGCAATTGGCAGATATATTCACCAAACCGCTTGATGAGAAAGTCTTTTGCCATTTGAGAGGTGAATTGAACATCATTGATGCTTCAAACTTGGAGTAGGAATGTAACACCCCGGATGTAACTTTCCCAATTTGTACTCCAACTCTTGCCGTTTCCGGCTTTAAGTTATTATATTTTCTCGGGTTCGGGTCTTTGTCTCCGTGTGTTGTTATCGTTGTCATGCATCTCATATCATGTCATCATGTGCATTGCATTTGCATACGTGTTCGTCTCATGCATTCAAGCTTTTTCCCCGTTGTCCGTTTTGCATTTCGGCGCTTCGTTCTCCTCCGGTGGTCATTTCTACCTTTCTTTCGTGTGTGGGGATTAAACATTTCCGGATTGGGCCGAGACTTGCCAAGCGGCCTTGGTTTACTACTGGTAGACCGCCTGTCAAGTTTCGTATCATTTGGACTTCGTTTGATACTCCAACGGTTAACCGAGGGACCGAAAAGGCCTCGTGTGTGTTGCAGCCCAACACCCCTCCAATTTGTCCCAAAACCCACGTAAACCTGCTCCATCATCTAGATCGTTCGATCACGATCGCGTGGCCGAAAACCGCACCTCATTTGGACTCTCCTAGCTCCCTCTATGCCTATAAATAGGTCTCTCCCCGAAATTTCGGATCCCCCTCGTCAAAAAACCTAGATCCGCTCCTCCTCGCGCCGCCGGACAATGTCCGCACCGAGTCGGACGTGTCCGACCTGCGCGCCGCCGCCCGCAGCCACTCCGGGCATGCCACGTGGCCGCCGCCGTCGCCCACCACCGCGGCCCGCAGGAGCCCGGAGCCGGCCCCCGCGGCCCATCTCCCCGCGCCGCCGCCCGAAACCGCCTGCCTCCTCGCCCCGTTCGCCGGCCCCGCCGCCTCCGCCGCGAGCCGCCGCCGCCCGGCGCCGCTCCGCCGCCACCGTGCGCCACCACCTCGCCTCGTCGCCGGCCGCCGCTGCTCCACCGCCCCGCCGACGCCGCCCCTCGCCTCCTCTCCGCTGCCCCGGCCTCTTCCTCCCGCTCCGGCCGCCGCCCCGGCCAACGACGCCGGCGAGATCCCAGCGAACCTCGGGGCTCGTGTAAACCCTAGATCCGGAGGTTGAATTTTCTTCTAAGTCCCGGAGATTTCCTGATCCATGTGCTCCTGTTCATAGCCTTGTAACTTTGCATCGGTAGCTCCGATTTGGACATATAGCATATCAAAATGTTCATCTCAGAGAGTACATCATTTCATTCCGTTGCATCATTTTCATTTGAGTTTATCTTAATGCCTGAAATGCTGTTAGAAGAGGGCTACTTGAGTTAATTGTCAGATCTACTACTCCATTTAGCTTTTTGTCATTTTTGCCATGATTAATGTGTGCATGATATGCCCATGAGTTCTACATATGTTTTGTTAAGGGTTTTGCCATCTTTCCAGAGGTGCAATCCATGTATTTTGTGATGTGTGTGGTGACTAGCACGAGCTTGCAAAGTGGTGCACTTGGTAATTCTGTTTTCAGGGACTTAGCATTTCCACTAAGTCCTTGATCTGTTTTTCTCATGATGCCATATGTTCATGTTGTTTCCTAGTGATCCGTGCCTCTTTTGAGGATGATCAGTAAGGATGTTTTGTTAATCTTGTAGTGCTCTATCCATCCATGTCTTTGTTTGCAATTATGGAGCAGCCTAGCTTGAGTGCCATGCTTGTTTGAACTTGTTAATGGATGAATTGGCCGTAGCTCAGTGCTAGACTTTTGTTAAGCATCTTGAATGCATCCCTGACATGTATTTTGTTGTCATGTTTGGGTGCTGTAGCATGTTCATCTCATTGCATTTAGATGGCTACTTGCTGTAAATCGTAGACCGGTGTCATTTTTGAATCGCTTGCCATTTCCAAACCGTAACTCCGATTCCGGCGTTCTTTATATCGTTTTCAAGCGATTTCATCTCATCTTTCCAGTGGAACACTTGGATTCCCAAGTTGAGGCCAGGTTCATGCTTTCCTTATCAAATCTTGCATATGCATCCCGCATCGCATCCCGCATAGCATACCATGTTTGCATCATATTGTTTGATCCTTGCACGTGGTTGATTGTGTCCTTGTTGCTTGTTTGTCTTGTTTGGGTAGAGCTGGGAGACGAGTTCGCTAACGAGGAGCCCGTTGAGTTTGCTTTCGAGGATCCAGTCAACTCTGACAACTGTGCAGGCAAGATGATCATACCCTCGAAATCACTACTATCTTTGCTATGCTAGTTTGCTCGCTCTTTTGCTATGCCAATGCTACGATGCCTACCATTTTCTTTCAAGCCTCCCAAATTGCCATGTCAAACCTCTAACCCACCATTTCCTAGCAAACCTTGATTGGCTATGTTACCGCTTTGCTCAGCCCCTCTTATAGCGTTGCTAGTTGCAGGTGAAGATTGGAGGCCGTTCCTTGTTGGAACATTTATTTACTTGTTGGGATATCATTATATTGCCATGTTATATTAATGCATCTATATACTTGGTAAAGGGTGGAAGGCTCGGCCTCTCGCCTAGTGTTTTGTTCCACTCTTGCCGCCCTAGTTTCCGTCATATCGTGTTATGTTCCCGGATTTTGCGTTCCTTACGCGGTTGGGTTATAATGGGAACCCCTTGATAGTTCGCCTTGATTAAAGCTTTTCCAGCAATGCCCAACCTTGGTTTTACCATTTTCCACCTAGCCTCTTTTTCCCTTGGGTTTCCAAAGCCCGAGGGTCATCTTATTTTAACCCCCCCGGGCCAGTGCTCCTCTGAGTGTTGGTCCGACTGAGTAGACTGCGGGGCCACCTCGGGGCAACTTGAGGGTTGGTTTTACTCGTAGGATGTCTCATCTGAGTGTGCCCTGAGAACGAGATATGTGCAGCTCCTATCGGGATTTGTCGGCACATTCAGGCGGTGTTGCTGGTCTTGTTTTAACCTGTCGAAGTGTCTTGAAGAACCGAGCTACCGAGTCTGATCGGAACGTCTTGGGAGGAGGTCTATTCCTTCGTTGACCGTGAGAGCTTGTCATGGGCTAAGTTGGGACTCCCCTGCAGGGATTTGAACTTTCGAAAGTCGTGCCCGCGGTTATGGGCAGATGGGAATTTGTTAATGTCCGGTTGTAGATAACTTGAACCATAACTTAATTAAAATGAATCAACTGAGTGTGTTACCGTGATGGCCTCTTCTTGGCGGAGTCCGGGAAGTGGACACGGTGTTGGAGTAATGTTTGCGCAGCTTGCTCTCTAGTTTCTCACTCGCGCTTTGCCTTCTCTTCTCGCTCTCTTTTGCGAATAAGTTAGCCACCATATTTGCTAGTCGCTTGCTGCAGCTCCACATATTTTACCTTGCCTTACCTATAAGCTTAAATAGTCTTGATCGCGAGGGTGCGAGATTGCTGAGTCCCTGTGGCTCACAGATTACTATTACACTAGATGCAGGGCCTGATGTTTCCGCTCCAGGTGACGCGCTTGAGCTCAAGTGGGAGTTCGACGAAGACTCTCAACGTTACTATGTTTCCTTCCCTGATGATCAGTAGTGGTGCCCAGTTGGGGGTGATCGGGACCGTGTCGCATGTTGGGTTATCTTTTATTTTGGCGCCGTAGTCGGGCCTTGAGTGTTTGGATGATGTAATGTTATTTATGTACTTGATTGACGTGGCGAGTGTAAGCCAACTATGTTATCTCCCCTTTGTGATTTATATTACATGGGATGTTGTGAAGATTGCCTAACTTGCGACATATGCCTTCAATGCGATTATGCCTCTAAGTCGTGCCTCGACACGTGGGAGCTATAGTCGTATCGAGGGTGTTACAAGTTGGTAATCAGAGCCTTCCCCGACCTTAGGAGCCCCATTGCTTGATCGTTTTTAGCGGCCGAGTTGTGTCTAGAAAAATGTTTTGAGTCATTTAGGAATTATATATCCGAGAGTTTAGGAATTCTTTTTACTTCCCAGTCTCCTCATCGCTCTGGTAAGGCATCCTGACATAGAGTTTTGACTCTTCTCTTCTCAAATTTCACTAAATTTTTTTAGGATCACGTGGGTACCTTGGAATCGTTCCGATGGTTTTATGATGAGAACATTGTCTTGGTGCCTCCTGTCAGGGATTTTGTGGAGGTGTCCCGGGGAGTTGAGCTCTGAGGTGTTGTCGTCATAATTTTATCGTTGCAGTTCTGGAATACCTGAGTTTAGTACGCCGACATTGAAAATCTCTTTTATGCAGTTCGTTGGTGAGATAACCTCGACGTCACCCAGTACTGGGGCGGGAGTTCGGGAGTATCGCCATAACTTGTATAACGAATGCTTTTCGAAGGTTGTGGTAGATGGTTTCCGAAGTTTTTCTTGGTTATGTGTTGAAGGATGGATACAGCTGGATGTAGGATTTGCTAGATTTGGGTGAGATATTATGCTTCCCCTGTATCCCCAACACCTGATTGCATAACCGGAAAGGTTCAGGAGTTTCATAGGTGGGAATTCTTGTAGCTCTAGCTCTTCTTCCATGGATATTGGTTTGAGATTGGGATTTCTTACCGATTATTCGTTCTTGATCCGTACCTTGTTGATTTATTTCTCTACCTTAATTCTACGTGGCTTCTCAATTTATGGATATGTGACCATTTCAAGAGGAATGCATTCGTTCATTTTGTTCGGATGTGAAGACTATATGTCGCAATTTTCATTCCATTGGATTCAGCTTCAATATTTGTCTATCAATGTGCTAATGGTGGTCAACCTCTTCAGGATGGCTCCTCCAACGCGCATGACTCCGAATCCTGATCCGCCACCACCTCCCCCTCCTCCGGAGGCATGGAAAGCTGTGATGGCCGCAACCAATGCAAACACACAATTGATCATGCAAATTCTTCAAGAGCGCAATCAAGGCAACCAAGGGAACCAAGGCAACAATCAGAATCACTTTGCTACACTCAACCAGTTCCTTGCTAACAGGCCAAAGACTTTCAGCAATTGTGTTGAGGCAACCGATGCTGACGATTGGCTTGTGGATCTGTGCAAGCATTTCGAGTGCAGTAACGTCAGGCCTGAGGACTTTGTCAAGTTCGCTTCCTTCCAAATCAAAGATCAGGCTGCAGAATGGTTCCAGCAGTACAAGGATTCCAGAGTTGGACGTGTTATCACTTGGGATGAATTCCGTCAAGATTTACGAGCTCATCATATTCCCCAGAGCGTGGTTGAAAGCAAGCGTGAGGAATTCCGCAACCTAAAGCAAGGCTCTTTGTCTGTCTATGACTACAACAAGTTGTTTCAGAAGCTCACCCGCTTTGCTAAGCAGGACGTCCCTGATGAGAAGAGCATGATATATCAGTTCAGGGGTGGTCTCAGAGAAGAAATTCAGCTAGCTCTTGTTCTCTTTGAGCCCTTGAGATACGATGAGTTCTACAACATGGCACTGAAGCAAGAGGCTGCTCAGTTGAGGTGTGATGCTTCCAAGAAGCAAGTCAGAGATGTTACTCCTTCTTCCTCTACTCAAGTGGCCAAGCAGCAGAAGTATTTGCTTCCTCCTCCTCCGTTCCGTCAGCCGTATCAGCAGAAGAGCAAAGGTGGCAGTGGATCTTCCCACCCACCCAACCCTGGCTTTCAGAACAAGACTTCGTCTCAAGCTCCAAGATCGAGTTCTCCGTATCACCGTCCGCTTTCAGACGTCACGTGCAACAAGTGCCAACAGAAAGGTCACTATGCCAACAAGTGTTTCAACCAGAGGTGTCTTCCTCCTCCTCCTCCTGTCAGATCAGCAAGTACAGCTATGGTCAAGCATAACCCCAAGCACGCCAAGGTCAACTTGATGAATGCAGCACAAGCAGAGGACTCATCAGATGTGATCATGGGTAACCTTCTTGTTAACGATATTCCAGCTAAAGTTCTTTTTGACACTGGTGCATCGCATTCCTTTTTGTCATGCCCTTTTGCATCGAAGAACAATGTTGATACTGAGATCATGCCCAAAGTCATGCAAGTTGTTTCTCCCGGCAAGCTTTTGACTTCTAGTTTGGTTGCTCCCAATATCTCTATCACGTTGGGCGATTACAAGTTTCTCTCTTCTCCGGTGGTTCTTGGCAACTCGGATATTGATCTTATTCTCGGAATGGATTGGCTTTCTAAGCACAAGGCTCAGCTTGATTGTGCAGCCAGGCAGATTCAATTGACTCATTCGTCTGAGGATGTAATTGTCTTTGCCGCTCGAGATAATACCATCCGTCTGTTTTCTCTCAATGAGAAGGGTGAATTGGATGCCATCTCGCAAATTCCAATCGTTTGCGAATATCAAGACGTGTTTCCAGAAGAGCTTCCAGGAATGCCTCCGCATCGGCCAGTTGAATTCGTTATTGATCTTGAGCCTGGCACGGAACCTGTGTGCAAGCGTCCTTATAAGCTCGGACCTGAAGAGTTGAAGGAGCTGAAGAAGCAACTCAATATTCAAGAGAAAATGGGTCTCATACAGCCTAGTTCTTCTCCGTGGGGTTGTGGTGTTCTTTTTGTGAAGAAGAAGGATGGAACGGACCGACTTTGTGTTGATTACCGTCCATTGAACAAGAAGACTATCAAGAACAAATACCCACTTCCCAACATCAACGAGCTGTTTGAACAACTCAAAGGTGCCCAAGTATTCTCCAAGCTTGATCTCCGTATGGGTTATCATCAGATTCGAATCCGTGAGCAAGATATTCCCAAGACGGCTTTCATGACAAGCTATGGTTCATATGAATACACTGTCATGTCTTTCGGTCTCGTCAACGCTCCTCCGACATTCTCTCACATGATGAACTTCATTTTCAACGCCTACACCAATGACTTCGTTTTGGTCTATCTCGACGACATTCTGGTTTTCTCGAAGAACAAGGAAGATCATGCCAAGCACTTGCATTTGGTACTCGATAAGCTGAGGGAACATCAGTTCTACGCCAAGTTCTCCAAGTGTGAATTTTGGCTCGATGAGGTTCTTTATCTTGGTCATATCATCTCTGCCAAGGGCATTGCCGTGAATCCTGAGAAGGTGTCTGCAATTGTGAATTGGGAACCTCCTCAGAACGTGAAGCAACTCCGTAGCTTCCTCAGTCTCGCAAGCTATTGCCGAAGATTCGTTGAGAACTTTTCTAAGATCGCGAAGCCTCTCTCTAATCTTCTTCAGAAGCACGTCAAGTACGTTTGGTCTCCGGAGTGTGAGATTGCTTTCAACACTTTGAAAGTGAAATTGATCGTTGCTCCAGTTCTGACTCCGCCTGATGAATCCAAGCTGTACGAGGTCTTTTGTGATGCCTCTCTCCAAGGTCTTGGCGCAGTATTGATGCAAGAGAATAAAGTTGTTGCTTATACCTCTCGCCAGTTGAAGCCTAATGAGAAGAACTACCCCACTCATGATCTCGAGTTGGCGGCAGTTGTGCATGCTCTTTTGAGTTGGAGACATCTTCTATTGGGAAGAAAAGTGGACATTTTCACTGATCACAAGAGTCTCAAGTACATCTTCACTCAGCCTAATCTCAACCTCTGGCAAACTCGATGTGTCGAAATGATTCAAGAGTATAATCTGAGTATCGAGTATACTCCAGGCAAGGCCAATGTGATTGCTGATGCATTGAGCAGAAAGGCTTATTGCAATAGTCTGATTCTCAAGCCTTATCAACCCGAGCTTTGTGAAGCTTTCCGCAAACTTAATCTGCAAGTTGTTCCTCAAGGTTTCCTCGCCAACCTTCAAGTCTCTCCTACCTTGGAAGACCAGATTCGCCAAGCCCAGCTTCTTGACGCTATGGTGAAAAAGGTGAAGATTGGGATTGCCAAGAGTCAACCCAAGTACAAGTGCTACCGCCTTGATGACAAGGATACTCTCTTCTTCGAGGATCGTATTGTTGTACCCAAAGGTGAACTTCGTAAAGTGATCTTGAACGAGGCTCACAATTCTCTCCTCTCCATCCACCCTGGGAGCACGAAGATGTATCAGGACCTTAAGAAAGCTTATTGGTGGACTCGAATGAAGCGCGAGATTGCTCAATTCGTGAATGAATGTGATGTCTGCAGAAGAGTGAAGGCAGAACACCAAAGGCCAGAAGGTCTCCTCCAACCTCTTGCCATTCCAGAATGGAAGTTTGACCACATTGAAATGGACTTCGTGACTGGGTTTCCAAAGTCCAAACGTGGCAATGATGCTATATTCGTTGTCATGGACAAACTCACCAAAGTGGCTCACTTTCTGCCTATCAAAGAGTCGATCACTGCAGCTCAATTGGCGGAACTCTATACCTCTCGAATTGTCTCTCTGCACGGTATTCCTCAAGTGATCTCTTCAGACCGTGGCAACATCTTTACCTCAAAGATTTGGGATTCTTTTCAGAAGGCCATGGGCACCAACATCCGCTTCAGCACAGCTTTCCATCCTCAAACTAGCGGTCAAGTCGAGCATGTCAACTAGATTCTTGAAGATATGCTCAGGGCTTGTGTGATATCCTTCGGCATGAAGTGGGAGGATTGTCTTCCTTATGCTGAATTCTCCTAGAACAACAGTTTTCAAGCAAGTTCGGGCAAGGCCCCATTTGAAATTCTGTATGGCAGGAAGTGTCGTACCCCTCTCAACTGGTCTGAAACCGGTGAACGTCAGCTTTTGGGTAATGACTTAATCACAGAGGCAGAGGAAATGTGCAAAGTCATTTGTGATAACCTCAAAGCAGCCCAATCCCGCCAGAAGAGTTACTATGATAGTAAGCACCGCGATTTGGCTTTCGAGATTGGAGATCATGTTTACCTCCGCGTCTCTCCTATGAAAGGTACTCGTCGCTTTGGTATCAAAGGGAAGCTTGCCCCCAGATACGTGGGACCTTTCAATATTGTCAGCAAGAGAGGCGACCTCGCCTATCAACTCGAGCTTCCTTCAAACTTCGCAAATGTTCATGACGTGTTCCATGTCTCTCAGCTTCGAAAGTGCTTCAAGACTCCTGACCGCACCGTCAACTTCGAGGACATTGAGCTCCAAGAAGATCTCTCCCATCGTGAGCACCCAGTTTCTATTCTTGAAGAGACTGAACGCAAGACTCGCAACAAGTCAATCAAATTTCTAAAAGTCAAGTGGTCACACCATTCCGACCGTGAAGCTACCTGGGAACGCGAGGATCACCTCCGTTCTGAGTACCCGGCGTTCTTTCAGTCCTTGATCTCGGGACGAGATCCTTTCGTAGTGGTGGAGTGTTGTAACACCCCAGATGTAACTTTCCCAATTTGTACTCCAACTCTTGCCGTTTCCGGCTTTAAGTTATTATATTTTCTCGGGTTCGGGTCTTTGTCTCCATGTGTTGTTATCGTTGTCATGCATCTCATATCATTTTTGCCATGCTTGTTTGAACCTGTTAATGGATGAATTGGCCGTAGCTCAGTGCTAGACTTTCGTTAAGCATCTTGAATGCATCCCTGACATGTATTTTGTTGTCATGTTTGGGTGCTGTAGCATGTTCATCTCATTGCATTTAGATGGCTACTTGCTGTAAATCGCAGACCGGTGTCATTTTTGAATCGCTTGCCATTTCCAACCGTAACTCTGATTCCAGCGTTCTTTATATCGTTTTCAAGCGATTTCATCTCATCTTTCCAGTGGCACACTTGGATTCCCAAGTTGAGGCCAGGTTCATGCTTTCCTTATCAAATCTTGCATATGCATCCCGCATCGCATCCCGCATAGCATACCATGTTTGCATCATATTGTTTGATCCTTGCACGTGGTTGATTGTGTCCTTGTTGCTTGTTTGTCTTGTTTGGGTAGAGCTGGGAGACGAGTTCGCTAACGAGGAGCCCGTTGAGTTTGCTTTCGAGGATCCAGTCAACTCTGACAACTGTGCAGGCAAGATGATCATACCCTCGAAATCACTACTATCTTTGCTATGCTAGTTTGCTCGCTCTTTTGCTATGCCAATGCTACGATGCCTACCATTTGCTTTCAAGCCTCCCAAATTGCCATGTCAAACCTCTAACCCACCATTTCCTAGCAAACCGTTGATTGGCTATGTTACCGCTTTGCTCAGCCCCTCTTATAGCGTTGCTAGTTGCAGGTGAAGATTGGAGGCCGTTCCTTGTTGGAACATTTATTTACTTGTTGGGATATCATTATATTGCCATGTTATCTTAATGAATCTATATACTTGGTAAAGGGTGGAAGGCTCGGCCTCTTGCCTAGTGTTTTGTTCCACTCTTGCCGCCCTAGTTTCCGTCATATCGGTGTTATGTTCCCGGATTTTGTGTTCCTTACGCGGTTGGGTTATAATGGGAACCCCTTGATAGTTCGCCTTGATTAAAGCTTTTCCAGCAATGCCCAACCTTAGTTTTACCATTTGCCACCTAGCCTCTTTTTCCCTTGGGTTTCCGAAGCCCGAGGGTCATCTTATT
Organism: Triticum urartu; assembly: GCF_056163025.1. Classification (NCBI taxonomy): domain Eukaryota; kingdom Viridiplantae; phylum Streptophyta; class Magnoliopsida; order Poales; family Poaceae; genus Triticum; species Triticum urartu. The sequence continues at coordinate 324,784,422 of NC_141873.1, read as the reverse complement.
TTAACCCCCCCCCCCGGGCCAGTGCTCCTCTGAGTGTTGGTCCGACTGAGTAGATTGCGGGGCCACCTCGGGGCAACTTGAGGGTTGGTTTTACTCGTCGGATGTCTCATCTGAGTGTGCCCTGAGAACGAGATATGTGCAGCTCCTATCGGGATTTGTCGGCACATTCGGGCGGTGTTGCTGGTCTTGTTTTAACCTGTCGAAGTGTCTTGAAGAACCGATATACCGAGTCTGATTGGAACGTCTTGGGAGGAGGTCTGTTCCTTCGTTGACCGTGAGAGCTTGTCATGGGCTAAGTTGGGACTCCCCTGCAGGGATTTGAACTTTCGAAAGCCGTGCCCGCGGTTATGGGCAGATGGGAATTTGTTAATGTCCGGTTGTAGATAACTTGAACCATAACTTAATTAAAATGAATCAACTGAGTGTGTTACCGTGATGGCCTCTTCTCGGCGGAGTCCGGGAAGTGGACACGGTGTTGGAGTAATGTTTGCGCAGCTTGCTCTATAGTTTCTCGCTCGCGCTTTGCCTCCTCTTCTCGCTCTCTTTTGCAAATAAGTTAGCCACCATATTTGCTAGTCGCTTGCTGCAGCTCCACATATTTTACCTTGCCTTACCTATAAGCTTAAATAGTCTTGATCGCGAGGGTGCGAGATTGCTGAGTCCCTGTGGCTCACAGATTACTATTACACTAGATGCAGGGCCTGATGTTTCCGCTCCAGGTGACGCGCTTGAGCTCAAGTGGGAGTTCGACGAAGACTCTCAACGTTACTATGTTTCCTTTCCTGATGATCAGTAGTGGTGCCCAGTTGGGGGTGATCGGGACCGTGTCGTATGTTGGGTTATCTTTTATTTTGGTGCCATAGTCGGGCCTTGAGTGTTTGGATGATGTAATGTTATTTATGTACTTGATTGACGTGGCGAGTGTAAGCCAACTATGTTATCTCCCCTTTATGATTTATATTACATGGGATGTTGTGAAGATTGCCTAACTTGCGACATATGCCTTCAATGCGATTATGCCTCTAAGTCGTGCCTCGACACGTGGGAGCTATAGTCGCATCGAGGGTGTTACAAGGAACTCCATTTGGATACATGCAAGGCATGAATGTATGAAAAATCCTTGATATTTCTCTTATGATGATATTCATATGTCTTGGATATATTTGCACCCTTGCATGTTATCTAACCCTTGTAGGTACTTGGATGAATCTAAATCTATGAGATAGCAACCCACTCACATCTTGAGCGATCTCTACATCACCAAGTCTCTATAATATGGTGGTTGATGACAAGGAAGCACGAAACCCTTCAACATATCCTTTGACAAATTATATGTATCAAATTTCATGATTGTCATTTTGGATACACAAGTGCTCTTCCTTGCAAAACTAACCCATGTAGGTAGATGAACTCAACTCCAAGTGGTGCTCCCAATCATTCTTGTGCTACATCAACCTTGAGCACCCCACGCAAGTTCAACTACATGATCAAGATCAGCACCACCACCCAAGGTATGTCATTCCATCTTAGAGAAGCTTTACCTCAAGACATAGGTCAAAGCAACTCAACAAGATGTGAATACATCAAATGCTTAAACGAAAAATGGTAACCCCATTTTGAGCTTAAACAATGAGTATGACTTACGATCAAGTGTTCTTACTTGACTCAGTCAATATACTCTAACATAGGTGACTTTGTCACCGCCCAATTCTAGATGAAGTTCTCTAGTGTTTCCTTGAGTTTTTGCAAACTTCATCTAGATTTTCTTTTCTTTGTTTTGGTCTGCATTCACTACATCCAATTCCTTGCAAATCCTTGTGAGATCTTTCTTGTCTAGTGAGCTGAGGTGACAAGTGTTTTCTTTGTGATAAACTCGGTCACACCAGTTTGTTGTTTTCGTCCAACCGAACTCTTTCGGTGCAACCGATTTCACTACAGGTAAGACAACTTGCCACTTGTTCCTGCATTCTTTTTGCTCCAGCTCCACTCAATGATTCTTGTCCTCTACCAGCATCACATTCGACTTGCTGCTTTGCTCTGTGACTCAAGGACCGAACCCATTTGTAACAAACATCCAGAAGAGCCCTTCTTGGAAATTGATGTCAAAGGGGGAGAGAGAGATCACATCAAAGCTTAATCATTTCTATAGGGGGAGAGAGAATACTCAGGGGGAGAAAGTTCTTCAATGATAAAGAAGTATCACATCAAAGACCCCGGATGCTTGGTGTTCAAGAGGAGAGAAGTTACATGTCTTTAAGAGGGGAAAGACATGTTCATATTTGATTGTTTGCATTTGCTCTTTTTTCTTTCGTTGCTCTGATTTTCTGTTCCCTATCTTCTCCTAGTATCCCAAGCAAGATTCAGGGGAAGCAAGACATCTAAGGGAAGGAAATCCTTGAATTCATTGCATATCTTTACCTTTGGGGACATGTCTATATCCAATAGAGTACTCAATACTCACTCTCTACATGTCATCCCAGTCTTGGTACTCTTGTGGTTTCTTTGTTTACTTTGTCTAGTAGATGTATTTGTGTTATCTAACCTTGTTTACTCAGGTTCATTCCTCCTAAGCCAGCTCAAGATCACAAGGTAAGTATATGCATCACACTCATGTGCATGAGGACTTCTTGCTGATGTACATATTGTTTGCAAGAAAGACTCATGAGCATGTAGGTACATTTCCTATATTTACATCTTTTGCTCTGATGCATATAGCCAAGATACATGTAACACATTGGTTACTCTATCATGCTATGCATTCACATGTTCTTATATTCCATATTTACATGATTGCATACATATAGGGGGAGCCTATGCATGTTACATGTCTTCCCAAAGCTTTACTTGTTATTCTCTATATCTTTATCTAAAGCTTTGATGTATGTTGTCATCAATTACCAAAAAGGGGGAGATTGAAAGCACAAGTGCTCCCCGGGTGATTTTGGTAATTAATGTCAACATATCTCTTGTTGGACTAATACTTTCATCTAGCATATTTCAGATAAGTCCAACAGTGGAGTGGCATGGACTAGAGGATGTGGGACCCCTTCAAGATGATGAAGACAAATGATTGTCTCAAGCTCAAAGCTCAGGACTCTACATTTTTCATTTTAGTGATCCAAGATCACATTGAGTCCATAGGAAAAGCCAATACTATTAAGAGGGGGTGAGGTGTTGCTTAATGAGGTTCTTGCTCAAAGTGCTTAGTGATATGCTCCACAACCCTCAACCACTTTCTCATATCCAAATATATCCCAAATCAAAAGTCAAACTCGGCCCCACCGAAACTTTATATCCGGCGCCACCGAGTTCTCTTGACATATCCACTACCAGAAACCCTAATCAATTCGGTCTCACTGATGGGATCTCGGTCTCACCGAGATGGGCTTGCAAACTCTCTGTTGTCTATTGCATTAATTTCAGACCCACCGAAACATGACATCGGTCCCGAGTTTTCTTGTCCAACTCTCTGTTTAGCTTATTACCAAAATCGGTCCCATCGAATTTGTGTAATCGGTCCAATCGAGATGAGGCTTTACCCTAACCCTAATGATATCGGTCCCACCGAGTTGACATGTCGGTCCCACTGAAAACCCTAACGGTCACATTATGAACTAACCGAGTTGTATGATTCGGTCCCACCGAGTTTGGTGATTTGTGTGTAACGGTTAGATTTTGTGTGGAGGCTATATATACCCCTCCACCCACTCTTCATTCATGGAGAGAGCCATCAGAACATGCCTACACTTCCAACATACATTTTCTGAGAGAGAACCACCTACACTTGTGTTGAGGTCAAGATACTTCATTCCAACCACATAAATCTTGATCTCTAGCCTTCCCCAAGTTGCTTTCCACTCAAATCATCTTTCCACCAAATCCTATCCTATGAGGGAGTTGAGTGTTGGGGAGACTATCATTTGAAGCACAAGAGCAAGGAGTTCATCATCAACACACCGTTTGTTACCTCTTGGAGAGTGGTGTCTCCTAGATTGGTTAGGTGTCACTTGGGAGCCTCCGTCAAGATTGTGGAGTTGAACCAAGGAGTTTGTACGGGCAAGGAGATCGCCTACTTCGTCAAGATCTACCCTAGTGAGGCAAGTACTTCGTGGGCAATTGCCATGGTGGGATAGACAAGGTTGCTTCTTCGTGGACCCTTCGTGGGTGGAGCCCTCCGTGGACTCGCGCAACCGTTACCCTTCGTGGGTTGAAGTCTCCATCAACGTGGATGTATGATAGCACCACCTATCGGAACCACGCCAAAAATCTCCGTGTCTACAATTGCGTTTGCACACTCCAATCATTCTTGCAACTTGCATGATTTACTTTCCGCTGCTCATATACTCTTGTCATGCTTGCTTGATATGTATTGTGAATGTTCAAACTTGTTCCAAAACTCCACTTCAACTTAAAGAAATTAAAAACTGCAACTTTTCTTGCTAAGAGTCTATTCACCCCCCTCTAGACACCTCTTCTTGATCCTACAATGGGCCACCGTATTTCGCGAAAAAAAAGTTTCCCCCCTGACTGCTGGGACCCACCAGCTACATCTTTGCACGGAAGGAAGTGCCTGACAGTCGGGACCCACCTGGTCGAAGCATACGTAGCATTGTCATTCTGATCGCGAACGTGTACGTGCATACTAGTCGATGTAGAGGCGCGCACGTGTCATAGTAGAGGCCCGCACATAGCATGTACACGTACGTACAACGGCTAGGGTGCAAGAAAGAAAATACGGCCACGTACGTACATATGGGCGGGGTATCGAACGCCTACTCGCGCATACGTACATCCAGGGCTCATGTACATGGCTGGGTCAGAACGGAGAAGCTGCACCGTCGTCGTGTCCATGGGGAGGCAACCGGCTGGGTCGGAACGGAATGCGTCGTCGTGTTCATCGGGAGCCAACCGGCTTGGACGGAACAGGCGATGGAAACGAGGCCTGGCGTACCACAGAACAGAGGAAATGGCCTTGTGTTCGACCGACCAAGGTGGAAACGGGATCCTGTTCATCAGGAGGGGTCTGGCGTACCGCAAAATGGAGGAAACGGACCTCATACGGTCGAAACGGGGTCGTGTTGATCGGGAGGGGTGTGGCCTACCACAAAACGAAGGAAACAAACTTGTGTTGGAGCGGTACGGTCGAAACGGGGGTCCTGTTCATGGGGGGGGTGTGGCATACCTCAAAACAGGACTCCACGGGATATTGTTCATCTCCACCGTCGACCTCCTCCAGCCTCCACGGGCTCCTGTTCATCCACCGCCGACCTCCTCCAGCCTCCGCCTGCGACTGTTCATCCACGGGCTCCTGCTCATCCAGCCTCCACCGCGCGCTCCTCCACCGGCTACTGTTCAACCAGCCCTCTCCACGGGGTCCTGTTCAGCCACCCCTCCATGGGCTACTGTTCAGCCAGTCCTCCACGGGCTATTGTTCAACCAGCCCTCCACCGGCTACTATTCAACCAGCCCTCCATCGGCTACTGTTCAACCAGCCCTCTACGGGGTCCTGTTCATCCAGCCCTCCACGGGGTCCTGTTCATCCACCGGCTTGATCGATCGGGGTCCTGTTCATCCAGCGGCAACGGCCTCTACTACCACGGGGTCATGTTCATCCAACCCCCACCGGGAACTGTTCATCCAAACCCCCCAACAATGCTCACTGTTCATCCAGTGGCAGCATCGACCGGCTTCAGTTAGCAGCAGTAGCGAAGGAATCACTCGGGTTCAGTTAAGTCGATCGATCGCTCGGGTTCAGTAACCCGTAGCCTGCAGTGCAATCGCTCGGGTTCAGTTAGAGCCCAACGCCTCACTCGGGTTCAGTTAGAGCGCAACGCCTCGCACACACGCGCGTACGTACGAGAGAAATGCGCATCGCTCGGCCCTCGACCACCCACCATAATCGGGAACTCCCATGATATTTTCCTCGCCGTCGCTTCTACCACCGGCCAAAGAATGTCATGCAGCTGCGTCTCCGGCCCACCCAGGATGAAATGCCCATTTTCTGTCATGATTATTTGTTATAGAAGTAGGAGCCCACCACATCTATGATGATACCGGGTTTTGTCACAATTATCATCATAGAAGTGTCATAAGCATGACAAATTTTTTTTTCGTTCAGTCCAAAATGTCACGGATGTGTCTTTTTTTGTAGTGGTAGTTGCTGGGGCACTTCATCTTGGCCAGAGCCCGCCCAAAGTCAGCGGCGGCAGAGGCGAGCTATTCCTCCGGGTCGAAGCATGGATCAATGCTACTGACATGTGTACCTACAGGCAACCAGTAAATGGTAGAAGCTAAACTCCAATTGCACAAATGATGTGAAATACTGTAAGACATGGGATGCAGCTAACCTTGACGACAGACAACAGTATCAGCCGTTATGACCCTGCGTAACTATATCCACCAAAAATAGCAAATAGGCAGCATCTCTAGTGATATCCTGAGTCATGTATTGTAATTTTGTTGCTGGTATTGGTGAAATTGAGCTGGAAAGTTAATACTTGAACATCACACAGTGTGCAGTATTGAAATAAGCAAGGCACGGACATGCTTAATACATCAACCGTACAAAACATAGCTGTCGGATTTCGGGTTCCGGCAGACCCTTGAGTTTCGAACATTGGGGTGCGCGCGGAGATTTCGCCTCCTACCTACCTGCACCCCTCCGCCTCGCTAAGATCTAAGCTATGGAAAGAACAACACGAATGACACAGGGTTTATACTGGTTCGGGCCACCGTTGTGGTGTAATACCCTACTCCAGTGTGTGGTGTGGTGGATTGCCTCTTGGGCTGATGATGATGAACAATACAAGGACGAACAGCCTCGCGAGGGTCTGCTCTTGGCTGGGGCGATGAACTGCTGGGAGGAGTTCAGTCACCCTTCTCTCTCTCTCTCTACTCTCCTTTTCTTCTCTCGTCGTCTCTCCCTTCTTCTCTCTTCCTTTTTCCTTCCCCTCTTCCTCTGTGGGTGGCTAGTCCTATTTATAGAGGCCCTGGTCCTCTTCCCAAATATCGAGCGGGAAGGGAGCCAACAATGGCAGGCTAATTTGAAGGAGGATAGCTAGTACCAGCTATCCTGACAAAAGTAGTCTTCACCTGCACAAAGCTCTGGTGGTGACACCGTCTTGGGCTCCACGATGACCTCCGACTCCCAGTCCTCCTGGTTTTGGTCTTGTTGCACCGAAATGGCAACCTTTGCCTGATGCCTCGGTACTCCGCGGCTGCACTTGCTCCCTTTGCACCAAAGAGGTAAGGAGGACGCTGCACGGGTTGGCACCCGCCTGGCGCCTTTGGTCGTCATGGCTTGCGTCACGGGCACCTCATGAGGTACCCCGCCTTGATCTCTCCGCCTCCTCGCGAGCCAGCCTGATGAGGCCGTGCCTGAGGAAGCTCCGCGTTGTCCGCCCCGCGAGGCTTGGCCCCTCGCGAGGGTCTTGGGTCTGTGTTGGTGAAGATGGGCCGTGCTGGGGCCCCCTTTGTGCCACGCCGCAGGCCGTAGGCAAGCAAGTCTGGGGACCCTCGTTCCTAGAACGCCGACAATAGCCATTGCAAGTGGTATTGGTAAGATTTAGCTGGTCAGATCATACAAGTTATGTCCTGGGGGGTAGTCGCCGGGGCACTTCATTTGGGCCAGAGCATGCACCATGTCGTCGGCGGCGGAGGCGAGGTGTTCCTCCAGGTCAACACGCATAGCAGCCATCGTGCAATGGACCGCCATCAGCTCCTCGACCTCCACGTGATATGTGGTTGGGCTTGCACGACAATGCTCTGGAGGTAGGGCGGTGGGGATTTGGAGGCATGAGGATGTTTCGCAGTCGCCATTTAAGCAATCAGGCTGGGGTCGTGATAGAGATCGGTGGGTTACCTGATTGGATCTGAGCAGAACATAGATGTGGTTGAAGTTGTGGTTGTGGCAGCGGCGTTTTGAGCTGCCGGTAGGGGGAGGCGGGGGATTTATTGAGGAAATTTGATGGGTGGGGATGTGGTTGGAGGAATAAATTCTAAAATCACGCGCCTAAAGAAAAATTTCGGTACGAAACTAGAAACTTGGGCGGGGGAAACACACAACACAGACGAAGCGCGTAAAATACTCGTGTGCAAGAAAAGAGAAAATTTGCAGATCCTGTCTCCAAAAAAATGTACACGTGTAGTTGATGTTTTCGGTGAATGGTATGCCTGGTTTATTAGAAAACATCGCAAAGGTAACTGACTTATGGATCATTAACGCAAAAAAAACACGGGTACGCCATAGAAACCGTGTGTTTTATGATCTTCTAATAATTCTTATATCTATCAGCATCTCCAACCACACCTAATTTCAAAATTCTCTTTCATTGTATCAGGATTATTCAGTGTACATGAACGAGGCAAGGTGACACCCAATGAGCATTATCGGTTTATGAAATGCAATCAAGTGTGAACTTGCCTCGCTCACGTAGCCAGATTTGATCCTATGCGACAAGAGAGAAACTTGCTGCCATCCGCCGGTGTGACAATTTAAGACGGTGTGTCATGTCTACTACGCAACTTGTCGGTGGGAACGACAACTATGGGATCACAAGAATCCCTACTACGGTTAGCGGGGCGCGGGGTCGTGAGAAGAGTGGATCAAACAGATAGTACACAGTTTGTTTATCTAGGTTCGGGCCGCGAGGATGCGTAAAACCCTACTCCTGCTTTGGTGGATGTATATTCCTGTTCTTGAGCTAGCTCTGGGGCATTAGGAGCTCCAAAAAGCCAAATCCTCCTCCTGGTCGCCTCGGGCCTCCTTTTATAGAAAAAGGGGTTGCCACAGTGGCACGCAGGAGGTGGAAAGGGTATAGTGATGCGAGGTTATCCCTCGTGTTACATGACAAGGCGCATTTAATGCGTCTTGCTTAGGTGTCCTTGCTTTATCGGGGACGGGGGAGAAACCTGTCTCGTCCGTCGCTGCTCCTTGTCATGTCGACACGCGCCCTGGCCAGCGATGCCTGTGATGCCATGTAGTTAGGCAGGCAGCTGAGGTGGCGCAGTGGTGGGTCTTCACGAAGATCTGCATGCCACCACGCAGGTGCCTGCCCAGCTGGTTGGGTCGGCAGCTGCATGCGTATGGTGGTGGAGGTTTAGTCGGCGTGGGCCTGATGGTGGCCCTGCGGATGTCCTCGGCAAGGGCCTTGCCGGGGCCCCGGCAAGGGTCTTGCCGAGGCGCCTGCTGTCAACCCCGGCAAGGCGCTTGCCGGGGGTCTTGTGGTCTTCCCTGGCTGGTATCTCGCCAAAGGTCGTCGTCTTCTTAGTGCGTATCTGATCTTGAATGTCTTCACAAAGATCTGCATGCCACCACGAGGATGTCTCCCGAATCCTTGCCCCTTGGGGGCAGTGGACTCAAGGGTAATTTGCTCCGTAGGCGTGGGGCGAGTCGCCGCGGCAAGGGTCTTGCCGGGGTTGCCAAAGCTGTCTCCCGGCAAGGATCTTGCCGGGGGAGTCCGCTTCATCCCTTTGTTCTTCGTGGTTTTGGCCTTGGCGTCGTCCTAGTTCCCTTGAGCTTCGGTCTTACCCTGGCTCACCTCCCTTGCCTTGCTTGGTGTGGTGGTGCCCGCGGCTCTGACTGCCCGTGCACAGTTATAGGGGTACAAAAAGTGCACCCTCTTTTTGTACACCGATGTGAGCCCCCAGGCCTGGGCCACACATAAGCGCAATGCGTTGTTGGGTCAGGCCCAGAAACGGTGCGCGGGCAGGTGGGGCGGTTTTTACCGCGGTAAGATTCTTCGCGCGCTGCGCTTCCCACGACTCGCGCGCGTGGCGCGGCGTGGGGAGGTGGATGTGACGTGGGCAGCATGCGTGGGGTTGGTCTCTGCACGCATGCGTCACATCATAGTAAAGGGGCGGTTCGCGCCTTCCCCATAAACGGAGGGAGGCGTGGAGGCGCGACCCATTTACTGAATGGGGCTGAGGCGCGGTCTTCAAGGTGTCCACTCCCCACGATCACGGGGTGGGGAGAGGTCGCCTCACCCGTCCCCTCGGTTCTGCACGTCCGCCACGTGTCTGCCATGCGCTTGGGGTGGCAAACGGTGGAGGCGAGAAACCAGGTCGTCGCTGGTTGGGATGGCGGGTCGGTCCTGGCTCCCTGCGCCTTCTGTATCTCGATTGGCCGAGCGGGGTGGCCGAGCCCCAACCTCGCTCCTTTATAAAGAGTGGGAGGGGGATGGCGTCCCGCATTCTTTCATCTTCTTGTTACTTCAGCTTCTGCTCCTCCCTTCCATCCATCATGGAGAGAGGGAATCCCGGTCCTTCAACGGTGGCGGCGAGGGTCGCCGCTCGACAACGCATCCCTCCTTCTCCTGCGCCTGCGGTGGCAGAGCTAGCCGCGAGGGGAAGGGGGAGGGGGCGAGGCCGTGGGCGAGGCCGGGGTGCTCGGGGAAGAGGCGGACGGGGTGGCGCGCCGGCCTCGCCTCCGCTAGCAGCCCCCCCTCCAATGGAGGGCCATGTTGGGGATGACCCTTGTGAGTTTTTCGTTAGGCTGCGTCGGCCGCCGCGCCGTCGCCTTCGTCTCCCGACTCCATTTGCGCGGGAGATGGAGCTGGATCCACCGGAGTCATTGCGGCTGCACATGAGGGGCTGCGGGATCAGTGGCACACGGGTCCGCTTCGACTTCCCCCCTCCTCACGTGATGTATCTTCGTCGGGGATGGAAGACGTTTGCTCATATCCACAGCTTGACGGAGGGGCTCACTCTCCATTTTAAGCTGATGGAGGGTGGCCTTCTCTCCATCAAGGTCTTCGGGCACTTTGGGACTCGTACAAGGTGCTGCGTGGAGAGCTCTTCTGATAGTGAAGACTCCTCCTCGGGAGGGAGTGATGAGGAGGACAGTGGCAGCGATGACGAGGGCGGTAGGCGGCAGGATGACGGGTCCGACTAGGTGTCGGGTGCCGCTCCGTGCGGCACCGGCGACCCCATCATCCGTGTCGCCGGCTCCTTGAACTTCTCGGGGTCGTCTCCTTGGGCGGCTGGCGTTGGGAGGCTGCGGAAGAGGAAGAGGGCGGGCGGCAAGGCCGTCAAGTCGGAGTACGCGGGCACCGACGCCTTCGACGCGTACTGACGTCCTGCCGCCTCGTCTTCGAGCTCTGCTTCCGGCACCGCCATCACCACCCAGCCTTTGGACGGCCACCAAGATGTTCTCCCTGCGTCTTCTTCCACCCGTAGCTCGCCTAGGTGCTCCGTTTGCCCTTCTCGCCTCCTTGACCTGCCTCCTGAGGAGAGGGACAAGAAAGGGATTACGGGCACCTTATCTCTTTTTAGTTTGTAAGCCTTCGGGCCTTTGTTGAATTTAAAACTTGTAATCCCTTCATTCATATTTTTCATTCCCTATGGACTGTACCTGAGTGGAATGTTTTTAATGAAAAAGGGATGCTTGCCGGGTCATTTGTTTGCGGGTGGAACCCACGACAAGGAGTAAATCCTTGATATCTCTAAGATAAACACTTTCTCGCCGGCAACAGGCCTTGCCGTCTCCCCACTTTGCTCGACCTTTCTCATGCCTTTGGCGGAGGCAGGGATGAGGCGGGTTCAGGCTCCTTGTTTCATCCTTCCGCTTCCGCGACTACAACCAAACTTGGTCCTAGGAACGAGCCCTAGGGCCTAGAGTTAGGGGAGCACGGTAGCTTAAGGAAAAACGAGGTTTCACATACCTCAGTCCATAATGGAATGCATGATAAGGGATGAAGAACTTATCTGAAGCTGCAGCCCCCGGCAACCCTGGTTTGCTGTGGGTGAATCTTTGCTCTTGCAGCCCCCGGCAATACTGGCTTGCCGAGGCCTAGATGCTGGTCTGTTCCTTTTTTTTCTCCCCAAGTGGTTCAGCAAGGATATCTGTGTGTCCTGTGAACCAAAGAAGACAAAAGAAAGACAAACAGATGCACACTCGACCTCTAAGCTAGGGGTTAGTCGCCGCTAAGCACTATCAACCCTAACCAAGGACGAGACTTGACCTAGCATGCATGCTATAACTTAGGGCGCCAGCGCTTCATTTATTTATGCTCAGGGTCTGCGCCTAGCTTTGTACAAAGGGTTACATGCATCATCGACAAGGCTCGTACAAAAGGTGGCTTGCCGGGGGGCCCGGCAAGCCGCGCCTCACGGGTAAAACTTGCGAAGATGCTCAATGTTCCAGGAGTTACTCACCGGAATGGCATCTTCGGTCTCCAGGCGGACTGCGCCGGGCCTGGTGACTCGTATTACCCGATAAGGGCCTTCCCTCTTTGGCGTCAACTTGTTGGAATTCTTGGCCGATTGAATGCGCCGAAGAACAAGGTCGCCTTCCTCAAAGCTTCGGGCATGAACCTTGCGGCTATGGTAGCGGTGCAAGGCTTGCTGGTAGCGCGCTGCTCTCACAGCCGCCCGAAGACAATCTTCCTCAAGGAGCATTGCGTCATCTTGCTGCAATTTCTCTTGCTCAAGCTCGTCATAAGCGAGTACTCAAGGTGACCCGTATATGAGTTCTGTGGGGAGAACTGCTTCTACCCCATATACCAGGGCAAAGGGTGTCTGGCTGGTGGCTCGATTTGGTGTTGTTCTAATTGACCAAAGAACTGCCGGCAATTCATCAATCCAGCGCCTTCCACTCTTGTGCAGTCTGTCAAAGGTCTTTGTCCTCAGGCCTCGTAGTACTTCAGCATTTGCCCTCTCAGCTTGACCATTGCTTCGTGGGTGAGCAACGGAAGCGAAATAGACCTTGATGCCGAGGTCTTGAATATATTGCATGAAGGTGTGGCTTGTGAACTGTGTGTCGTTGTCGGTGATGACCCCATTGGGTACACCAAAACGGCACACCAGTCCTTTGAAGAACTTGACGGCTGACTGTGCTGTGACCTTCCTCACTGCTTCCACTTCTGGCCACTTTGTGAACTTGTCGATTGCAACGTACAAGTACTCAAAGCCCCCGATAGCGCGGGGGAAAGGGACTAGTATGTCGAGCCCCCAGACCGAGAAAGGCCAGGAGAGAGGAATGGTTTGAAGGGCTTGAGCTGGCTGATGAAGAAGCGATGGTGAGCCCAGATTGCGCAAAATGGCTTGAAGCCATGAATCTGAGATGGGATCCATGTATGAGAACAAAGTGTGGACTTTGGTTGACTTGCCCGTTGATCGGCAAGCCATCGAGAATAAATGGATCTTCAAGAAGAAGACTGACGCTGATGGTAATGTTATTGTCTATAAAGCTCGGCTTGTTGCAAAATGTTTTCGACAAGTTCAAGGGATTGACTACGATGAGACCTTCTCACCCGTAGCGATGCTTAAGTCTGTCCGAATCATGTTAGCAATTGGCGCATTTTATGATTATGAAATTTGGCAAATGGATGTCAAAACTACATTCCTGAATGGATTTCTGGAAGAAGAGTTGTATATGATGCAACCGGAAGGTTTTGTCGATCCAAAGGGAACTAACAAAGTGTGCAAGCTCCAGCGATCCATTTATGGATTGGTGCAAGCCTCTCGGAGTTGGAATAAACGTTTTGATAGTGGGATCAAAGCATATGGTTTCATACAGACTTTTGGAGAAGCCTGTATTAACAAGAAAGTGAGTCGTAGCTCTGTAGCATTTATGATATTATATGTGGATGACATATCATTGATTGGAAATGATATAGAATTTCTAGATAGCATAAAAGGATATTTGAATAAGAGTTTTTCAATGAAAGACCTCGGTGAAGCTGCTTATATATTGGGCATCAATATCTATAGAGGTAGATCGAGAAGCTTAATTGGACTTTCACAAAGCACATACCTTGACAAAGTTTTGAAGAAGTTCAAAATGGATCAAGCAAAGAAATGGTTCTTGCCTGTGTTACAAGGTGTGAAATTGAGTAAGACTCAATGCCCGACCACTGCAGAAGATAGAGAGAAAATGAAAGATGTTCCCTATGCTTCAGCCATAGGCTCTATCATGTATGCAATGATGTTTACCAGACCTGATGTGTGCCTTGCTATTAGTTTAGCAGGGAGGTACCAAAGTAATCCAGGAGTGGATCACTGGACAACGGTCAAGAACATCCTGAAATACCTGAAAAGGACGAAGGATATGTTTCTCATTTATGGAGGTGATAAAGAGCTCGTCGTTAATGGTTACGTCGATGCAAGCTTTGACACTAATCCGGAAGATTCTAAATCGCAAACCGGATATGTGTTTTTATTAAACGGTGGAGCTGTCAGTTGGTGAAGTTCTAAACAAAGCATCGTAGCAGGATCTACATGTGAAGCAGAGTATATAGCTGCTTCAGAAGCGGCAAATGAAGGAGTTCATATCTGATCTAGGTGTCATACCTAGTGCATTAGGTCCAATGAAAATCTTTTGTGACAATACTGGTGCAATTGCTTTGGCAAAGGAATCCAGATTTCACAAGAGAACCAAGCAAATCAAGAGATGCTTCAACTCCATCCGGGATCAAGTCCAAGTGGGAGACATAGAGATTTGCAAGATACATACGGATCTGAATGTTGCAGACCCGTTGACTAAGCATCTTCCATGAGCAAAACATGATCAACACCAAGGCTCCATGGGTGTTAGAGTCATTACTGTGTAATCTAGATTATTGACTCTAGTGCAAGTGGGAGACTGAAGGAAATATGCCCTAGAGGAAATAATAAAGTTATTATTTATTTCCTTATATCATGATAAATGTTTATTATTCATGCTAGAATTGTATTAACCGGAAACATGATACATGTGTGTGAATACGTAGACAAACAGAGTGTCACTAATATGCCTCTACTTGACTAGCTCATTGATCAAAGATGGTTATGTTTCCTAGCCATAGACAAAGAGTTGTCATTTGATTAACGGGATCACATCATTAGGAGAATGATGTGATTGACTTGACCCATTCCGTTAGCTTAGCACTTGATCGTTTAGTTTGTTGCTATTGCTTTCTTCATGACTTATACATGTTCCTATGACTATGAGATTATGCAACTCCCGTTTACCGGAGGAACACTTTGTGTGCTACCAAACGTCACAACGTAACTGGGTGATTATAAAGGTGCTCTACAGGTGTCTCTGAAGGTACTTGTTGGGTTGGCGTATTTCGAGATTAGGATTTGTCACTCCGATTGTCGGAGAGGTATCTCTGGGCCCACTCGGTAATACACATCACTTAAGCCTTGCAAGCATTGCAACTAATGAGTTAGTTGTGGGATGATGTATTACGGAACGAGTAAAGAGACTTGCTGGTAACGTGATTGAACTAGGTATTGAGATACCAACGATCGAATCTCCGGCAAGTAACATACTGATGACAAAGGGAACAACATATGTTGTTATGCGGTTTGACGGATAAAGATCTTCGTAGAATATGTAACAGCTAATATGAGCATCCAGGTTCCGCTATTGGTTATTGACCGGAGACGTGTCTCGGTCATGTCTACATAGTTCTCGAACCCGTAGGGTCCGCATGCTTAAAGTTCGATGACGGTTATATTATGAGTTTATGTGTTTTGATGTACCGAAGGTAGTTCGGAGTCCCGGATGTGATCACGGACATGACGAGGAGTCTCGAAATGGTCGAGACATAAAGATTGATATATTGGACGACTATATTCGGACACCGGAATGGTTCCGGGGGTTATCGGATATATACCGGAGTACCGGGGGGTTACCGGAACCCCCGGAGGTTATTGGGCCTCATGGGCCCAATTTGTGGAAGAGGAGAGGCGTCCAAGGGGCAGCCGTGCGCCCCTCCCATCCCAAGTCCGAATTGGACAAGGAAGGGGGCGGCGCACCCCCCCCTTTCCTTTCTTCCTCTTTCTCCTTCCCTCTCCTGTCCTACTCCAACATGGAAGGGGGGAGTCCTACTCCCCGTGGGAGTAGGACTCCCATGGGGCGCGCCAAGGGTGGCCGCCCCCTCCCCCTCCTCCACTCCTTTATATACGGGGAGGGATGCACCCCCTAGAGACACAACAATTGATCCCTGGGATCTCTTAGCCGTGTGCGGTGCCCCCCTCCACCATAATTCACCTCGGTCATATCGTAGCAGTGCTTAGGCAAATCCCTACGTCGGTAGAACATCATCATCGTCACCACACCATCGTGCTGACGGAACTCTCCCTCAAAGATCGGCTGGATCAGAGTTCGAGGGGCATCATCGAGTTGAACGTGTGTAGAACTCGGAGGTGTCATGCGTTCGGTACTTGATCGGTTGGATCATGAAGACATACGACTACATCAACTGCGTTGTGCTAACGCTTCCGCTTTCGGTCTACGAGGGTACGTGGACACACTCTCCCCTCTCGTTGCTATGCATCACCATGATCTTGCGTGTGCGTAGGATTTATTTTTTTGAAATTACTATGTTCCCCAACAACTCTAAGCAAAACACATATCATGTGACGAATGAAAACATAGCTCCAAGTGAGGTTACCGATAATGTTGGAGACGAAAGAGGGGATGCCTTCCAGGGCATCCCCAAGCTTAGTTGCTTGGATCTTCCTTGAATATTTCCTTGGAGGTGCCTTGGGCATCCCCAAGCTTAGGTTCTTGTCACTCCTTATTCTCCTCATATCGATATCTCACCCAAAACTTGAAAACTTCAATCACATAAAACTTAACAGAACTTTGTGAGATAGGTTAGTATGATAAAGAGCAAACCATTCCACTTTGTGTATTGCCAAAGACAAGATTCATAATTTTTTCCACACAATGCCTACTGTAGCATATCATTCCCACAATTTATATTGAGCAATATAAGCCATAGAAACTAGAAAACAAGCAAACTACGCATTGAAAATAGAAACTATCAAAAACAAAACAGTCTGTAGTAATGTGTACTCAAACCATACTTCTACTACAAAAATTCTGAAAAATTATGACCACGTGAGAAATTTGTATATTAAACTTCTGCAAAAAAGAATCAACTCAAATGCACTCTTCTGTTAAAAACTAGAATTATTTTCCTGAGCGCAAAAGTTTCTATTTTTCAGCAAGATGAAAGTAACTATCACCCAACAAGATCCTAAAGGCTTTATGTGTCACTTTATTGAAACAAAAGCAATAAAACATGATTACTATAGTAGCATAATCATGTGAACACAAAAAACAGTAGGTAAAAGTGTTGGGTTGTCTCCCAACAAGCGCTTTTCTTTTATGTCTTTTAAGCTAGGCATGATGATTTCGATGATGCTTGCATGAAAGATAAGAATTGAAACATGAATAGAGCATAATGAAGCATATGGCTAGCACATTTAGGTCTAACACACTTCCTATGCATAGTGATTTTGTGAGCAAACAACTTATGGGAATAAGAATCAACTAGCATAGGAAGGCAAAACAAGTGCAACTTCAAAACAATCAACACATAGAGAAGAAACTTGATATTATTGAGATATGTAAGAGCATAAGTTCCTTCCTCATAATAATTGTCAGAAACATCATGAATAGATTCAACAATATAGCTATCACATACATCACTCTTTTCATGATGCACAAGCATAGAAGATTTATTAATCTTTATGGCATACATGTCATCATAATAATCGTCATCGATAGAAACTTCATTGTCATAGTCAATTGAAACCTATTCCAAAATAGTGGATGTATCACTAAATAAAGTCATGACCTCTCCAAATCCACTTTCATCAGTAGTGTAACAAGATTCAACACCCTCCAAAATAGTGGGATCACTACTACCTAGAGTTGACACTCTTCCAAACCCACTTTCATCAATGTAATCATCATAAATAGGAGGCATGCTATCATCATAATAAATTTTCTTATCGAAAGTAGAAGGAATCAAAGGATCATATTGATTAAGCAAAGAATCCCCAAGCTTAGGACAAGCATTATTTCCAGCAAATAAATCTTCAAACATATGATACTCATCAAACATAGCATCCCCAAGATTGTGGTTTTGCATATCATCACAATCATTCTTATCAATAGCATGAATGTCACCAATAGTATATCAAACATTATTATCATACTAGCACATATGCCCGTGCGTTGCAACGGGAGATAAATAGTACGCATTTAAAGTCAGTGACATGTGCAAGGAAAATCTTATGTGCACACGAAAAAAAGAACGTTTAGCTTCTCGGTTTCGCCGCGTGTGAAAGAATCAATCTGCTATTTTTCCATTCATTAATCAAGGGCATTTAAGACTTTTGTTACGTCACCATACATCAGATAAGGCACATGAGTTATTCAATCTACTTTTCCTTTCAATCCTTTCGATTGCGGGGATTTTAAGGTATGAAGTTTTTAAATATTCTAGGAGACACGAACAATATTTTAAATACGGAAGAGTTTTTTTAATTATGCACACTTTAAAAAACAGGAACAAAATATGAAAAGAACCATCTTTTTAAATTCACAAACATTTTCTGAAAATACCAATTTTTGTATAAAAAATTAACATTATTTGACTTTGTGAACATTTTTTAAAAACGGGAACATGTGTTGAAAATTCATAAGATTTTTAGAAAATGTGTATCTTTTATACAAAGCATCAGTTTTAATTGTGCAAATTTCACTAAAAAAAGAATATTTTTCAAATTTGGAGCATTTTTTAAATGCCATTTTCATTTAAGACATCTCGAACAATTTTTAAAAACAATAATTGTTTTTGAATAAAACGGGAATTTTTTGCAGGTTCCGAATGTTTTTCAAAATAGAATTTTTTTTCGAAATTCTTAACATTTTCAAAAAATTATTTTCCTTAACTCTGGATTTTTTTGAGAGTTTTTAATTTAAGAAATAAATTCTAAAAGAAAAATAAACTTGGAAGGGAAGAAAGAGATAGGGAAAGGAGAATAAAATAGAAGTAAAACACAGAAACAAATAAAATGGGCCAGCCCACTATTGGTTGTCCAGTGCGAAAATCCGACAAAAACACATGAACATTATTTAAATTTTTGAACATTTTTTAAAATTGGAACATGTGTTTCATAAGATTTTTAGAAAATGTGTATCTTTTATACACGAAGATCATTTTTAGTTGTGACAATTTAAATAAAACAATAATATTTTCTTAATTTGATGCATTTTTTGAAATGCCAGTTTCTTTTTAGACATCTCGAACAATTTAAAAAAGTATGTTTTTTGCAAAAATGGGAAATGTTTTGCATGTTCTAAATATTTTACAAAATAGCAAGAAAATTTTGGAATTCTGAACATTTTCAAAAAATTGTTTTTAAATTCTGAACGTTTTTTTAAGAATTTTTAATTTATGAAATAAATGATAAAATAAAATTGAAAGGGAAAAATGAGATAGAATAATAATAATAATAATAGAAGTAAAACACAGAAAGAGAGAAAAATGGGCTAGACCAATATTGGTTGTCCTGTGCAAAACTCGACTATTTGGCGCCTAGTGCGGGAAATAGTATTTTATCAGCTGTGTGGGCTGGCTTCGCCGGGCCAGAGCGCGCGACCCACGTACGGAAATTCTTTTTAGCAAACAAAGGCATAACAAATTAGTACCACCACGGATAGCAAAAAAAGTTCTTTTCAGCGGTGAACGGATGAAAAAATTGCGAAACACACCTTGCTTTATTAGTAGGTATAGATTCTTCCAAGCAAGTGCTAAAAAGATTTTCAAGATCATAAGGGATATCATTGTCTTCCCAATGATAATCATCACAACAAGCAATAGGCATAACAAAATCATCATCCACTATCAACATATTTGATTCACTTTCATAAGGCACGATGGTGATGGGAGCAACATTATTTGGGAGAGATACCTTTTTACCTCTATTCTTTCTTCTTTCCTTTTTCTTCACCACACCATGTGTTTGGTTTAATTAATTCTTTCAAGCTTCTTGTTGAAGATATGGGTTGGATAGGAAGCTCCTCCTGATTATCTGATTCATCATAATAAACATTAGGAGGGTATTGGGAAATAGTTTTCCTTTCATTAGTACTATCTTCATATTCTATTTGTTTTCTTGTCTTTAGGTAGTTGGCAATATAAGGATTCTTAATGCAATTTACGGTACAAAACATATAAATTTCCTCTAGATCAAAATCAAGAAATTTCTTAAGATTAAATTTTGGAATACCCTTAGTTATACGTTTCATTTCATCATACCCCAAAAGAAGACTAATCTCTTTATGATGCTCAAGGGAAATCAAGTTATTACAAATTTTGAACATGATTTGATCATGAAAGAAATTGCAATGGAGATTTAAATGACCACGTTCATTGCAAAGTTCACAAGGATGGCGAAAATAATTAAATCTTTCAGCACAATCATCCAGCCTCTCTAGCAACCTTTTTGTTTCTAAGTATTTATGCTTCTTAGAAAATCTATCTTCCCTTCTTGGTGTGCAAAGGCACTCCCAATTCACTCCGCAAAAAGTGACATGCCTATAAGAAACATTTTTGTCATGACTTGTGCAATCATCATTAGCATTTTGGATATTCAAAGAATTCACACTAACAACATTGCAATCATGCTCATCATTCAAATATTTTGTGCCAAGCATTTTATTGACTTCTTCTTCTAACAATTGAGCACAATTTTCTGAACCATCATTTTCAAGAAAGACATTGTAAAGATGATCAATAATATGATGTAACCTAAATTCCATTTTTTGTAGTTTTCTTTTATAGACCAAACTAGTGATAAAACAAGAAACTAAAATATTCAATTGCAAGATCTAAAGATATACCTTCAAGCACTCACCTCCCTGGCAACGGCACAAGTAAAGAACTTGATGTCTACTACGCAACTTTATTCTTGTAGACACGTGTTGGGCCTCCAAGCGCAGAGTTTTGTAGGACAGTAGCAATTTTCCCTCAAGTGGATGACCTAAGGTTTATCAATCCGTGAGAGGTGTAGGATGAAGGTGTCTCTCTCAAATGACCCTGCAACCAAATACAAGCAATCTCTTGTGTCCCCAACACACCCAATACAATGGAAAATTGTATAGGTGCACTAGTTCGGGGAAGAGATGGTAATAATGGTGTAATATGGATGGTAGAAATATATTTTTATAATCTGAATAAATAAAAACAGCAAGGTAGCAAATAGTAAACGGGCACAAAAACGGTATTGCAATGCTTAAAAACAAGGTCCAGGGTCCGTACTTTAGCTAGTGCAATCTCTCAACAATGCTAACATAGTTGGATCATATGATTATCCCTCAAGGTGCAACGAACAATCACTCCCGAGTTCCTATTAGCGGAGAACAAAACATAGGAATTATTTGTAGGATACGAAACTACCTCAAAGCTATTCTTTCCGTTCGATCTATTCAAGAGTTCGTACTAAAATAACGCAAAGCTATTTTTTCCGTTCGATCTATCCTAGAGTTCGTACTAGAATAACACCAAAGCATATTCATATTCATAATACTCAATCCACACAAAGAACTACAAGGAGACCCCAAAGTTTCCGTCAGAGAAAAGATAATAAAAACGTGCATCAACCCCTATGCATAGATTACCCCAATATCACCGCGGGAATCCACGAGTTTAATGCCATAACATATATCAAGTGAGTCAATAAGATACCCCAATTGTCACCTCAAGTATTCATACCACAAGACATATATCATGTGTTCTCATCTCTGAATATTCAATCCGACAAGACAAAACTTCAATGGGTAAAGATTCAATTCATCACAACAAGAGTATAGAGGGGAGAAACATCATATGATCCGACTATATTAACAAAGCCCATGATATAGATCACGAGAGAGAGAGAGAGATATTTATCACATAGCTACTGGTACAAACCCTCAGCCCCAAGGGTGGACTACTCCCTCTTCATCTTGGTGGTCGCCGGGATGATGAAGACGGCCACCGGAGATGATTCCCCCCTTCGGCAGGGTGCCGGAATGGGTCTAGATTGGTTTTCGGTGTCTAGGGAGCCCTGCAATGGTGGAACTTTTGATCTAGGTTAACCCCGAATGGTTTCAGAATATTTGGGATTTATAGTGCAATGAGGGGGTGCGGGAGGCCACCAAGGTGGGCACAATCCACCTGGGCGCGCCAGGGGGCCTTGGCGCGCCCTAGTGGGTTGTGCCCCCCTCGGGGCACCCCCAGGTGCTGCTTTGGCCCATCGAGAGTCTTTTGGCCCATAAAAAATCCACAAAAAGTTTCGCGGTGTTTGGACTTCGTTTGATATTGATTTTCCGCGATGTAAAAAACAAGCAAAAAACTGCAACTGGCACTGGGCATTGGGTCAATAGGTTAGTCCAAAAAATGATATAAAGTTGCTATAAAATGATTGTAAAATATCCAAGAATGATAATATATTGGCATGAATACTTCATAAATTATAGATACGTTGGAGATGTATCAGTGTGCGGCCAACGCGCGCGGCGAGGTGGGACTAAAAACCAGTTGTGGCCAGCTCTAGTCTCCTCCGGTGGCTGCGGGCGGACGTTTCGGTAGTATTTGGGGCTGGGGTGCAGCTACAAACCTTCAGTGAACACATGCTAATCAACACTCAAAGCCCTCAAAGGATGCGCTTACCGAAATTGTACGTTAATAATAGATAGTACAAACTTAAAGTACTACTGGTAATTTGCTCTAAGACTACGGGCGACACACGCACTAAGTACTTCTCACATGCTACCATCAGGGCATGCCAGACCCCGGCGTTCTCCTTCCCGGCCTTGTAGGCGACAGCCCATCGTGCTTCGATCTCCGCCGAGCTCTCCTCAACATGGAGAGCGGCCTCTTCTTTCTTGCGGTGGCGGGACACTCTTTTCTTGACTGCTTTCTGCCTTTTCCGCTCCTTTTGTGCGGCTTTGGCCGCCTCTAGATCCACCACTCATTCGGCCATGGTAGCCTCAAAGTCCGCCCATGTAACTGTGTGGCCGCCAACGACGATGAACTCGGCGCGGTGAGATGCCATTACTTCCTTACCATGTGTGCGGTCGTGGGCGGCGAGTAACGCGGTGCGGCGGGATGCCATCACTTCCTTACTAGTAACTGTGCACCGCGGTGCCATGAACGACGCTTGGAGAGAGCTCTGGGATGGAGGGACTGGGCAGCCGTACAGTGCGGTGGTTTTTAAGAGCTCAACGACAAACGACAAAGGAAATTTGGCTTCCCTTCCAATTTTGCTCGTTCATTATCGCACACGGTTCATCTCCGCCGCCTCTGGAAACAGTGTGCACTGAGCCTATTGTGTGTTGCATTATGATTGGCCGAAACCCCAGCCACGTGGATTACGTGTGTGCACCGTAGGATGCACCACGATCGAATGGCAATCCACGTCCCTCACATCACACCTGTGCAGTTGTAGCTGGATTGGATTTGTATGCGCTAAATGCCTAGAAAATGCACATAATCCCCCTAAATATGGTAAATGAGCCCGGAAAAGTGCCAAATTTGAACACGGGGATTGCAGGGTGTATGTTCATCATAGAAATAAACTCATGGACAAAGAACAAAGGAAATTTGGACCCCCCCCTTCAATCTTGGTGATTTCCCCCTCAAAACCATGAGACTTCCTTGGAGATGGTTTGATTTATGAAAGGCGTGCATGACAACATAAGGCAAACATTCTCAAATTTTTACCAGGGCATGGTGAGGCCATACCATGGCACCACGCCAGGCATCATGTTTTCCAAGCATGTATTTCATTTTTGTATAGTTGTTAACCCAGTAAATGACACATTTATGGTTGACTATTGCCACACATTTCCTTGAAATATCTGCCCATTCCTTGTAAAAGACATGAGAATGTACTAAATAGCATGAGCATGGTTTTCCAGACCGTTCTTGTGTAATTTTTCATGCACCGATTGTTCGAATTTGAATTATGTGCATTAATGCATAGAAAATGCAAATAATCCCCTAAATTTGGTAAATGAGCCCTGAAAAATGTCAAATTTGAACACGTTGCATTTGTGGTGGTATCTTGATCTTTGGAAAAAAACTGAATGAAAAACTAGGACGGAAATTTGGATTCCCCTTCAATCTTGGTGATTTCCCTCTCGAAAGCATGGAACTTCCTCGGTGATGGTTTGATTTATGAAGGGCGTGCATGACGACATAAATCAAACCTTCTCAGCTTTTTACCAGGGCACGGTGAGGCCATACCATGGCACCATGCCAGGCGTCATGTTTTTCAAGCACGTATTTCACTTTTCTATAGTTGATAACCCAGTAAGTGACGCGTTTGTGGTTGACTATTGCCACACATTCCCTTGAAATCTCTGTCCATTACTTGTAGAAGGCTTGAGAATTTACTAAATACCACGAGTATGGTTTTTCCAGACCGTTCTTGTGCACCTTTTCATGCATCGATTGTTCGAATTTGAATTATGTGGATTAATGCCTAGAAAATGCACATAATCCCCCAATATGGTAAATGAGCCCGGAAAATTGCCAAATTTGAACACATTGCATTCGAGGGGGTATGTTAATTGTAGAAAAAACTGAATGACAATATAGGAAGGAAATTTGGATTCCCGGCCCCTTCAATCTTGTTGATTTCCCCCTCGAAACCATGAAATTTCCTCGGTGATGGTTCAATTTATGAATGGCTTGCAAGACGACATAAGGCAAACATTCTCAATTTTTTACGAGCGCATGGTGAGGCCATACAATGGTACCACGCCGGGCATCATGTTTTCCAAGCATGTATTTCATTTTTGTATAGTTGTTAACCCAGTAAATGACGCGTTTATGGTTGACTATTGCGACACATTTCCTTGAAATATCTGCCCATTCCTTGTAAACGGCATGAGAATTTACTAAATAGCATGATCATGGTTTTCCATACCGTTCTCACGCACCTTTTCATGCACCGATTGTTTAAATTTGAATTATGTGCATTAATGCCTAGAAAATGCACATAATCCCCTAAATATTGTAAATGAAGCCGGAAAAGTGCCAAATTTGAACATGATGATTTGCAGGGTTTATGTTCATCATAGAAACAAACTCATGGACAAAGGACAAAAGAAATTTGGATTCTCCTTCAATCTTGGTGATTTACTATCGCACACGATTCATCTTCGTCGCCTCTACGAACCGTGTGTTTTCACCCACACACACAAAAGGAAAAAAGAAAACCCTCGCCCACTTCGTCCCCACCCACTCGCCGCGGACTCCTCCGCAACTCTGCACCTCATCAACTTCTATCGTGGCGGCCACCCTAAGCTCGACAGCTGTTGTCGGCGGGTGGAGGTCGCGCTCCAAACGGCACGGGATTGCACCCCTACCACTTTTCGCCGCCTATCTGCACCGACATTCTAGACTCTGGTCGATTGGGGTTTTCTGTGGGATTGGGCCTGGATTTTTCTCATGGAGAAGGTAATCAAATTAGCAAAATATTCACTAATCTCTTATCGCAGTCCGTCCGTCACTGTTAATCAACCGGCGGAAATTGCCATGGATTCATTTTTGTTCTAGCTGATTCGTGGGTGTTCATTCATGTGTCCATAGTGCGAGCACAAATCGGGCAAGTGTGGTTGCGGCTAGTTAGAAACGAAGTTCTATCTCACCATTCTGGATGACTTCAGGGAGCGCTCGGCATGTTCAATCTCAACCTACCACGCTAAATTTGTGAACATATATCGTCTGTTGCTACATTGGGATAAAAGGTATGGTGCCACGTGCAGCCTAGATGTCGAAGCCGATCCCCCCCCTATATTAGGAAAATATATGATGTATTGTTCATTCAGTTACTCTCATATTTGCATCAAATCTTTGTTACATTATCTATTTTTAATTATATATTTTTGTACTTTGCTTTCATCTATATATTTATCTGTTCTATCAGTTACTCCCATATTTGCATCATGCTATGTTATTTCAATATAACTAATTTACGATCTTAATTTTAATTTCAAGAAGTACATCCCTTGCTTTGCAAGAACAGGAGTAGAAGGAAATCTTGGGGTTTACTTTGTTGATGACTCCATGGATATCATATTGACAATGCAGCATGGATTTACAATGACGGTTAGTGTAAAACTTGATAAAGATGGTCACTCCTATTTTGATGCGGACCTTTGGAGAAAAATGTCTAAGTATTATGAAGTGAAATCTGGCAATAAAATTCTAGTGCGTGCACCACAACCTGGTCACATTAACATGGATGTTTACTTCCCTAATGTCATCAGCCAATCAAAGTCTGGTCGAGGTTAGTGTCCTTTCAACCTTCTCCATGCTGGCATATTACTTAGCAAAATCGAGGTATTTGTTCTGACTAATTGATCACTATTTAAGCAACCAATTGTGATTTCATTTTGTGAGTCCGTTCCTAGGCAGTAACAAATTCTATTACCAATTTATGCGCACTATATATTCTTCTGCTATGTTCTGAATAAATAATACCTTTCCACCTTTTAAGAAGGATATGTTGGATGCATAGTGAATGATCTGTATGTTACTAAGCATACCAAATTTCACTGGAAGTACTTGAAGCATTTCATAAACTTTGTTGATAATCTGACAGAGATAGCACAACATATGAACGCTGGACTTTGGATGGGATTAATTATACCTATGGTGCACACATTGAACAAGACCAATTATGTGCACAAAATGATGGTAAAAAGTCTTATTTTAATGTTGATGCTCATAAACTATATATATCTTCAACGATATGTTAAAATTGGTTTTTATTCTACATTTGAACAGAAATTGCCTGCTATAGCAGTTCCTGGATCGATTTCCCGGCGTGGTCGAATTACACTTGTGCCTGCTAATAACACCAAAGTGATTGCAAGGTACTGCATTTCCCGCAAAAATGGAACCATTCAAATTAACAAGTTCTCGCTTGTCGTGGCAATGCATCCATATTGGAAAATTGGAGACACCTGTTCTACTCATGCTCTACCAAGGTACATGAGGGCTCTTCCTTTTCATTGACGAGATGTCGAGTCGCCGTGATCAAGCTGCTTCCAGGGGATAGTTGTGGTTGTTGGCCCTCAGCCTCTTAAAATGTGCTAGTTGTTACTATGTTAAGTATGTAGATATGGACCATATGGTTGTTGGCCCTCAGCCTCTTAAAATGTGATAGTTGTTACTATGTTAAGTATGTAGATATAGACCATATGGTTGTCAAAACTGTGTTATGAAGATCCTCCTTTTGTCGAATAGTGTAACCACTATATATATGTTACTCAAATGTTGTTAGCCAAGTTCTGAAATTTTCATGGAAAGTATTAGTATCGTACACAGTTCATTGAGTTTAAGCATGTGCCCGATGTCCAGAAGGCATTTGCATATTAACTGTCCATATTGCAAATTCACACACGTGTTAACATAAGGAAACATATGTGTAACTTTGTAATCATCACACACGAGTACTCGCAGACGCATCATGTGCGATACTCCTAGCCACTGCAAGCAACTAGTTTGTATTTTTCAAAGTTTTTTGTACACACAGAATCGCACACGAACTAATTGTAGTAACCGCCTGTGTTGTAATTTCTCATCGCAAACAGTTCATCCAAGTCGGATGTTTCCCGTGTATCACACACATCTTGTTTACACGACTCATGTGTGTTCTTTTGGCTCATCGCAAACAGTTCATCTGTGTGAACTATATGACGCATACCACACACATCTTGTTAAGTTGAACTGTTTCTGTTGTGTTCCCTAATTGAAAACAGTTCGTCCGAGTGAACCGTATGCCGTATATCACACACACCTTGATCTGGCTAAGTGTTCCTATTGCACTCCCTAATAGCAAACAGTTCATCGGAGCAAACTGTATGCCGTATATCGCACATACATTGATATGGCTTCCCGTTTCTGTTGTTCTGCCTCATCGCAAACAGATTAGATGGATCAACCTGTGCCCTCCATTACACAGGCAACTAAAATCGGAACCGTGTTTGATGGCTCTGCCATCACAAATGTTTGCATTTTTTTGGACGGTTTTTTACATCCCCGTTTGTGATTAATGCATCGCACACAGTTTCATCAAAGGGTCTCTGATCATAGTGTCATGTTAGTAGCATCATGCAGTAGTGATTGCTAAACTCTCATGTTCTGCTTGTGATTTGTATAGATGATCTTGTGCTTATTTTGGAATCTACCACCGAATGATAATTCAAAATACCACTTTCCCCCTTATACATGGTATTAATTATGTGGTAGACCTTCATGATAGTCTTCATCTCGTCTAGTGTCTCAACTTGCATTTTATATTTAGCCAACAAATGTTCTCATTTGTCTTTGTTTGAGTTCATCTTCTTGGTTTTGTGTAGTTATGGTAGCTTGTTATCTCATTGCTTTTACTATCTTGTATCCACTCTAGTAAGATATGCCTATGAGTATGTCTAAATGTATATCTTATATGCTCATGGGCTTTGCTTAGTTCTTATGTAGAACTTTGTGTGTGATCATGTGTTGATTCATCACGTCGGTGCAACTTGGCCAACATGAATGATTTGTGTGTTATTGGAGTATTCATGGTTTATGTGTTCGTGTGTCCAAATTGTATCTCTTTGGATCTTGGTAGGCTTATGCATGCATATTTGTTAGTTGTATATCTTCATGCCTTGTTTGCTTTCTTTGATCCAATATATAGGGTAAATCCATCAAATCCTTAACCATTAGGATGTGCATAAAACTCAAATCCATATCCATATGCACGTATTTAATTGGTTTTACCTTATGATTTGTGGTTATGCTAACTACTTTGGACCCAATAAGTTTTGGGACCATATTGTACTTAAATTGGTTTAGGTACAATGGATAAGCATTGTGTGCTTGGCTTATTCATGAAGAAGGTGGTGATACCATCAAGGAATTAGAGTCAAGCTTGGATGACTCATCGATCTACTAATTCATACCAATGCTTTCTCGGTAACAAGTATTTACTTCATGCATATACATAAATAGAGTCAACCTTGTGTAAGTTGCATCAAGGCATGTATAGTACTTGGTGCATGTGTGTTTTCTTGCATGTTCTTGGAAGTCACTTTATTGCAATGGTGAGACATTTGAGAAGAAGTATATAATAGGGATCTATAAATTATATTCATGATTCACTTATCCTAAAACATGCCAATTAAGTAATTCATTGCATATCAAGTCCTAAAATGTTCTCTCATGTGAAATTTTGATGAAATTGCAAAAACACTCTGTTTGCTTGTGATATTTGCTATTTTACTTAGTAATTCATTGTCATGCAAATGAGATCAATTTGTGCCATGTGCTTTGTGACATGTGCCTTGCTCTTATGCTAGGATCACAGTTGTATAATAATGTATTCACTTGTGTATGTCATGTTCTTATCAAATTGTGACTATTTTGTGTATGCATGCATGTTTATCTGTGGATACATAGACTACTATTGTACACCTAGAAATTTTTATGCATAAGAAAGTTTAGGTCTTACCTCGATATCATTTACTCCTTGCGGGTCGCCTCATTTGTTTCCTTTTCAATTCGATGGTGGTCTTTGTAAGAGGTTGAGAAGTGAGTGCTTGTATGTTTTGCATATAATCTTGTGCACTCCTGTGCTCTGAATGTATGTTGGACCCATTCTTATCACGATGATCAAATTGGGTATCTCATATTATATCTTGTCCAAAATGTGTTCATTGGATCATGTGAATGGTTTTCTCACTTGTAGAATGCTTATTTTCATATCATAGCATCTTGTTGCATTATATAGATCCTGAGCTCCTCAAATTTTCGTCATTGAATATGTGCATTTTATTTTCACTCACATTCTGTACGATGCACACATTAAGGAGGAATTCATACTATATTGGCTTCTAGATTTTCCCATTTTGGCATTTGTTGCCAATGGGGGAGAAGTTTAGAGGGTTTAAACATAAGTGTTCTTAGTGTGCTTGTTGTCATTCATGCTTACCTACCCTTTATATATATATATATGTGTGTGTGTGTGTGTGTGTGTTTCATGGATGAGTATTGTATATAGAGAAAACTTCATCTAGTTTATGTCAACCTGTCACAGCGCTAGCTTTAGCCTTTGCTTGTCATTACATGATCATCATGTCATCATGTTTAAATTCCAAAGAAATTGGAAATGGGGGGATGATCAAACCCTAGCACTTCAAAATTCGAATAGGTCCAACTAAAAAAATTGCATTCAATGTTTCGAAAGTGTTCCTATTAATTGTTTGATATTTTTGGCAAGGCTTTTGCACCAAACCAGAAATAATGAACATTTTTAGGAATATTTTGGGCACTGAATTTAAATCATTATTGTATTTGAATTTGGAGTTATATTCATAATATATAGAATATATTTCCAAATAACTTTGAAATATTTTATGTGCTTCTAGAAAAGTCCATATAGCAACATAAAAATATTCAGAGGATTTTGGCACTAGTTTGAAATCATTTCAATTTTGAAACAGTGGCAAAATAAAAGAAAAAACAACAAACAAAAGAAAAATAGAAAAAGATAGAGAACTAACCTGGCCCACTTACCTGGTGGCCCAGTGGAGCCGGCCCAGCCCACTTCCTCAGCGCCAGTCATTGTCAATCTCGTGCCAGACGGCACGAGGGCACGTGTTCGACGTGCGCGGGCACATGCCCTCCACCTCCTGCTTGTCGCCGCTGCCTCGACGCGCCTACGAGCACCACGCAACCCCCGAGTCACTCTCCCCCTCTCTCCCGTGCCTCTCCCTCGTCTGCCTCCCTCCCTCGAGGACCACCGAGCAGAGCTCGTCGCCGCCGACGCCATTCACCGCGGCCACCGGCCCTCCCTTGCCCATCCAACGTGTCCATAAGAACCGCCGTCGTCCCTTGTGTCGTCTACACCATGCCGTTCGACGCCAGGAAGCCTGCAAGGATGCCAGTGACCCCTTCTTCAACCTCTAGTCCCCGAGATCATCGGCGACCCCGCGCTCACCTCGTTGCCTCCCCGAGCTCGTTGACCACCCTTGCAGACCCACCACGAGCTTCCCTTTGTTTCCCCCTCCTCCCTGCATCCATCGCATTGCCTATCCATCGATCCCACCTTGGTTGAAGCTCACCGCTATTGTACCTCCTCGTCGCCGTGGCTACAGCCGCTGCAGCTCGTAGTAGAGCACACCACTACATGCGGGGTGCTCCCAGGAGCCCGCTGCACCCACCAGCTCGTCCAGAGACGCACCCTAGCGCCATCCCCGTGCACGACCGAACTTCGGCCGCCACCCCGCTCGCTGCCACCGCTGCCACAGCTCACTCTAGCTCCTTCGGCTTGCTCCATTGGATGCGTTGCACCGCCAGATTGCCGTAGCCGCAAACCACGCGCAAAATGACGCGATGTAGCGCCGTTCCGAGCAACTCTGGTGAGTCCCCTGCCATCGTTTTGTCGACGCCCCGCCGTCATTTTGTCACCGTCGATCGAGCTCCGGCGAGTGCCAATGTGGCAGAGTCATTATGGACTAACCCCTCTAGTTAAATCCCACCACAACCGCTGACAGCGGGCCCCGTAGAGGGTTAAAGCATGAGTCAATGCGAGGTTAGCACCCTTGTTACTGACTAGTGGGCCCCACTGGTCAAGTTTGACCTGTGCCACCCATTGACATGCTGATGTTAGCATGATGTCATGATAACGCGGTAATGATTTTCTAGGATTTTAAATAAATCAGAAATGATTTGTTTATTTTAGAAAATTTCATAATCTTTGAAAAATCATAGAAATAAAACCGTAGCTCGGAATGAAGTAATTTATATATGAAAAATTATCAGGAAAATCCAAAGAATCTATTTACGGCATTTTCATGCATGTTTGAACAACTTATAGCTACTATATTTGACAATTTTAAGAAATGGCATTTTAAATGTCCTATATGGAGTTTGGATTTGAATCTCGTGTTCAAACCAACTTCATTTAAATCATTGCTAGTTGCATTAGCTCAAATCACAACATGTTGCCATGTCAATGCCATGCATCGTACTATTGCATTGCATTGATTGTGTTCCCTCCTGTTTGCCAGTGTTTGCTCCCTCTTAGTGGACGTAGTTCCGACGATGAGTTCGATGACACCGATGAAGAGTTTTTTCTATCTTCAAAAGTGCCAGGCAAGCAAAATCCCTTTGAGCATTCCGATACAGTCCCACTCTCTCGCTCCTGCTCTCTTTTATTGCATTAGGACAACACGATTCAACTGTTACATGTTGCGGTAGTTGAACCCCATTCTTTTGCATGACCTGTCTTTGCCACAGTAATTAGTTGAAACCCACTAGCATGAGTAGGATTTGTTTGAGCCATGATGTGCCTACTCATTCATGCTTGCTTGTTATGTCTGCTATGCTTAGAGTTGTGTCGGGTCTGATTCATCTGGGATGGTTTGGGATGGTGATGAACATGTCCTACTGTTGAGAGCTAAGTGTGTGAACACGATTTGGTAAAGGTAGCGGTGAGAGGCCATGTAGGAGTACATGGTGGGTTGTCTCATTGAAACCGTTCTCATGAACTAAGTTCTGTGTTTGTGATCCAAGATAGTTACTACCACACATTGGGTTCCAGTAACTCGACCCCTCTCGGCTTATTAACCGCTTCGATCTTTGTCCAGGAGTTGCAAGTAGTTTCTGGTGTTTGTAGGTTGTGTTAGTAGTCTACCAAGTGGCACCCGGTACACGTGGGCTTGGGATAGACTAGGCATCGTGGCCATGTGTACCAAGTGCCGCCCGTTTGGTGGGCTTGGGAACCCTGTACACATCGTTTGGGGCCGTAGTGGAAACCCCGACTGGATTTCCTTGCTGATGGAACTTGAATAGGCGATAAACTTGGACTAGAGACTTGTGTGGTTAGTCAGGTCGTGGCTGACACCCTCGCCAGGATTCTGCTTGAAGGTTGCCGAAATACATGATGTTTACATGGCGGTAAGTGGCGAGAGCATGTGTGAAGAAGTACACCCTGTAGGGTAATATGATCTATTCGTATCGCGGCGTCCGCGGTAATGGACTACTAGGTTGCTTATGAAGTTCATAGACAAGTGAAAGTGGATACTCTAAAATGTGGAAGATAAGCGTGAGTGCTATGGATGACCTTCTCGTAGGGAGATGGGAGCGGATCCATAGTGGTGTATTGCTATGGTGAATATGTGGATTCGTGTGTGCCACCTCAAAAGAGTTACCAGCAGTCGTAGTATAGGATAGCCACTGAGTCAAAGCTGGCTTGCCGCAGTTAAACTCCACCACCCCCTTTGTTGATACCGATGCATGAGTAGTTAGTTTCGATGTAAGTCTCGTTGGGTACATTTGTACTCACGTTTGCTTAATTTATGTTTTTGTAGAGAGATTTTAGTCTCACTAGTAGTTCCACGTGGACTCTGACGTTTAGCTTGTTACCTCAGCTATGATCTTGTACCCTTGGGTGGGTCTTGTGGATAGTCAGGCTTCTTAGCCTTTTCCATTTGTAGTTGTCTGTACTCAGACATGTTATGCTTTCGTTGTTTGTATGCTCTGTATGTTGGGTCATGTGTCCCCTATTTGTAATAAATGCTATGTGGCTCTTCTGGGCCTTTATCTATATGAGTTGTAGAGTTATGTTGTGATGCCATGTTGTACAACACATACTTGCATGTTATGCGTACATGTAACGTGTATTGCTATGTGTTGGATCCGACACCTAGTTGTTTATCCTTGGTAGCCTCTCTTATGGGGAAATGTCTCCTAGTGCTTCCACCGAGCCATGGTAGCTTGCTACTGCTACGGAACACATGGGATGATCGGCATGTGTCCTTCTTTGCTCTTGTGTCTGTCCCTATGGGGAAATGTCACGTGGTGCTTAATGGAGTCCTGCTAACTTGCTACAGCCCGGTTTCACTCACTACTGACCAACACGTGCATTGCTAGGTCATGTATGCCTGTCTTTGTAGGTTTGTGCCACCTTTGGTTTACGACTAGTCATGTCGACCCGGATTCTCTGTCATATGGATGCTAGCGACACTATCATATACGTGATCCAAAAGGCACAAACGGTCCCGGGCCAGGTAAGGTGGCACCCGTGGGGATACCGTGCATGAGGCCGCAAAGTGATATGATGTGTTACGGGCTAGATTAGTGTGACTTAGGATCGGGGTCCTGACACAACCCATATATGCAATGACATTCAAAGTTCATTCACACATGCATATATTGTGGGGGAGTTTGCTCTATATATATTGTGGGTGTGCTAACATCAAATGCTTGTGTATTGCTTGATACTAGCACAACCAGTTTAGATAATATCAAGTATCTTCGTGACACTTGATGGTGCCAAAACCACCTCAAGTATACAATTTATCCTTGGATAAATCGCATACTTGTTTTAAAATTCAATATTTAAACCCTCTTGTTGAGATTGTCATCAACTACCAAAATGGGGGAGATTGAAAGTGCATGTAGTCCCCATGTGTGTTTTTGGTATTTGACAACAATCCTAATGGAATAATGTTTGCATTGAGTTATACATTTGAAGGAAAGTTCCATTTGCAATACATGAATAATATTGGATGAATTGAAGGATGTTTGTTCCGTGGTGATGCAAGAAGGAGATCAACTGGATTCAGAATGGATGCCATATACATATAGTTGTGCATCAAGATTGAGCTCAATGATTGAATCAAATATAATCAAGATGAATTCCATGTGACAAACATGATGTGATCTATATGGAGTTCATTAAGGATCTCAGAGGTTCTCATGCTTAGTATTATGGATTGAACCATGATGGATCAAGGTCTAGAGAGAATGATTAAAGAGAAGGACTCTACATATGCTTGAACATAGGATCATGATGAGCTCATATGTTGAGTCATGGATGATTATGTCTTGAAGCAAGTAATTCAAGTGAAGAATTCAGTGTGCCTCTCAAGATGCTATGTTGGAGCATGAAAATGAGCAAACAATGTCCAATGTGATATTCATGGAGAAACTTGATATGGTCATGGTGAATTGAGACACTGGTGATCATGTATTGAAGCAATGAAGCATAGTGAAGAGATCAATAGAGCCTTCAAGACATCAAGATTAATCATGAAGCAAATATAAATGTTGACCAAGATGAAGATCAAAGATTGAACTCAAAGATGGCTGACACACAAGCGCAAATTATGTGCCACATAAGATCTTGTGGTATGGTAAGAATTTGTCAATTGCGCTTTGTGTACTAACCCATTCTATGTGTTTCCTATATCTATGTCCGTTAGGTGATTCTCATGGACTTACATCAAGAGAAAGATTTCAAGTGTCCATGAGAGGATGACATCAAGTGTTGATGTTGATGGTTGACAAGGGCAAGTTCAAGATAGCCACCCCGGAGGATTACATGCTTGAAGCTTGTGGATGATCATATCATGAACATACGAAGATGAATACAATGCAATGCTCCCCGCATGGCTTATGGGGGAGCTATTTGAAGACTTCACCAATGTCTTGCCTTAAACTTGAGCCATGAAGAATCATCAACATAAAGCTCAAGTGAAAGGCTCAATTCAAAGGTATTAGTTCCTTTGGCATTAGTACCGTGGATTGATGACCGCCGAAGAAACATATACACTCAAGAATGGATTCTCACAAGCTATCTAGTATAGTTCTTTTCTAATTCTTGAGTTATAAGTATTCGACACTATTAAGAGGGGATCAAAGGGTTTCGTGATGGACTTGCTGGAATCAACGTCTTCTACACACAATTCCATTCCGATCATATACATATATATCCCTATGCAAAGCCAAAAGGGTTCCCCAAATTCTTATGATCAAACCTTTGCATATGTTGCATCCTTAATTGTTTGATCTTGTGTGGTTATCTATGTGAGGACCTGGAGTTTTTCAATAGCTTCAAAATGGTATAAGTAATGGAGAAGTTAGAATACAGTAGGTATTGTGCAAGAATAATTATGAATTGGTTTATAACAGTACCTAAGTTTATGGTTCACCAACTATACTAATGGATCTCACGAGGTTTTGTTGAGTTTTGTGTGCTGAAGTTTTCAAGTTTTGGGTGAGTTTTGCGATGGATGAAGGAATACGGAGTGGCAAGACCCTAAGATTGGGGATACCCAAGGCACCCTAAGGTAATTGTCGGTGTCAAAACCGGCAGATCTCAGGTAGGGGTCCCGAACTGTGCGTCTAAGGCGGATGGTAACAGGAGGCAGGGGGCACGATGTTTACCCAGGTTCGGGCCCTCTTGATGGAGGTAATACCCTACGTCCTTCTTGATTGTTCTTGATGATGTGAGTATTACAAGAGTTGATCTACCATGAGATCAAAGAGGCTAAACCCTAGAAGCTAGCCTACGGACTAAAACCCTACAAGAGGTATGATTGTATGTTGTCCTACGGACTAAAACCCTCCGGTTTACATAGACACCGGAGGGGGCTAGGGTTACACAAGGTCGGTTACAAAGGAGGAGATATACATATCCGTATTGCCTAGCTTGCCTTCCACGCCAAGTAAACTCCCACCCGGACATCAGACGAAGTCTTCAATCTTGTATCTTCATAGTTCAACAGTCCGGCCAAAGGATATAGTCTGGGTGTCTGGAGACCCCCTAATACATGACTCCCTCAGTAGCCCCCAAACCTGGATTCAATGACGTTGAGTCCGGCGCGTAGTATTGTCTTCGGCATTGCAAGGCAGATTCTTCTCCAAATCTTGAATGTCTGTTAAGTAGTGTCCGGCCCCATAAATGTTGGACTTCTTAGCTTCTGTGCTCAATAAGGGCTACCTTCCACACGTCGAACAAATACAAGGAGCCAGGGCATTTTTACATTCGCCCCCCTAGCTAGGTAAATAAATTGTCTATTAAAGGGATGGGGATTCTTAGATCCAATCCATACCATCCTCCCACAGCGAGAATCCATCGGAGCGCGCTTCGGAAAAATCCACTCCAACATGGCCGACCACCGCAGCTCCTCCTCCCGCCCCCGTAGCCCTAAGGCCGGTTATTGGGAGAGGTGTTCAGTCCCACACAGTCGATTAGTAGAGCTGCAGACTCAGGGATTTCTCCCTCCAGCGTATATGGTCGCCGTCCGAGCCGGGCTCGCCACCTATAATGGCGGGGAGCAAGCGGAGAGCTTCCCCAGCCCCTCTAAGGGGGAGCAGGTATGCCTTGTTCCTTACTTACTAAGGGGACTCGGATTCCCAATTCATCCATTCCTCTGCGGGCTCCTGGAGTTTTACGGTCTCCAACTGCATAATTTCACCCCTGCTTCCATATTACACATCGCCGGCTATGTTGCCCTTTGCGAGCTATTTCTGGGCTGCGAGGCTCATGTTGAGCTGTGGAAAAGGTTATTTTGCCTTGTGCCCTGCACACAGAAGGGGCCACTTTATCTAGTGGGCAGAGCCGAAATATGGCGCATCGCCGAAACCAGATACTTGTCTGGTACTCCGAAGAAGATGTCCGAAGACTGGCCTTTGGAGTGATTTTATATGGAGGACGTCCCCCTTCCAAACCCTATTCGGCGGGGTCTTCCTGAGTTCAACAATGCTCCTCTGAAGAAACGCCGAAGTTGGCGCCCATAGAGCCCCCTAGGAAGAAGACAACAGAGAAGTCCTTTACGTGATGAACCGGATTAAAGCGCTGGCTCAATCAGGATTGACAATAATCGAGGTTATGTCAATATGCATAACACGGGGAGTGCAGCCACTTCAATATCGAGGGCACCCCCTGTGGTGTTTTAATGGGGAAGATGATGCCACCCGTTGCGGGCGTAAGGGACCGGACTCCGCTGCTGCTTTAGCAAAAATTCTGTCCGAGTTGTTCAAGGGAGAGGAAGAGGAGTTCATCCGTATCAAGCCACGGTATGGATTCTCCATGTACAAACCTCCAAGCTGGGTGAGTTATACCTCTTTACTCCCATTCTTCCCGCATTCTTCGTCGCAGGTACTCACCTTGCCATTTTACGGCAGGAACTGCGAAAAGCTGTAAGGGAGGTCAACAGCCCATCTCCACAACCAGAGGACCCTGACCGGACCCTCGGTCCCGGACTCGAAGAGGATCCGGACATATTCGTGGAGCTGATAGATAGACAATTCTATCAATTAAGCTGCGATGACGCCATGGTGGCCATAACGGCCGACTATCCCGGACTACTCCTTGCGTCGCACGTAAGAAACACCAAAATCCCAACTCGAAAAATAGGATCCCCTTTTAGACACTTCACCTACCGTACACATATGGTGTTTTACAGGGAAGGCATTCAGGACGCCGTGCCGAATCCACAGCAACTCGCCAGCAAGAGGCACCGAAGCTGGGTAGGCCAAAAAGGAAGGCGGTCAGGACGGAGACGCCGGCGCAGAGGTATGACACAAAACCTTGCTCCATGGTTGTCATCTTTCTCAAGATGTAATGACGTCCATGCTTCTTTAATAGAAAAAACGCTCACCGGAGTATATCCGGAGAGGCTGCCGATCACGCCTCCACCAGTTGGGCTCTAGGGCCGGACATAGAGGCGGAAGCCGACATGGGGCGGACGCCGGATGCTCCTCCTACAGAGGATGCAGATAGACTATCTGCTACAAATTCAGAAGTGGAGAGCGCCATGAATCATAGGCGTCGCCGGGCCATACTCCGTGACGCTTGCTTCTCACCAGAGGCATTTGATGCCTTCAATTCTGGAGACGCGTACCTCCGTGCTGCTCAAAATGGTCTACCCAGAGCCACGGATCAGTATGTAAGGGATGTACGGGTAAGAAAATCTGACGGTTATATGTATCAGTAGCCCCTGAGACTTGAAACAGTTGACGCAACTGATTTAAGGATCATTATTTGTGCAGGTTCTTACGGAGAAGAATTCCCAACTGTCTCAAGAGCTGGACGAGTGCAAGGCCTAGCTGGAAGCCGCTGTTGCCGCATTGAAGGAGTCCAAAAAGGGTCCCCTTGGTAACTCTTTTGTCTATTGCAAACAATATCGGTACCAGGTAGTATGCGGCATGTATGCACACCTAACAATAGATGTTGCAGGTGGCCCCGGAGTGAATCCGGAGGCCATGGAGGTGGATACGGCGCGTGATGATCGTCAGCGAAATGCTGACGAGCGTGTGCTGACGCGAGTCAGGCAGGAGAAAAATGATCTCCAAGATGCCAATATCCGGCTGGGTGTGGAACTGAAGGATGTCCGAGCCCAGCTTGCGGACTCCGTGAATGAGAATAAACGGCTTCAGCGCGGCATTTTTAGTAAGTGCTTGAACGAACTTTTTAAAGGAGTTCGGCGAAGAAGCCTGCTAATAGCATTATGTCTGCAGGTATGCTGACGGGTCGTCCCGTGGAGGAGAGGCTCGGGTCTTCGGGTGATCTTCTACCAGAGCTCTCACAACTGCACGAACAAGTTCGGCAGGTGATGCAGAGTATTGCGCAAGCCTTGTGGCCCTCCGCGTCCCCGCCAGGAGGCATGGGGGAGCTTATAGAGAAGCTCAAGGGAGCGCGGCGGCACTTTCGATTATGGAAGATATCAGCCTACCGACAAGTTGCAAGGGAAGCCTGGGCTATGGTGAAGACACGATATACCAAGGCTGACCCAAACCACATGGCCGAGGTCGGACCTGTGGGGCCCGATGGGAAAGAGATCCCCGTCAGTTTAGTGTATGATCAAGTAGAATTAGCCGCAAAGTATTCCCAACAGGATTGTAGGCTAGACAGCCTGTTGGATGGTATAGAAGAAGAATTTAATCAGTCTTAGTGACTGTGTACTTCAAGTGACATATGTAATGTCCCTAGCCGGATTGTAAATCATTTGTCATGGCAGACCTTTTCGCTTCAACCTCTGGACCTGATAGTCCGGAGTGTATCCGAATACCCACTCAGTTATATAAAAACCGGGATATGCATGGAAACCAGGCGTAGGGGTCATAAGTGCTTGAACAGACAAGTACCCAACTAGCTATGTTATATTACATGGATAGTAAGAAACATCTTCTGGGGAGAATAGTTCCGTTAAGGGTTCCTTTCCCTGGGTATGCATGCCCTAATGTGCATGTCCGAACTGCGAGACGTAGGTTAAAAACATCTGGGGGCGTGCAGTAATTTAAATGAAAGTCATCTTTTATTCACCGACCGAATATTCCCTTAAGAACGCTAGCTTTCGGCTTCACCCAGTCCGAGGTACACATCCGGCTGACCCGACAGTAACAATCGCAGAGGTGCTCCCCTTATGCCCTAGCCAAATTAACGAGAACGTAGGGCATAAATACAAGAGCCAGGCAACCCAGCTTGGCCAAAACTTGAGTCATATTGATGCATATAATGGCGAAAAAAGGTACATGCGGAAGAATAACACATGTGCGGGGCATAAAGCCCGGAAAGGTAATTAGATTAAGCTTCTGTATAGGAAGCCCCCAGGTATATTGAGCGCGGTTAACGCGTCAAGATTGTGTAACCAAGACACAAATGTAGCCCCTTAGGTCCTTGAAGAGAAAAGAGAGAAAGAAGAGAGAGAAAAAACAGGTGTGCAAAAAATTCATGGAGGTAAGGAGACGAACATAGAGTCCGGCGCTAGGCGTAGAATATTCGGAGTCTGGCTGGTTCCATGGGTTTGGCTCGAGTCAATTATTCGATGCATCCCGTAGACGGTATGCTCCACCGGTCAGAACCTGGTCGATAATGAAGGTACCTTCCCATTTGGGCTTGAGCTTGTTCTTTCTCTTCTCCGGCAGGCGTAGAACTAGTTTGCCAACGTTATAGGTTTTTGCCCGCACTTCTCTGCTTTGATACCATCGAGCCTGTTGCTGATAGAATGCGGAACGGGCTTTTGCCACATCGCGCTCCTCCTCCAGGGCATCCAAACTGTCCTGCTGATCGAGCTCGGCCTCTCTTTCTTCGTACATGTGCACTCGAGGTGAGTCATGAATTATGTCGCAAGGCAGCACCGCCTCAACGCCATACACCATAAAAAACAGTGTGTATCTGGTAGTGCGATTCGGCGTGGTCCGCAGCCCCCATAGTACGGAGTCGAGCTCCTCTACCCAATGAGTGTCTGATTCCTTTTAAGATCGGACTAATTTGGGTTTAATGCCGCTCATGATAAGACCATTCGCTCGTTCGACTTGACCGTTAGTTTGCGGATGATAGACAGAAGCATAATTGAGCTTGATGCCCATGTTGCTGCACCAAAGTTTCACCTCGTCGGTTGTAAAGTTCGTGTCGTTGTCAGTGATGATGCTGTGGGGGACGCCATAACGGTGTACAACCCCAGATATGAAGTCTATCACCGGTCCAGATTCAGCCATTTTGACAGGTTTGGCTTCTATCCATTTGGTGAATTTATCCACCATGACCAGTAAGTATTTTCTCTTATGGGTTCTCGCTTTGAGGGGTCCGACCATATTGAGCCCCCAGACCACAAAGGGCCAAGTAATGGGGATTGTTTGGAGTGTGGCAGCTGGCAACCGACACAATGCTGTACCAGATGCTGTGCATATGCCCGGGCCGTCGGCCAATAAAAACCTGTATGGAAGGCCTTGCTTACAAGGGCCCAGGCTGCGGCGTGGTGGCCGCCGAGTCCGGCATGGATTTCTGCCAAAAGCTTCCGCCCTTCCTCTTCGGAGATGCACCTTTGAAGGACTCCGGTTGTGCTTTTCTTATAAAGCTCTCCCTCATGGACCTTGTAGGCTTTAGATCGCCGCACTATGCAGTGGGACTCGTTTTGGTCCTCGGGTAATTCCTGTCTGGTTAGGTAGGCCAGGAATGGTTCTGTCCATGGGGCGATGACGACCATTGTCACGTGGGCTGAAGGTGTTATTTTGGTGGCACAG
The DNA here is from genome assembly GCF_056163025.1 of Triticum urartu. Taxonomy (NCBI): domain Eukaryota; kingdom Viridiplantae; phylum Streptophyta; class Magnoliopsida; order Poales; family Poaceae; genus Triticum; species Triticum urartu. Next base: position 324,742,834 of record NC_141873.1, on the reverse strand, counting down.
CCTCCGATTGTGTCAGAGTGTTCGGCATCTGGGGTTGTGGCCAGGTCCGGACTGTTTTTGCCGGTGTCCCCTTCCCATACCACGGATGGTTTAAACAGTCTTTCCAGGAAGATGTTCGGTGGGACAGGGTCGCGTTTAGCGCCGATACGGGCTAGGATGTCCGCCGCCTGGTTGGTTTCCCGAGACACATGGTGGAATTCAAGCCCCTCGAACCGGGCTGACATTTTGATGACGGTGTTGCGATATGCCGCCATTTTCGGATCCTTGGCATCGAAGTCTCCATTTATTTGGGATATTGCGAGGTTCGAGTCCCCACGCACCTCTAGGCGTTGGATGCCCATGGAGACTGCCATCCGGAGGCCGTGTAATAGGGCCTCGTATTCGGCTGTGTTATTGGAGTCTGTATATAGTATTTGGAGCGCGTATTGCACCGTGTCTCCGGTGGGGGACGTCAAGACGACGCCAGCCCCCAGACCAGCCAGCATTTTAGAGCCGTCGAAGTGCATGATCCAATTGGAGTATGCGCCGTACTCTTTAGGGAGTTCGGCTTCTATCCATTCGGCTACGAAATCGGCCAGTACTTGCGACTTAATGGCTCATCGTGGCTTATATGTTATGTCAAACGGGAGGAGCTTGATGGCCCATTTGGCAATCCGGCCCGTGGCATCGCGATTGTTTATTATGTCATTGAGTGGTACTTCGGAGGCCACCGTAATCAAACACTCTTGAAAGTAGTGTCGTAATTTCCGGGATGCCATAAATACCGCGTATGCTATCTTTTGGTGATGTGGGTACCGTGATTTGCATGGAGTGAGGATGGTGGATACATAATATATCGTCTTTTGAAGTGGGAATTTATGTCCATCTATCTCTCGTTCGACGATGAGCACTGCGCTTACAACTTGGTGAGTTGCCTCTATATATAATAGCATTGGTTCGCCAACAGTTGGTGCGGCTAGGATTGGGTTGGTGGCCAGCATGGATTTTATTTCTTCCAGTCCGGCCGAGGCTGCGTCCGTCCACTCGAAGTGTTCGGTGCGCCGAAGAAGGCGATAAAGGGGAGGTGCCTTTTCTCCTAATCGGGAGATAAAGCGGCTTAAAGCCGCCACGCATCCAGTCAATTTCTGGATTTGCTTGAGGTCGGTTGGGATAGCCAACTGTGACAGAGCTCGGATTTTAGCCGGATTTGCTTCAATTCCTCTATTGGAGACGATGAAGCCCAGGAGCTTTCTGGCGGGAACACCGAAAACGCATTTTTCCGGATTGAGCTTAATGTCATATGTTCGAAGATTGGTGAATGTGAGACTCAAGTCGTCTATTAAAGAGTCGATGTGTCTGGTTTTAATGACCACATCGTCTACATATGCCTCCACAGTCTTACCGATCTGCTTTTCCAGACATGTTTGGATCATGCGCCGATATGTTGCGGCGGTGTTTTTGAGCCCGAAGGGCATTGTGTTAAAGTAGAAGGGGCCGTATGGTGTTATAAATGCCGTTGCGGCTTGATCAAACTCCGCCATCTTAATCTGGTGGTAACCGGAGTATGCATCGAGGAAGCACAATGATTCATGTCCTGTGGTAGCGTCGATGATTTGATAGATGCGAGGGAGTGGGAAGGGATCCTTTGTGCAAGCCTTATTAAGTTCTTTGAAGTCGACACATAGGCGCCAGGATTTGTCCTTCTTTGGTACCATCACCAGGTTTTCTAGCCAATCCGGATGTTTTATTTCTTTAATGAATCCGACTTCCAGTAGCTTGGCCAGCTCCTCTCCCATGGCTTGTCGCTTAGGTTCAGAGAAACGCCGAAGAGTCTGCTTGACCGGCTTGAATCCTTTTAGAATATTAAGGCTATGCTTGGCCAATCTGCATGGGATTCCTGGCATGTCTGAAGGATGCCAGGTGAATATATCCCAATTCTCGTGCAGAAACTCCCGTAGTGCGGCGTCTACAGCGGGGTCTAACTGTGCCCCAATGGATGCTGTTTTTGTAGGGTCCGTTGGATGGACTTGGAATTTAACTATTTCGTCCGCTGGTTTAAAGAAGGTGGACTTGGATCTTTTGTCTAGTATCACGTCGTCTCTGTCCACCGTGGAGCGCAGCGCGGTTAACTCCTCCGCCACAAGGGCTTCGGATAATGCCTCGAGGGCTAGTGCGGCTATTTTGTTCTCGGCGCGGAGTGCTATGTCCGGATCACTAGCTAGAGTGATAATTCCCTTGGGTCCGGGCATTTTGAGCTTCATGTACCCGTAATGGGGTATGGCTTGAAAAACCGTGAATGCCTCCCGCCCTAGAAGGGCGTGGTATCCGCTACTGAACGGGGCCACTTGGAATGTAATTTCTTCGGACCTATAATTCTCCGGAGTGCCGAATACCACATCAAGTGTGATTTTCCCAGTGCAACGTACCTCCTGACTGGGGATGATTCCTCAGAAAGTCGTACTGCTTTGCTCAATACGGTTGCTGTCTATTTCCATTTTTTGGAGAGCTTCCTCATAAATGAGGTTTAATCCGCTGCCGCCATCCATGAGCACCTTAGTGAGCCGAAAGCCGTCCACAATTGGACTGAGGACCAAAGCGGCTGGTGCTCGGGCTGTTCGGAATTTAGGTTCGTCACTGGCATTGAAGGTGATAGCCGTGTCACTCCATGGATTTATTGCTGCCACATGGCAGACTTCGGCAAGGCTGCGGAGTGCTCGCTTACGCCTATTATTTGAGGTGAAGGTCTCAAAGATCGTTAATACTGTGTTGTTATCTGTGGGAAGGTGCTCTGAGGTATTTTGGGTGAGAAGATCCTCACCGCTTTTGGCCACCTACCGGTGTACCCAACATGCTCTAAGGCTGTGTGTTGATATGGTATCCGTTGTACTATGGATTTTGCAGGACCCGTTGAGCCATCCCTCCAATATGGTTCCACGCCCTGTAGTGGGCTTTTGCTTCTTTGTAATTGAGTCGGGCGACTTATGAGAGTGCACCCTTTTAGTTTGGACTGGGGATTTTGTCAGAGCCGGATTATCCCAAAATTGCGTTTGGGTTTTCCAGGCACTTTCCATCGCACAGTATTTCCGTACTATGGCCGCCAAGTCAGTGAAGTGTGCTGCGTCATGGCGACTTATGGCGTTGAGGACTCCCTTGTCCGTGCAATTGTTGCAAAAGAATGAAATTGCATCTTCCTCACGACAGTCCTTGACCTTGTTCATTACAAGGAGGAATCTGGCCCAATAGTGATGTACTGTCTCTTGGGGCGCTTTCCTGATGTGGGAAAGATCGTTTGTATCTGGGTGGGTGGATTTAATTCCAGACCTTGACCCAATCTGTGATCCTGGGGCAGGGGAGTTTCCAATCTTGGAAGTTCGGGCTCCGAGATGTTTCCTTGTGGGTTCGGTATGCGACCTGATTCTGGATTCAGGGTTAGGGTGGTGTCCTCCCATGAGCGAGTATCCTGTTTGGAGAGCTCGGGAATCCAGACATAGTTCGTCCTCAGGATAGAGGGAGAATCGCCGCATTTCTCCTCCACCACCGCTATCTGATGGGTGACCGGTGGAGAGTTAATCTCTCTTTGGTCAGGTTTAAGCCTGATCCGATCATAGTCTGTAGTGACTCCTAGAGCGGCAATGCGATCCAAGAGCTCGTTTAAAGAGGAGAGATCCATTGGATCCATCTGCTCGACAAATTTTGGGCCGATGTGGAGGCTATTTTCGATGACCAGAGAGGTCATCATCGGCGCAGCGGTCGAGCGGGCGGTCATGACGAAGCCGCCTAGTCAGAGAGTTTGGCCTACAGCCAGGGCTCCCCCAGAGGTGATGTTGTCCTTGACAACGAGGCAAGCCATCTACGTTATGATGACGACATAGTGGAACTCTCAATGAAAGCACCAATGTCGGTGTCAAAACCGGCGGATCTCGGGTAGGGGGTCCCGAACTGTGTGTCTAAGGCGGATGGTAACAGGAGGCAGGGGACACGATGTTTACCCAGGTTCGGGCCCTCTTGATGGACGTAATACCCTACGTCCTGCTTGATTGTTCTTGATGATATGAGTATTACAAGAGTTGATCTACCACGAGATCAAAGAGGCTAAACCCTAGAAGCTAGCCTATGGTATGATTGTATGTTGTCCTACGGACTAAAACCCTCCGGTTTATATAGACACCGGAGGGGGCTAGGGTTACACAAGGTCGGTTACAAAGGAGGAGATATACATATCCGTATTGCCTAGCTTGCCTTCCACGCCAAGTAAAGTCCCATCCGGACACGAGACGAAGTTTTCAATCTTGTATCTTCATAGTCCAACAGTTCAGCCAAAGGATATAGTTCGGCTGTCCGGAGACCTCCTAATCCATGACTCCCTCAGTAATATTCAAGGAAGCCCCAAGCGTCTAAGCTTGGCGATGCCCCGGATAACACCCCCTCTTTCGTCCACAATTCATCAGTATGATTACTCGGAGCTATATTTTTATTCATCACATGATATGAGTTTTACATGGAGCGTCTTGTGCTATAGTTTTATTTTGTTTGTTAGTTTGCCATAATCATTATTTACTGGACACACCTTTTTAGAGAGACATGCATTCATCATGATTTTTTAGAATACTCTATGCGCTTCACTTATACCTTTTGAGTTAGGCAGTTGCTCATGTGCTTCACTTATATATTTAGAGCACGGCGGTAGGCATATTTTATAGAAATGATTTGCACTCTCATGCTTGACTTAAATCTTTTTGAGAGTCTTAATAGGTAGTGCTAATGTGCACAGGTTATGAGACTATTCCAAGAATGATATGGATATAGGAGTGATATACTAAAACCTTTCATGCAGATCACTAAATATGAAACGTGTGATTTAATTATATTGATGTAGTAATAAGAAAGGGTATTAATTCATAATCACCGGTTACTAAAAATATCGATATTAAATCCTATTATGTATTACTCATTTAAGTGTCTGGCATGGCATGGCGAGGATGTTGGAGCATATTTATTCCTCTTTGAAATCCTTTATGTTGTTGGGATCGGGGGCGCACGATGGTTAATTCCTATCAACCTCCTCCCCAAGGGCATGCGAGTAGTACTTTTCTTCGAGGCCTAAGAAAACTTCCACAATAATTATATGATTTCTTTATGACTACTGTGAGTTCATGGACTAATATGGAAATCCCACATATCCACATATTCCTAACCTCTCTGGTAGCATGCATTGCCCATTTTCACCTCGAGAATTGGTGCGAACTTCGGCGGTGCATCCAAATCTCGTGATATGATACACTCTATCACACATAAGCCTCATTATATCCTTCCTCAAAATATCCACCATACCTACCTATCATGACATTTTCATATCCATTCCGAGATGTACTGCCATGCAACTTCTACAGTTACTATTCACATTAGTTGTGTGTTCATCATCCTATTTCTTTGCATGATCACATAGATCTGACATGATATTTGTGGCAAAACCACCACTCATCATCATAATACATGTTACACTAGATCATTGCACATCCTGGTACACTGCCAGAGGCATTCATATAGAGTCATATTATTTCATTTTATCGAGTTGTAAGTAACAAAGAAGTGTGATGATCATTATTAGAGCATTGTCCCAGTGAGGTAAAGAATGAAGTATACTTATGAGTCCTCGAAAAACTTGGATGTGTTTCACGATATTGTTCTAAAAAAAGAGAGAGAAAGAAAAAAAGAAAATGGGGGAGAAGAGAGAAGGGGCAATGCTACTATCATTTTACCACACTTGTGCTTCAAAGTAGCACCATGTTCTTCATAAAGAGAGTCTCCATGATTTGTAATTTTCATATACCAGTGGGAATTTTACATTATAAAACTTGGCTTGTATATTCTGATGATGGGCTTCCTCAAATGCCCGAGGTCTTCATGAGCAAGAAAGTTGGATGCACACCCACTTAGTTTTAGTAGTAAGTTTTCATACACTTATAGCTCCAGTGCATCTATTTGCATGGCAACTCCTGCTCCTCGATATCGATTGAAAGGTTTGTCCATTGCCTCATGATCCGCTGAGTTGATGAGACTTTCTCCACTTTTGTCTTCCCTTATAAACCTCTACCAATATATTCTATTCCACCCGTAGTGCTTAGTCCATGTCTCATGCTCATATATTGAGTGAAGTTGAAAATGTTGAAGCAAGAAAAAATGTGATACAATTGCTTGATTTGACACTGGGGTGCTCATGATTTCTACTTATGTTAGGAAGACGAAGTCATGCCATGCTTACATAATTCAATGAGTAGGGATAACATTCATCAAGCATCATATATTTTGAAAAGTTATGATTGTCTTCTAGTATTCATGGATACTTTATGTTGATATCAATTACTTCATCGTTTCTCAATATTCATACTATAAGAGATTACATGATAAACATGCTAGGTAGCATTCAACATCAAAAATTCTGTTTTTATCATTTACCTACTCTGGAGCATGATAAAATTTTGAATTTCTTACACATGATTGATATACAAATTTCCCACATTGTCCCATTTTTTCAGAATTTTTGGAGTTACAAAAGTATGGTCGATGTTCAGATTACTACAAACTGTTCTGTTTTTGATAGATTCTATTTTTGTTGCATTGTGTGCTTATTTTGATGAATCTATGGATTGTATCGGGGGGTATAAGCCATGGTAAAGTTAGAATACATTAGGTATAATGCAATAACAAAATATGAATGGGTTTGCAACAATACTTAAAGTAGTGATTTGCTTTATTATACTAACGGATCTCACGAGGTTTGTTGCATTTTGTTTGATTGAAGTTTTCAAGTTTTGGGTGAGATCATGATGGATGAAGGAATAAGGAGTGGCAAGAGACTAAGCTTGGGGATGCCCGAAGCACCCCAAGGTAATATTCAAGGACTCACAAACAACTAAGCTTGGGGATGCCCCGGAAGGCATCCCCTCTTTCTTCTGACGACCATCGGTAATTTTACTTGGAGCTATATTTTTATTCATCACATATCATGAGTTTTGCTTGGAGCATCTTGTATTATGAGTCTTTGCTTCGTTTGATTTTTAGTTTTTCACAATCATCCTTGCTGAACACACTTGTTTGAGAGAGCCACACACTTATCATGATTTGCTAGAGTACTCTATGTGCTTCATGTAATTTTTTTGAGCTAGGTAGTTGCTCTTGTACTTCACTTATATCTTTTTGAGCACGATGGTGGTTATATTTTAAAGAAATACACTCTCATGCTTCACTTATATTATTTTGAGAGTTGATAAGATTAAAATTTTGAAGAAATATACTCTCATGCTTCACTTATATTATTTTGAGAGTTGAATTTTTTTAAAGAAATTTGGTCTCATGCTTCACTTAGATCTTTTTGAGAGTTGATAATAGCAATGGTAATTTGCACGAGATATGAATTTGGTCCCAAAGTGATGAATATTCAAGAGGGAAGATACGTCTCCAATGTATCTATAATTTTTGATTGTTCCATGCAGTTATATTATCAATCTTGGATGTTTTATAATCATTTTTTGGTACTAACCTATTGACATAGTGCCACGTGCCAGTTGCTGTTTTTTCCATGTTTTTTACATCGTAGAAAATCAATACCAAATGGAGTCCAAATGCCATGAAAATTTACGGAGATTTTTTATGGACCGGAAGACACGTAATGGGCCCTGGCTGCGCCTAGGGAGTATTCCGAGCAGAGCACAACCCACCAGGGCGCGCCATGAGGCCCAGGTGCGCCCTGGTGGGTTGTGCCCACCTCGAGTGCCCCCGAACCACCTCTTTGCTCTATAAATACCCCAATATTCCCAAAACCCTAGGGGAGTCGACGAAATATTCATCTAGCTGCCGTAGAGTCCAGAACCACCAGATCCAATCTAGACACCATCTCGGATGGGGTTCACCACCTCCATTGGTGCCTCTCTGATGATGCGTGAGTAGTTATTTGTAGACCTTCGGGTCCGTAGTTAGTAGCTAGATGGCTTCCTCTCTCTCTCTCTCTCTCTCTCTAAATCCTCAATACAATGGTCTCTTGGATATCCATATGATGTACCTCTTTTGCGGTGTGTTTGTTGGGATCGATGAACTTTGAGTTTATGATCAGATCTATCAATTTATATCCATGGAAGTATTTTAGTTTCTTTGATCTCTTTTATGCATGATCTCTTATAGCCTCATATTTCTTCTCTGATATTTGGGTTTTGTTTGGCCAACTTGATCTATTTACCTTGCAATGGGAAGAGGTGCTTTGTAGTGGGTTCGATCTAACGGTGCTTGATCCTAGTGACAGAAGGGGAACCGACACATATGTATCATTGCTACTAAGGATAAAACGATGGGGTCTATCTCTACATAGATAGATCTTGTCTACATCATGTCATCATTCTTATTGCATTACTTCGTTTCTCCATGGACTTTATACACTAGATGCATGCTGGATAGCGGTCGATGTGTGGAGTAATAGTAGTAGATGCAGGCAGGAGTCGGTCTACTAATCTTGGACGTGATGCCTATGTAATGATCATTGCCTATATATCGTCATGATTATTTGAAGTTCTATCAATTTCCCAATAGTAATTTGTTCACCCACCGTTTGCTAATTTTCTCGAGAGAAGCCACTAGTGAAACCTACGGCCCCCGGGTCTCTTTCCCATATTATTTGCCTTCGCGATCTATTTTTCTTTGCTTTTATTTTCATATCTATTAAACTAAAAACACAAAAATACCTTGATGCAATTTATTCTTATTTATTTTATTTGGAGTTCGATCTATCAATCTACAACAATTTATCTCATGTCTGTTGGCGTATCTTGAGGCGCCGTACCTGGAAGGGATTGACAACCCCTTTAACACGTCGGGTTGCAAGGATTTGTTATCTGTGTGCAAGTGCTATTTACGTTGTGGTTCTTGGTTCTCCTACTGGTTCGATAACCTTGGTTTCACATCTGAGGGAAATACCTACCGCTGCTGTGCTGCATCATCCCTTCCACTTTGGGGAAATACCGATGTAGCTTCAAGTCGCATCAAAAGGAATTTCTGGCGCTGTTGCCGGGGAGGATCTTCAACATATACTAGGTTCCTAATCACAAATGTCAAATCCTCGCAATTTAGATTATTTTCCATTTTCCTCTCCCCCACTTTGCAAAAATTTGCCGTTTTATTCGCCCCTCTTTTTCCGTCCACCATTTTCTTGCCGGATCTATTTTTGTGTGCAATTTTGTTTGCCATTATTATCATCATGGATATTTCTTCCTCTATTGTGTGCACTCCTAAGAATGAAGTTCTCAACTTTAAACAAAGGGGAGGAGAAAATTTGAGATGCTTGGTATAGAATTTGCAATGCTCATAATAGATCTATACGAAAGCAATCTACCATTGTTCTTCTTCGTAGTTTTTATGTGGGCATCACCACTTGGTATAGATTCGTCCTTGATATGATTACCGGCGGAAATTTCTTGATTTGTCCCTCTCTTGATGCTTTTAATGCTATGGGAAATTTAGTAGGGTCACCGCCTCTTATGATTAATGAAACAACTTTGACTCTTGAGCATGTCATGGAAAGATTAGATGCTATTGAAAAGAAAATGCTTACTGAAGAGCATATTGAAAATCTAGATAGAAAGATGCATAATTTTACCACTAAAATTGGGACAAAATCAAGGGAAGTTTTTAAGTTGCTAAAAGAAAAGGGAACTATAATTCATGAAAGAATTGAAGAGAGCCCATCTCGGATTGATAAACTGGAAGAAATATTTAGTAATTTGAGTACGGCCTTTTCTTCCACTAAAACTGTTGAGAAAACTCCCGTAAAAATTGGCAAAACTACGCAAAACACTAAGAGCAAGGGTGCAACTTCTAATAAAGAGGATCTTAAGTTGATTAGTATCCACCCGGATTTTGTTGAAGTTATAAAAGATCCCTTTGGCAAGAATGAATTCTTTAAATTTATTCCTAGGAGTATTCTTATTGAAAATCTCTATGCTAATACTCTAAAGGATTCTAAGTGTTTAATTGAAGAGTTGAACAAACATGCCAAAACTTACGTCCTTGCTTTATGCCTAGCTAAGGGCGTAAAACTATTGAGCTTGTTGGGAGGCAACCCAATGAATAAAATTTATTTTTGCCTTTTGCTTTCTGTTCTTGAGTATTAGCACAATTATGCTACTATTATGATTGTGTTTTTATGTTCTAATTAGAGTTTGTGCCAAGTAAAGCCTTTAGGATCTTCTTGGGTGATAGTTGTTTGATCTTGCTGAAAAACAGAAACTTTTGCACTCACGAAAATAATTCTCCTTTTTACCAGAGAGCAGCTAAATATCCACTCGTTTTGCAATAGATCAATGTACAAATTTCTCAGGTCTTCTTAATTTTCAGAACTTTTGGAGTTACATAAGTATTCGAAATAGTCAAATTTCTACAGACTATTCTGTTTTGATAGATTCTATTTTCTTTGCATTGTGTGCTTATTATGATGGCTATATGGTTTTCTTTGATGAGTTTTTGCCATAGAAAAGTTGGAATACAGTAGATATAATTCAAAAACAAAATATGAATTGGTTTGGTACAGTACTTATAGTAGTGATTTGCTTTCTTTTACTAACGGATCTCACGAAGGTTTTGTTGAGTTTTGTGTGATTGAAGTTTTTAAGTTTTGGGTTATCTTACGATGGATGAAGGAATAAGGAGTAAGAAGAGCATAAGCTTGGGGATTCCCCCGAGTGGCATCCCCTCTTTCTTCTAACGACCATCGGTATTTTACTCAAAGCTATATTTTTATTCGTCACATACTATGTGTTTTGCTTGGAGTGTCTTGTATGATATGAGTTTTTGCTTGTTTTATTTTGTGTTTTAAGTCTTGATTCCTTGCTGGACACACCTATTTGAGAAAGCCAAAATTATGTCATGACTTGTTAGAATTGCTCTCTATGGTTCACTTAATTTTTTTATTAGTTATGGACTTGCTCTAGTCCTTCACTTATATCTTTTTGAGCATGGTATGCTTTAGTATTTTTGAAGAAATGCTCTCTTGATTCAGTTAGATTTATTGGAGACTTAGTAAAATTTTCAAGAAATTCTATCTTGCTTCACTTAAATTAATTTGAGAGAAGGAAAGAAATATTATGTTCATGATCTTCACTTATATTTGTTTGAGCTTGTCAAAAGCAACACATAAAAATTAGTCTCAAAGTGATAGATACCCAAGAAGGATATAATAGAAACTTTCATGAAGATCATTGGACAAAATAAACTTGATTCTTAGTAATAGTTTTGAGATATGATGATGTGATATGTGAGTTATGTTGATGAGTAATTATGCTTTAGTAAGAATATTTGTGTTAAGGTTTGTGATTCCCTATGCAAGCACGAAAGTCAATAATTATGCAATGAAATTATATCCTACTTGTGGTGCATTATTCAGTTTTAATTATGCTTAATTCTCGCTTATGAGATTATCCTTTTCTTGGTTGGTCACTTCTCAATCTTTTGCTGGCCTTCATTTTGCACTAAGTATGATCTCTACTTGTGCATCCAAAAACCTTTAACCCAGTTTTGCCACATGAGTCCACTATATCTACCTATATGTGGTATTCTTTTGCCATCCTTAGCAAATTTGTATGTGCCATCTCTAATTTTCAAAATAAACTTCTCTTTTGTGTGTTCGTTTCGCTCATGGAACGATGAGGGGTGGCTCATATTTTCCATGCTAGATGTGTTATTCTCAAGATGAGTGTTTATTCACTTGTCATTGCACGAGAGTAAGGCAAAGGTATTAGGGATGCCCAGTACCGAAATGAAAAATGAATTTACTTTAAGTTATCAAATAATAAATTCCTTGGAAAGTGTTGGTATGGAGGGCAACTATGGATACAGCTAGCGATTGAAAGTGAAAGTACGGTTGAAAAAGGAATAAACTTTATTTTCTGTTTGGGAACCGCCTATGATATATCTAGCATGGAAAGTGTTGGGAACTCTAAGTCATTTTCGTTGGTGGGAAGGATGCACCTCCCAAAATGTTTTTATCTCTAAGTTTTTCGCTTTGAGCTCTGGCACCTCTACAAATCCCTACTTCCCTCTGCGAAGGGCATTTCTTTTACTTTATGCAATTTTTATTTTGAATTTGAGTCTCCATCTTCTCTTATAAAAGCACCAACTAGGAATCAATATGATCGTACTTGAGTATTGGGTGTAGCTAATATGTGAGTGTGTTTCATGAATGGATCAATGATTGAGCAGAATGGGCTAGGGATAACTTATTTTAGCGTTGTTATTTTGAAATACATGGTTGCTTGTTGATATGCTTGAGTATTTAAATTATCATGTAAAAACTAGACTATTGCTTTGAACAATATAAAAAGTGATAATGTCCATGCTATACAGAAAATAAATATGATATGACATGATAGGCAGCATTCCACATCAAAAATTCTATTTTTATCACTTACCTACTCGAGGACGAGTAGGATTTAAGCTTGGGGATGCTGATACGTCTCCAACGTATCTATAATTTTTGATTGTTCCATGTTGTTATATTATCAATATTGGATGATTTATAATCATTTTATAGTCATTTTATATCTTTTTTGGTACTAACCTATTGACATAGTGCCAAGTGCCAGTTGTTGTTTTTTCCATGTTTTTTACATCGCAAAAAATCAATACCAAATGGAGACCAATTGCCACGAAACTTTACGGAGATTTTTTATGGACCAGAAGACACGTAATGGGCCCTGGCTGCGCCTGGGGGTGCTTCGAGGAGAGCACAACCCACCAGGGCGCGCCAGGAGGCCCAGACGTGCCCTGGTGGGTTGTGCCCACCTCGGGTGCCCCCCGGATCGCCTCTTTGCTCTATAAATACCCCAATATTCCCAAAACCCTAGGGGAGTTGACGAAATATTCATCTAGCCGCCGCAGAGTCCAGAACCACCAGATCCAATCTAGACACCATCTCGGATGGGGTTCACCACCTCCATTGGCGCCTCTACGATGATGCGTGAGTAGTTCTTTGTAGCCCTTCGGGTCCGTAGTTAGTAGCTAGATGGCTTACTCTCTCTCTCTCTCCCTCCCTCTCTCTCTCTCTCTCTTTCTCCCTTTCTCTAAATTCTCAACACAATGGTCTCTTGGAGATCCATATGATGTAACTCTTTTACGGTGTGTTTGTTGGGATCGATGAACTTTGAGTTTATGATTAGATCTATCTTTTTATATCCATGAAAGTGCTACCTCTTGAGCACTGTGTTGGTTTTCCCCGAAGAGGAAGGGATGATGCAGCAAAGTAGTGTAAGTATTTCCCTTAGTTTTTGAGAACCAAGGTATCAATCCAGTAGGAGGCTACGCGCGAGTCCCTCATACCTGCACAAACCAAATAAATCCTCGCAACGAACGCAAATAAGGGTTGTCAATCCCTATAAGGCCACTTACGAGAGTGAGATCTGATAGATATGATAAAGATAATATTTTTGGTATTTTTGTGATAAGGATGAAAAGTGAAATAAAGGCAAAGTAAATAGCAAAGGGAATAACTAAGTAGTAGGAGATCAATATGATAAAGATAGACCCAGGGGCCATAGGTTTCACTAGTGGCTTCTCTCGAGAGCATAAGTATTCTACGGTGGGTGAACAAATTACTATTGAGCAATTGACAGAATTGAGCATAGTTATGAGACTATCTAGGTATGATCATGTATATAGGCATCACGTCCGAGACAAGTAGACCGACTCCTGCCTGCATCTACTACTATTACTCCACTCATAGACCGCTATCCAGCATGCATCTAGAGTATTAAGTTAATAAACAGAGTAACGCCTTAAGCAAGATGACATGATGTAGAGGGATAGACTCATGCAATATGAAGAAAACCCCATCTTGTTATCCTAGATAGCAGCAATACAATACGTGCCTTGCTGCCCTTACTGTCACCGGGAAAGGACACCGCAAGATTGGACCCAAAGCTAAGCACTTCTCCCATTGCAAGAAAGATCAATCTAGTAGGCCAAACCAAACTGATAATTCAAAGAGACTTGCAAAGATAACCAATCATACATAAAAGAATTCAGAGAAGATTCAAATATTATTCATAGATAGACTTGATCATAAACCCACAATTCATCGGTCTCAACAAACACACCGCAAAAACAAGATTACATCGAATAGATCTCCACAAGAGAGGGGGAGAACATTGTAATGAGATCCAAAAAGAGAGAAGAAGCCATCTAGCTACTAACTATGGACCCGTAGGTCTGAGGTAAACTACTCACACTTCATCAGAGGGGCTATGGTGTTGATGTAGAAGCCCTCCGTGATCGATGCCCCCTCCGGCGGAGCTCTGGAACAGGCCCCAAGATGGGATCTCGTGGATACAGAAAGTTACGGTGGTGGAATTAGGGGTTTGGCTCCGTATTTGATCGTTTGGGGTACGTGGATATATATAGGAGGAAGGAGTACGTCGGTGGAGCAACAGGGGGCCCATGAGGGTGGAGGGCGCGCCTGGGGTAGGCAGGCATGCCCCCTACCTTGTGGCCTCCTCTCTTGTGCCTTGACGCAGGGTCCAAGTCTCCTGGTTTTATTCGTTGAGAAAATCACGTTCCCAAAGGTTTCATTCCGTTTGGACTCCGTTTGATATTCCTTTTCTTCCAAACCCTAAAACAGGCAAAAAAACATCAATTCTGGGCTGGGCCTCCGGTTAATAGGTTAGTCCCAAAAATAATATAAAAGTGGATAATAAATCCCAATAATGTCCAAAACAGTAGATAATATAGCATGGAGCAATCAAAAATTATAGATACGTTGGAGACGTATCAGAAAGTATTTGAGTTTCTTTGATCTTTTTTATGCATGATCTCTTATAGCCTCATATTTCTTCTTCGATATTTGGGTTTTTTTTGGCCAACTTGATCTATTTATCTTGCAATTGGAAGAGGTGCTTTGTAGTGGGTCCGATCTTACGGTGCTTGATCCCAGTGACAGAAGGGGAACCGACACGTATGTATCGTTGCTACTAAGGATAAAACGATGGGGTCTATCTCTACATAGGTAGATCTTGTCTACATCATGTCATCGTTCTTATTGCATTACTTCGTTTCTCCATGAACTTAACACACTAGATGCATGCTGGATAGCGGTTGATGTGTGGAGTAATAGTAGTAGAGGCAGGCAAGAGTCGGTCTACTAATCTTGGACGTGATGCCTATGTAATGATCATTGCCTAGATATTGTCATGATTATTTGAAGTTCTATCAATTGCCCAACAGTAATTTGTTCACCCACCGTTTGCTACTTTTCTCGAGAGAAGCCACTAGTGAAACCTACGACCCCCGTGTCTCTTTCCCATATTATTTGCCTTTGCGGTCTATTTTCCTTTGCTTTTATTTTTAGATCTATTAAACTAAAAACACAAAAATACCTTGCTGCAATTTATTTTTATTTATTTTATTTGGCGTTCGATCTATCAATCTACTACAACTTATCTCACGTCCTTTGCCTATCTTGAGGCACCGTACCCGGAAGGAATTGACAACCCCTTTAACACGTCGGGTTGCGAGGATTTGTTATCTGTGTGCATGTGCTATTTACGTTGTGTTGCTTGGTTCTCCTAATGGTTCGATAACCTTGGTTTCACATCTGAGGGAAATACCTACCGCTGCTGTGCTGCATCATCCCTTCCTCTTTGGGGAAATATCGACGCAGCTTCAAGTCGCATCAAGGTATATAATGAAAACTTTCATGGAGATCATTGGATATGATAAACTTGATTCCTTGCCATAGTTTTGCGATATGGAGATAGTGATATGTGAGTAATTATGCTTTAGTAAGAATTTTGGTGTTAAGGTTTGTGATTCCCTATGCAAGCACGCAAGTCAATAGTTATGAAACAAAGTTATATCCTACTTATGGTGCATTATTCAGTGTTAGTTATTTTTAATGTGTGTTTATGACCGTTTTCATTTTTTGGTTGGTCGCTTCTCAATCTATTTGCTATCCTTCATTTGTACTAAGTGGGAATGCTGCTTGTGCACCCAACTCCTTAATCCAAAGTTGTGTCAAATGAGTCCACCATACCTACCTATATGCGGTATTTCCATGCCGTTCCAAGTAAATTTGTATGTGCCAACTCCAATATTTAAAATGAATTTCCATTTTGTGTGCTCATACTGCGCATGAAGCGGCACGGGGTGGCCAATATTTTCCATGCTAGGTATTTTTATTCTATTGATGAGTGTTTATTCAATTGTCATTACATCAGAGTGTGGCGGGTGATAGGGATGCCCAGTCCTGAAATGAAAGAAATTCTCTGATAATAAATTCCTTGGAAAGTGTTGGTATGGAAGGAACACATGGATACGGCTAACCACGGATTGTGAAAGAATGGTGGAAAGGAAACAAACTTTACTTTCTGTTTGAGAACAACTTATAATTTGTCTAGCAAGGAAGATATTGGGAATTCTTGGTTGTTTTGGTTGACAGGAAAAGCATGCCTCTCAAAATAATATTATATCTCAATTTAAGCTATGAGCTCTGGCACCTCAACAAATCTCTACTTCCCTTTGCGAAGGACCTGTCTATTTACTTTTATGCAACTTTTATTTTAATTTTGATTCTCCATCTTCTTTTATAAAGCACCAACTACGAAACACTATTGTCATACTTGTGCATTGGATGTAGCTAATATTTGAGTGTGTTACATGAATGGATTAATGATTGAGCATAATGGGCTAGGGATAACTTTGTTTCGCGTTGATATTTTGAAAAGACATGGTTGCTTGTTGATATGCTTGAGTATTGATGTCTTCATGTCAAATTATAGACTATTGCTTTGAATCGTTCAATTCCAAATATCCATGCTACAAAAGAAAATAATATATGATGAATATGTTAGGTAGCATTCCACATCAAAAATTCTATTTTTATCATTTACCTACTCGAGGACAAGCAAGAAATAAGCTTGGGGGTTCTTGATACGTCTCCAACGTGTCTATAATTTTTTATTGTTCCATGCTATTATTTTGTCGATCTTGGATGTTTTATATACATTGACAAGCAACTTTACATCATTTTTTTGGGACAAACCTATTAACTTAGTGCACAATGCCAGTTGTTGTTGTTTTTGCTTGTTTTTGACTTTGTAGGATATCAGTACCAAACGAAGTCCAAATACCTAATGGGGCCCACAAGCCTCCGTTTGACCTAACTCTGCCTCTATAAATACTCTAAAATAAGAAAACTTACCAAGGAGTCCACGAAATACTTTTTCCGTCGCCGCAAGTTTCAGAACCATGAGATCCCATCTAGAGACCTTTTCCGGCACTCTGCCGGAGGGGGATTCGATCACGGAGGGGGGCTCTTCATCATCCTTGCTGCCCTCTGATGATGCATGACTAGTTTACCATGGACCTAAGGGTCCATAGTTAGTAGCTAGATGGCTTATGCTCTCTTTTTGATCTTCAATACAATGTTCTCCTTGGTGTTCTTGGAGATCTATTTGACGTAATGACTTTTTGTGGTGTGTTTGTTGGGATCCGATGAATTGTGAGTTTATGCTCAGATCTATCCATGAATATTATTTGAGTTTTCTCTGAACTCTTTTATGCATGATTGTTATAACCTCATATTTCTTCTTTGATTTATTGGTTTGGTTTGGCCAACTAGATTGATTTATCCTGCCATGGGAAGAGGTGCTTTGTGATGGTTTTGATCTTGCGGTTCTCAATCCCAGTGACAGAAAGGGACATGACACACGTGCATCATTGGTATTAAGGGTAACAAGATGGAATTTATTTGATAGGTGAGTTTATCTTGTCTACATCATGTCATTTGATACGTCTCCAACGTATCTACAATTTTTTATTGTTCCATGCTGTTATATTATCATTCTTGGATGTTTTACAATCATTTTATAGCAACTTTATATCATTTTTTGGGACTAACCTATTGATACGTCTCCAACGTATCTATAATTTATGAAGTATTCATGCCAATATATTATCATTCTTGGGTGTTTTAAATCATTTTATAGCAACTTTTATCTTTTTGGGGACTAACCTATTGACCCAGTGCCCAGTGCCAGTTGCTGTTTTTTTCTTGTTTTTTACATCGCAGAAAATCAATATCAAATGGAGTCCAAACACCGTGAAACTTTTTGTAGATTTTTATGGGCCAGAAGACTCCCGATGGGCCAAAGAAGCACATGGGGGGTGCCCCGAGGGGGGCACAACCCACCAGGGCGCCCAGGTGGGTTGTGCCCACCTCGGTGGCCTCCCGCACCCCCTCGGGGGCACTATAAATTCCCAAATATTCCAAAACCCTTCGGGGTTAACCTAGATCAGAAGTTTTGCCGCCGCAGGGATCCATAGGCACCCTGCGGGAGGGGGGAATCATCTTCGGTGGCCATCTTCATCATCCCAGCGGCCACCACGATGAGGAGGGAGTAGTCCACCCTCGGGGCTGAGGGTTTGTACCAGTAGCTATGTGTTTAGTCTCTCTCTCTCTCTCTCTCGTGTTCTTGAGATGTCACGATCTTGATGTATCGTGGGCTTTGTTAATATAGTCGGATCATATGGTGTTTTCCCCTCTCTATCTTGTTGTGATGAATTGAGTTTTTTCCTTTGAGATTTCGTGGTTATCGGATTGAATACTTTTATGGATTTGAGAACACTTGATATATGTATTGCAATTGAATACTCGTGGTGACAATGGGGTATCGTATTGATTCACTTGATATATGTTTTGGCACTCAACTTGCGGATTCCCGCGGTGACATTGGGGTAATCTATGCATAGGGGTTGATGCACGTTCTTGTCCTTGTTTCTCCGGTAGAAATCTTGGGGCACTCTTGTAGTTCTTTGTGTGGATTGGGTATTATGAATATGAATATGCTTTGGTGTTATTCTAGTACGAACTCTAGGATAGATCGAATGAAAAAAAATAGTTTTGCGTTATTTTAGTACGAACTCTTGAATAGATCGATCGGAAAGAATAGCTTTGAGGTGGCTTCGTACTCTACAAACAATTCCTATCTTTTGTTCTTCGCAAATAGGAACTCGAGAGTGATTCTTTGTTACACTTTGAGGGATAATCACATGATCCAACTATGTTAGCACTGTTGAGAGATTGCACTAGCAAAAGTATGAACCCTAGGCCTTGTTTTTAAGCATTGAAATACCATTTTTGTGCCCGTTTACTATTTGCTACCTTGCTGTTTTTAATTATTCGGATTATAAAAATATATTTCTACCATCCATATTGCACTTTTATCACCATCTCTTCGCCAAACTAGTGCACCTATACAATTTGCCATTGTATTGGGTGTGTTGGGGACACAAGAGATTTCTTGTGTTTGGTTGCAGGGTCGTTTTAGAGAGACCATCTTCATCCTACACCTCTCATGGATTGATAAACCTTAGGTCATCCACTTGAGGGAAAATTGCTATTGTCCTACAAAACTCTGCACTTGGAGGCCCAACACGTGTCTACAAGAATAAAGTTGCGTAATAGACATCACTTATTGACATAGTGCCCAGTGCCAGTTGTTTTTAACTTTGCAGAAAATCAATACCAAACAGAGTCCAAACGCAATGAAACTTTTTGTGGACTTTTTTGGACCAGAAGACACCAGATGGGCCGGAGAAGCACCTGCCCCGAGGGGTGCACAACCCACCAGGGCGCGCCTGAGCCCCCAGGTGCACCTAGGCGGGTCGTGCCCACCTCGGTGGCCTCCGACACCGCCTCTTTGCTCTATAAATACCCCAGTATTCCCGAAACCCTAGGGGAGTCGACGAAAATCAATTCCAGTCGCCACTAGATCTAGAACCACTAGATCCAATCTAAACACCGCCTCTCCAATGATGCGTGAGTAGTTCATTATAGACCTACGGGTCCGTAGTTAGTAGCTAGATGGCTTCCTCTCTCCCTTTTGATTCTCAATACAATGGTATCTTGGATGATGTAATTCTTTTTGCGGTGTGTTTGTTGGGATCTGATGAACTTTGAGTTTATGATCAGATCTATGTTTTTATCCATGAAAGTTATTTGAGTCTTTTGATCTCTTATATGCATTATTACTTATAGCCTCGTATTTCTTCTTCGGATCTTTGGTTTAGTTAGGCCAACTAGATTGATTTTTCCTGCCATGGGAAGAGGTGCTTTGTGATGGGTTCGATCTTACGGTGCTTGATCCCAGTGATAGAAGGGGAACCGACATGTATGTATCATTCCTATTAAGGATAACAAGATGGGGTCTATTTCTACATAAATAGATCTTGTCTACATCATGTCATCGTTCTTATTGCATTACTCCGTTTCTCCACGAACTTAATACACTAGATGCATGCTGGATAGCGGTCGATGTGTGGAGTAATAGTAGTAGATGCTGGCAGGAATCGGTCAATTAATCTTGGACGTGATGCCTATATAATGATCATTGCATGGATATCATCATGATTATTCGAAGTTCTATCAATTACCCAACAATAATTTGTTTACCCATCATATGCTATTTTTCTCAAGAGAAGCCACTAGTGAAACTTAAGGCCCCCGGGTCTCTTAGTTATTATATTTGCCTTCACGATCTATTTTTATTTGCTTTTATTTTTTGATCTTTTAATCCGAAAATCCAAAAATACCTTGCTGCAATTTTTATTTATTTATTTTATCTCGCAATCCCGCGAGATCTACTTATCCAATCTACTACAATTTTACCTATCTTTTTACCCGCGAGGGATTGACAACCCCTCTCTTACGTCGGGTTGCAAGTATTTGTTCTTTGTGTGTAGGATCTGTTTACGTGGTTGCGTGGTTCTCCTACTGGTGTGATAACCTTGGTCTCATCACTGAGGGAAATACCTACCATAGCTATGCTGCATGATCCCTTCCTCTTTGGGGAAATACCGACATAGTTCAAGCCGCATCAAAAGGAATTTCTGGCGCCGTTGCCGGGGAGACATCATCAACATCTACCAGGTTCCTAGTCACAAATCTCATCTCCTTGCAATTTACATTATTTTCCATTTGCCTCTCGTTTTCCTCTCCCCCAATTCACAAAAATTTGCCGTTTTATCCGCCCACTTTTTCGTTCACCGTTTTCTCGTCAGATCTGAGTGCAATCTTGTTGCGTAGTCACAATGACTTGAGAGAACACCAAGTTCTGTGATTTCTCCAACACCAACAACAATGATTTTATTAGCACTCCGATTGCTCCTCCCGCCACTAGTGCGGAGTCTTGTGATATTAATGTCGCTTTGTTGAATCTCGTTATGAAAGATCAATTTTCCCGTACTCCTAATGAGGATCCCGCATCCCATCTTAACACATTCGTGGAATTATGCGATATGCAAAAGTAAAAAGATGTGGAGTGTAATATTGTGAAGTTCAAATTATTTCCGTTTTCTTTGCGAGACTGTTCAAAAATTTGGTTTTCTTCTTTGCCTCGCAATAGTATCAATTCTTGGGATAAGTGCAAAGATGCTTTTATTACTAAATATTTTCCGCCCGCGAAAATTATTTCGCTTAGGACGCAAATCATGAATGTTAAGCAACCTGAGAATGAACATGTTGCACAATCTTGGGAAAGAATGAAACTGATGCTTAGAAATTGTCCTACTCATGGTTTAAATCTTTGGATGATCATACAAAATTTTTATGCGGGATTGAATTTTGTTTCTAGAAATCTTTTGGATTCTTCCACAGGTGGTACCTTTATGGAAATTACTTTGGGTGATGCCACCAAAATTGTCATGGAATTGTCATGGCAGATGTCCTAGTGAAAGGACTTAGTCGTGGAGCCATCGCAACTAGGAAGCTTAAAGGGGTTAATTGGGACAAAGGACATGAGAGGTTTATACTGGTTCGGCCCCTTGCAGTGAAGGTAAAGCCTAGTCCAGTTGATGTGGTATTGCTAGGTTTCGATGACCAAGGAGCGAAATATGCTAGGTTGTCTTCTCGATCTGTTGTCTCTCACCCTAAGCCGCCATCGGGTTATCCCCTTATATACACGGGTTGACGCCTGGCGGCCTACAGAGTCCCGGCCGGCTCATATAACGTGTCCGGCTCGATGACTTCCTTTACATGCCTTTCTTTACAAGTCTTTCTTACACATGGTCGTTTACAATCACGGGCCTCAAGCCATCTCTGGGCTTGGGCCTACTACAAGTCTCATATTAAACCATCGCCTTGTATATTCACTGAGCTTCTTTTAGTAACCTGCCATTAGGATTGACCCGGCCCCTCCTGGGCGGGTCATATCTGGTAGTCATATTCCCAACATTAGGCCCCAGGTTGATTTGAACTTTGTTCTTGTCAACCGCCAACACTTAGTTGAAATCCATCTTCTGTTGTTTGTAAAAGCTCTGTAACCCGCCATGACGTCATCTTCAGAAAATTTGGAAAACCGCCATGACGTCATCATCAACGGATCCTTATCTTAAATGTTTTTCAAAAATCGAGGCGTCCATTTAGCTGGATAATCACTACTTCGGCCTTCCTCGATTTTCGCACCTGCCCTTTCACTTATCCCCTTATAAGTAGGCACAACTGGTCCTTCCACTTTCTTCTTCTTCCTCTCGCACCTTCTCTGCCGCTCAAGCTCCACCACGGCCGCAGTGCACCGTAAGCTCTCACCTTCTCACCCCGGCCGCTGCGTCACCCTGAGTGTGTCCAGAGAATGGCGGCGATCCTCCGCAGCAGCTCCGCACCCGTAAGCTGTCACCTTGTCACCCCCATAGATCTGCATTAGGGTTCGTGAGGTTTCCTTCTTGTGTTCTTCGTTGTTCATCGTAGATTCCTTTCAGCTTCTCCACTTCACCTCTCCTTTGATCTAAAAGAAATATAGAATCTATGCGGTAGTTGTTTTACGTCCACTTCAGAGGCTTAATAGATCCCCTTCTTCTTATACAAAGATCTCCTTAGAACTGATGAACTCCTCTGCGCTGGTATTTAGGTCTAGATTTATTTCCCCTTTTTGAGCCATTTTGATCCAAAATAATAGCACCCACTTGTGAAATCTGTTTTTCTCAGTACTTAGTCAATTCTGACTCAGGCAACCTTTTGAATATTTTTAGTCATGGCGGTGTATGACTCTGGCTCATTTTTCCTTTACATGTCATTAGCCCTTACCTAAGCCGCCATTACTCATCTGTACTATAATCATGAATCTGTAACTCCACCAATAAATTGAACTGGCAAATTACTTTCTTTTCAGTTTGCCCTTTCTTCATCATGCCGTCAAAAGCACCAACAGTCTGCAACTGGGTCCCTTCCACAGTTACTGAGGATACCTTGAAAGAATTTGTCACCATTGGATTTTTGCCAGAGAAAAACGTTATGTCTTATTGTGCTCCTGACCCAGACGAAGAACGACCTCAACCCAAAGACGGTGAAGTTATCATTTTCACTGATCATATGAACCGGGGATTCTCACCACCCGGCTCAAAGTTCTTCCGAGACGTCCAGCATTTTTTCAAGATTCATCCACAAGATATCGACCCCAACTCTATATCCAATATCTGCAATTTTCAAGTTCTTTGTGAGGTATATCTTCAAGAAGAACCGACTGTGGAGCTCTTTAGAGAGTACTTTTACTTGAACCGCCAGAATGAGTGCACCAATGGCCTTAGCTTGGAACTTGGCGGAATTTCAATTCAACGCCGACAGGGTGCCGTTTTTCCTTTAGTGGTCTTACCAAGCCATCCCAAAGACTGGAACCAAACTTGGTTCTACTGCAAAGATACATCACCAGCTAATGAAAAACCACTGCCGATTTATCGTTCGGAGCGTCTTGATTCCAAGATTTTGCTCCCTGACAAACTTACTACTGCTGAATGCAAGAAGCTTATCCCATCTATCAAAAGGATTCAAGCTTTATTGGGAAATGGCTTAACCGGATGATGAAGCTATGTACCTAGGGTAGGGTCATGGATCTGTCCAAGATACCCTCCCCAGGGACATCTCTATAAAGAACCAGAAGCATTCGAAGAAAAATCATCATCCACTCGACCATGAAGCTATGTTCCACTCGACAGTCTTGAAGACACTCGACCGTATGGACAATCACTCGACTACCAGAAGATCTAGAGCCACTCCACTCTGCAATGGTCGGGAATTAAGTCATAGATTTAATAGTCATTATGTATCTTTATTGCAGGCGTTACCAGTAACGTCCCCATCTTTATGTACCTTAAACCCTTTGTAACTGAGGGCGGGAGGGGATGGCGAACTCTATATAAGCCACCCCCTCCTCAAGGACAAGGGTTTGCACCCCTTGTAAGACACACGCATATAATCCAGTCGACTGCCTCCGAGCTCCGAGACGTAGGGCTGTTCTTCCTCCGAGAAGGGCCTGAACTCGTAAAACTCGCGTGTACAACTCCTCCATAGCTAGGATCTTGCCTCTACATTCCTACCCCCATTCTACTGTCAGACTTAGAACCACGACAGTTGGCACCCACCATGGGGCAGGTGTCTTAGCGACTTGTTGGATAAGTTGTGATTTTTCCGATCCCCATCAACATGGTTTCAGTCGAAGGTTTGGCCAAGGGCCACGCGATCCATCTTGGTGCGCTCGTATTCATCGCCGATGACTCCGCTTGGCTCCAGGAAGCGCCACCCGACGTCGAGGTGCTCCCCGTCTGCGGGGCAACGCACTTTCGCACGTGCATCCGTGGCGTCCTCCTACGGCAGCCGTCGACTCAGTATCGGTCTGCTCCCGTCTCGACCTCCCTCCCCGCAGCCCGCCGGGGCAAACGTTCCGGTCGGTCGAGGCTTCAGCGGTGGGTGAGGCATGCGGTGGCTCGCCAATCGGCCACCCCCCAAGTCGCGGCAATCGATCCTGACGAAACTCTCTACGGCTTGTTCGACTGACTCCGTAGAGACTGCATCCGAGTGCGACAACATCGACCCCACAGCGGAAGTTTTGATGGTCAATGGACCACGTAGTCCTCCTAGCATCACCCGCGAGGACGGAGGCGATCGTGGCGGCGATCCGTCGCGTGTCCACGAAGAGTACCGACCCGAACCCCTCTCTTCGTAGAGGAGGGAGGAACTTCACCGCCGGAACATGGATGCACTTCACACTCCCATCGTTGGAGAAACCCCTGAGGCCCAGGCCTTAAAGGCGGCGTGCCTGGCCAACTTGGCTGAGCACACTCGACTGGAGAACCTCCAGCGCGCACTCGACGAGCGTGCTCGACAGCGTGCTCCCAAATCCAGTCGACGTCAACTTTTCCCACCTCTGACTCAGGTATACCAAACTCCAATCCAGAATCTTGCAGCTGCGGCCCGAATAGCGGAGTCAATTCAACCTTCCCGGTAAGAAGCTGGTCGAGGTTTGGTGCAGATCCGGGCCTTGCTTCGAGCCGCGGGAGAGCAGAATACAGTAGTATCTTAGTCGCGGAATAGGATTCACAGCAGATCCGTGGTTGCAGACACAGTCTAGTCGGCTCACTGCCCAAGATCGCCCCCGAGGCATGAGGGACGTGGAGACCGACGAGATCAATATAGAAACCGTGAGCAGTATGATCACCGACTCGATCACGATGATCGTTGTCGAGTGCCCACGCCTCCCCCGAGGAGTGGATCATACGTGCCTTGGTAGCAGGATGATAGGCGCCCTCACAGTGGTAGGCGAAGGATTCCAGTCGACCCCAGGGAACCGGGCTTTGATGCGAGATCTATTCTCGTTCAGGGTCTGGTCGATAGAAATAGAGCTCACAGAGAAGGCCCCGACAGAGATTTTCCAACCAGTAGTAGAGTGCATGTCTCAGGCCCAGAGTGCTTCAGCAGAGCCATCAGGGCCGCAGTGATTCCTCCCAACTTCAGGTTGGCGACTGGAGTCAATAAGTTCACTGGTTTGTCCAAGCCTGACACTTGGCTTGAGGATTACCGAGTGGCTATACAGATCGGTGGTAGCAACAATGAAGTTGCCATGAAGCACCTTCCTTTGATGTTAGAGGGCTCAGCCAGGGCGTGGCTGAATCAGTTAGCTCCTGGTAGTATTTATACTTGGGAAGATCTTGCTCGAGCATTCGTCAGAACATTTGAAGGTACTTGCAAGCGGCCAGCAGGGTTGACAGAATTACAATGTTGCGTTCAGAAATCGAATGAAAATTTGAGAGATTATATCCAGAGATGGATCACGTTGCACCACACAATGGAGAATGTGTCAGATCACCAAGCAATTTGTGCCTTCAAAGAAGGCGTTAAGTATCGGGAGTTAAATCTGAAATTCGGTCGAACAGGAGATATGACTCTGATTCGGATGATGGAGATTGACACCAAGTACGCCAATGGTGAAGAAGAAGACCGACTCTGGAGTGGCAAGCACAAAACGGTCGCCCACGAAACCGAATGGGGCAACTCCAGTCGAAAGCAGAAGCGCAAAGCCGAGCCAGCTGCTCCTGGAGAAGCCTTGGCCGTGACTCAAGGGAAGTTCAAGGGGAAACCCAAAGGGCCGTTGAACCCCAAGAAAGTAAAAGATCAAGATGGAAATGATGTGCTGGATTTACCATGCCACATTCACACCAAGAAAGATGAAGAGGGTAATTTCATTTACCCAAAGCATACCACTCAACAGTGTCAACTCCTGATCCAGCAATTCTGAGAGAAACAGCCTAAGGAAAAGGAGAAGGATGTAGACAAAGTTGAGGATGGGGAGGATGACGATGATGGTTACCCCCATGACAATTCCACTCTGATGATTTTCGCTGACGTTGAGAGTAAGAGTCGACTGAAAGTCATCAACAGAGCAGTGAACATGGTCGCTCCGGTGACACCCAGTTATTTGAAGTGGTCTCAAACTGACATTACATTCGACCAGTCCAATCACCCAGCGCACATAGCCACCCCCGGGAGGCAAGCGCTGGTGGTCGACCCAGTAGTCGAAGGCACTCGATTGACTAAGGTTCTGATGGATGGTGGCAGTGGTCTGAATATACTATATGCAGAGACGTTGAAAGGAATGGGCATTCCGATGTCCAGACTCAGTGAAAGTAATATGAGTTTCCATGGAGTCATTCCTGGTAAGAAGGCTGCATCACTCGGCCAGATCGCTCTCGATGTAGTGTTCGGTGATTCGAAGAATTACCGCAAAGAAAAGTTGACATTTGAAGTCGTGGATTTCCAGAGTGCTTATCACGCTATTCTAGGCAGGCCAGCTTATGCACGTTTTATGGCTCGACCATGTTGCGTGTACCTCAAATTGAAGATTCCTGGTCCTAAAGGGGTGATCACTATCACTGGCAGTCGAAAGAAGGCAGAAGAGTGCTTCCAGAAGGGCTGAAAGATCGCCGATGCACAGATGGCAGTAGTGGAGTTGGAGGAGTATAAAAAAATGCAGATCCGAGTGATTTGTTGCATGCTAAGAAGCCTGCCACTGATTCAGCATTCCAGTCGACTGGTGAAACGAAGCCGATTCATATTCATCCAACGGATCCCAATGCTGCTCCGACTCACATTTCAACAACATTCGACTCTAAATAGGAAGAAGCGCTCATCCAGTTCCTCCTTGACAACTGGGACATCTTTGCATGGAAACCTTCTGACATGCCAGGTGTTCCCAGGGGACTGGCTGAGCATCGTTTGTGAGTCGACCCAAAGGTGAAACCGGTCAAAGAACATCTTCGACAGTCCACCGTACAGAAGAGGAAGGCAATCGGTGAAGAAGTGGCTCGACTTCTAGTAGCTGAGTTTATCCGAGAGATTTACCACTTCAAGTGGTTAGCTAATGTTGTCATGGTCCCTAAGAAGGATGACTCACTTCTCGTGTGCATCAACTTCAAACATATCAATCGGGCCTGCCCGAAATATCACTTTCCTCTCCCTCGCATCGACCAAATAGTCGACTCGACTATGGGGTGTGAGCGCTTGTCCTTTTTGGATGCTTATTCCGGGTATCATCAGATCCGTCTGTACGGAACCGATGAGATAAAAACAGATTTCATCACCCCATTTGGGTGCTTCTGTTATGTCACTATGCCATTCGGTTTGAAGAATGCCGGAGCCACATTCATGTGGATGATCCAGAAGTGTCTGCTCACTGAAATCAGTCGGAATGTGGAAGCATACATGGATGACATAGTGGTCAAGTCACGAAAAAGGTTCCGACCTACCGACTGACCTTGCTAAAACCTTTGCCAACCTCAGAAGGTATGATATCAAGCTTAATCCATCAAAGTGCACGTTTGGAGTTCCGGGTGGAAAATTACTCGGTTTTCTCGTTTTCGAACGAGGGATCGACGCTAACCCAGAGAAAGTGGGTGCCATACTCCGGATGAAACGCCCTGTGCATGTGCATGATGTCCAGAAGCTTACTGGTTGTTTGGCCGCCCTAAGTCGATTCATTTCTCGCCTCGGTGAAAAGGCATTGCCTCTTTACCGACTGATGAAGAAGTCAGATAAGTTCGAGTGGACTCCTGAAGCTGACGCAGCATTTGCCAAGCTCAAAGCCCTGCTTTCCACCCAGCCGGTGCTTGCTGCTCCAATCAGCAAAGAGCCTTTACTGCTTTACATTGCAGCCACTGGACAAGTCATCAGTACAGTACTTATGGTCGAGCGGGAAGAAGAAGGAAAAGCTTACAAAGTTCAGCTCCCAGTATACTATGTTTCTGAAGTTTTGACTCCATCAAAGCAAAGATATCTACATTATGAGAAGCTTGTTTACGGGATTTGCATGACCACAAAGAAGGTTGCACATTACTTATCTGATCACTCCATTACAGTCATCAGCGACGCTCCATTATCAGAGATTCTGAACATTAGAGATGCAACTGGTCGAGTGGCAAAGTGGGTGATTGAACTCCTTCCCTTAGATATCAAGTTCGAGGCAAAGAAATCTATCAAGTCCCAAGCAATAGCAGATTTCATCGCCAAGTGGATTGAACAACAACTGCTGACTCAAGTTCACTCGGAACACTGGACCATGTTCTTTGATGGTTCCAAGATGCTGAATGGTTCCGGTGCTGGGGTGGTACTGGTATCCCCCCGTGGAGAAAAGCTCAGATATGTCCTCCAAATTCACTTTGATTCCTCCAATAACGAAGCAGAATATGAAGCACTCTTGTATGGGTTGCGTATGGCCATTTCACTCGGCGTCCGTCGCCTCATGGTTTATGGCGACTCAGATTTGGTAGTTAATCAAGTGATGAAGGAGTGGGACGTCAGAAGCCCAGCCATGATTGGTTACTGCAACACGGTGAGGAAGTTGGAAAACAAGTTTGAGGGGTTAGAGCTCCATCATGTACCTCGACAGAAAAATCAAGCAGCAGATGATTAAGCAAAGATAGGCTCCAAGAGAGAAGCTATTCCCAGCAACGTGTTCCTGGAGCACATTCATGCACCTTCAGTTCAAGAAGATCCCTTCGCTGAAGAGCCTCCGCAGCCTAGGAGTGCCACAGATCCGACTGAAGTTGAGGTCCCAGCCATGGTCGACTTAATCATGGAGGTGTTGGTCATCACTCCCGACTGGACAGTGCCATACATTGCATATATCCTTAGGAAAGAGCTCCTAGAGGATGAAGAAGAAGCTCGACAGATCGTCCGTCGATCCAAGGCCTTTACTGTAATAAGAGGTCAATTGTTCAGAGAAAGTGCAACTGGGGTCAGCCAGAAATGCATAACACCAGAAGAAGGCCGAGTGATCCTCCACGACATCCATTCGGGGACCTGTGGTCACCATGCGTCCTCTCGGACCATTGTGGCTAAAGCATACCGAGCTGGATTTTATTGGCCATGACCAAATGAAATGGCGAAATATATAGTTGACAGATGTGAAGGCTGCCAGTTCTACACCAATATGTCGCACAAACCTGCATCATCCCTGAAGACCATCCCACTCGTCTGGCCCTTTGCTGTTTGGGGCTTGGACATGGTTGGTCCACTGAGGACTGGTAGGAGCGGCTTCACTCATGTGCTTGTAGCAGTCGACAAGTTTACCAAATGGATCGAAGCCAAGCCTATTAAGAATCTTGAAGCTAGTACTGCCGTCAGCTTCATCAAAGAATTGATTTTCAGATATGGGGTTCCGCACAGCATCGTCACTAACAACGGATCGAACTTCGATTCTGATGAGTTCAGAACCTTCTGCGCCTCACAAGGCACATGAGTCGACTATGCTTCAGTCGCCCATCCCCAGTCGAATGGACAAGCAGAAAGAGCAAATGGCCTGATTCTCAAAGGACCGAAACCCCGACTGATGCGAGATCTCAAGCACGTAGCGGGCGCCTAGGTTGATGAACTTCCATCAGTTCTCTAGGGACTGAGGACAACTCCTAATCGGTCAACTGGCCGAACTCCATTCTTCTTGGTCTATGGAGCTGAAGCTGTTCTACCGAGTGACTTGCTTCATAATGCACCACGAGTTGAGCTCTTCTCTGAAGATGAAGCAGAACAAGCTCGACAAGACGTAGTCGACCTCCTAGAGGAGGAAAGAGAGATGGCCTTGATTCGGTCGACCATTTATCAACAAGACTTGCGTCGTTTCCACGCTAGACACGTGAAGGGTCGAGCCTTTCAAGAGGGAGACTTGGTTCTTCGAGTGGATCAACAGAAACCACACAAGCTCGCCCCAGCTTGGGAAGGTCCCTTCATTGTCACCAGAGTGCTCCACAATGGAGCATACCACATTTACAGTGTCGAGCATAAGAAGGACGAGCCACGGGCTTGGAACGCGGAGCTGCTCCGCCCCTTTTATACTTAAGTACTCGTTCGAATAAAATGTAATAAGAAATACCTTTGTAATTCGTTTATCAAAGAAAAGAGCTTTACAGTCCTCTGGCACGATTGCTGTTGGTTTTGTTTATGTGTGAAAACCCCCGGTGGGTGACTTAGCTGCGAATCCGTTTTGCCTAAGTTCGAAAGAAAATCCTACCGAGTGGTGAACGAGCCTCTCACTCAGGGGCTTAGCTGCGAACCCGTTTCGCCTAAATTTTTCAAAATCCTACCAAGTGGTGAGCAAGCCTCTCACTCCGGGGCTTAGCCGCGAACCCGTTTCACCTAAGTTTTTCAAAATCCTACCGAGTGGTGAGCCAGCCTCTCACTCGGGGGCTTAGCTGCAGTCCTGTACTCGCCTAAGTTTGTAAAATCCTACCGAGTGGTGAGCAACCCTCCCACTCGAGGTCTTAGCTGTAGTCCAGTACTCGTCTAAGTTCGTAAAATCCTACCGAGTGGTGAGCAACCCTCCCACTCGGGGGCTTAGCTGCAGTCCAGTACTCGCCTAAGTTTGTAAAATCCTACCGAGTGGTGAGCAACCCTCCCACTCGGGGGCTTAGCTGCAGTCCAGTACTCGCCTAAGTTTGTAAAATCCTACCGAGTGGTGAGAAATCCTCCCACTCAGGGGCTTAGCTGCAGTCCAGTACTCGCCTAAGTTTGTAAAATCCTACCGAGTGGTGAGCAATCCTCCCACTCGGGAGCTTAGCTGCAGTCCAGTACTCGCCTAAGTTTATAAAATCCTACCGAGTGGTGAGCAATCCTCCCACTCGGGGGCTTAGCTGCAGTCCAGTACTCGCCTAAGTTTGTAAAATCCTACCGAGTGGTGAGCAACCCTCCCACTCGGGGGCTTAGCTGCAGTCCAGTACTCGCCTAAGTTTGTAAAATCCTACCGAGTGGTGAGCAACCCTCCCACTCGGGGGCTTAGCTGCAGTCCAGTACTCGCCTAAGTTTATAAAATCCTACCGAGTGGTGAGAAATCCTCCCACTCAGGGGCTTAGCTGCAGTCCAGTACTCGCCTAAGTTTGTAAAATCCTACCGAGTGGTGAGCAATCCTCCCACTCGGGAGCTTAGCTGCAGTCCAGTACTCGCCTAAGTTTATAAAATCCTACCGAGTGGTGAGCAATCCTCCCACTCGGGGGCTTAGCTGCAGTCCAGTACTCGCCTAAGTTTGTAAAATCCTACCGAGTGCTGAGCAATCCTCCCACTCGGGGGCTTAGCTGCAGTCCAGTACTCGCCTAAGTTTGTAAAATCCTACCGAGTGGTGAGCAATCCTCCCACTCGAGGGCTTAGCTGCAGTCCAGTACTCGCCTAAGTTTGTAAAATCCTACCGAGTGGTGAGCAATCCTCCCACTCGGAGGCTTAGCTGCAGTCCAGTACTCACCTAAGTTTGTAAATTCTACCGAGCGGTGAGCAATCCTCCCACTCGGAGGCTTAGCTGCAGTCCAGCTCTCACATGCAAGGACGACGAGGTGTAGGTCGACTACAACCTTCTCCTTTGGAGCTGCATCACAAGTACAACATACGCTCCATCCCTACCCGCAAGGGCGACGAGGTGCAGGTCGACCGCGGCCCTCTTCTCCTTTGGAGCTGCACCACAAGTACAACGTATGCTCCATCCCTACCCGCAAGGGCGACGAGGTGCAGGTCGACCGCGACCCTCTTCTCCGAGCTACGCCACAAATACAACATGCGCTCCATCCTTGCCTGCAAGGAGGACGAGGTGCAGGTCAACCGCGGCCCTCTTCTCCGAGCTATGCCTCAAATACAACGTGCGCTCCATCCTTGTCCGCAAGGACGACGAGGCGCAAGTTGACTTCAACCTTCTCCTTTGAGCTACGCCACGAATACAACGTACGCTCAATCCTTGTCCGCAAGGATGATGAGGCATAGGTCGACTGCAACCTTCTCCTTCGAGCTACGCCACAGATACAACATGCGCTCCATCCTTGTCCGCAAGGACAACAAGGCGCAGTTCGATTGAAGTCTCCATTTCAAGGCTGCATCTCAAACACGAAGGTCATTCCAAATAGAGAACAGATTCCAAAAGCAATCGCAAGCATACTCAAAAGCAGTTCGGATAAATCATAAAGTTCCAAGCGACAAATCAAAAGTATTCGAGCATCAGGCTCGAAGAAGTTTTATGGTTAGAGCAACCACTCGGCATTCCGAGGCAAATTTAAGACAGGTTTAAATCTCATAGTTTGTTCACTCGTCAGGAGGAGGGCTGGCAGGTTCGACGAATTCGTCCAAGTCGATTCCATCTGCAATCCGAGTGGCAGCAATGATGAAAGTCTCCATAAAGGACTGGAAGTCATGCCTTTTGGTGTTGGCGACCTTGATCGCCACCAGCTTGTCTTCACGAGCTTCCTTGCAATGGACTCTTACCAAGGACAACGCCACGTCAGCACCACACTAGGCACAGGACTTCTTCCACTCTTGCACTCGACCAGGAATCTCGTTGAGCCGAGTCATCAGAGATTCGAGGTCATTTTGAAGCGTCGCCCCTGGCCAGAGTGATGAGTCGATCCATGAAACTGCCACCTTCAAACGAGCGAGGTAACTTGTGACGCTGGTGATGCGGGATTCTAGTCGAAGCACATTCATGGCAGCCTCGTCAACGACCGGAGAAACGATTGGGTCTAAACCCGTCTCGATCCTTCCAGTTTCCTCATCAAAGTTTTGGCAGAATTCTGCAGTCAAAGAGTTAGTGAGTCGACTGGATAGGATTAACTTGCAAGCAGTAAAGTAGTCGGATTAAAAGGAGTACCTTCCAACATAAGATAGAGCTTGTTGGCAAGAGTTCTCAGATAGGCTTCCGTGTCATTTCTCTTACGGACCGCGGACTCCAGCTTCTCATTCAGAGCAATCTTATCCTTCTTCAGACGAGTTACCTCTCGGTTGGACTCATTGAGAGAGGACTTCAGCTTGGTTACTTCTCCTTCCAACGCTCCGACCAAAGCCAGCTTCTGGTCTGCAAGGGCAGTCTTATCTTGAGATTCCTTCTGTGCAGCTGCAAGGTCCAAGTCCTTCTCCAGAGCCAACCTCATTTTCTCTGCAAAAGAAGCAATCGGATCAAACAAGAGATCGAAGAAATATCTTAAAATACGATCGACGTGAACAGTCGACATGCAGTTACCTTCCATACCAGCAGCTTCATCTTTAGCTTTCTTCAACTTTTGTTGGGCCAGCTCCAAGTCAAGGTTGAGTTGCCTTTGCTTCTCCTCAAATTCGGCAAACTTAGAAATGAGAGTACAAGATTTCTGCAAAAAGTAAAAAGATGTGTCAATCGACAATATCAAAGATTATTTACTTCCGAGTAAATAAAACTTTAAAGTTTACTCAGACCCCAGTCGACCGCCCGCAGTCGACTGCGGTCTCGGGGACTACACCCAGCGGGTGCACCTGGCGTGCCCCCACTGATTCAGACCCCACTAGACTGGTCCGCCCGGGTCGATATATATAAAAAAGAGAAGAACTATTCAGACCCCGGTCGACTGCCAGCAGTCGATCGCGGTCTCGGGGACTACCCCTAGTGGGTGCACTTGGCGTGACCCCACTGGTTCAGATCCCACTCGGACGGTCCGCCCGGGTCGAGTGGAAGAAAGGAAAGGGAAAAGGACTCAGACCCCAGTCGACTGCCCGCAGTCGACTGTGGTCTCGGGGACTACACCAAGTGGGTGCACTTAGCATGCCCCCACCGGTTCAGATCCCACTCACCCAGGCCGAGTGGAAGAGCGCAAGTGCTAGAGACAACAAAACACCCAGTGGGTGTACAGATTCGACGCAGAAAATATTTCAGGTAGCATATCCTAATGGAACAAGGTCAGTCGAAAGTCTACTTACCTGGACATTGGCCCGATGAGCCGCGCTGGCATCGTAAGCAGCCTGGCTGTTCTCGTGCACCGTCTTCATCCGCTCCATCATCACGTTAGCCTGACGGATGGCCTCCGCAGCCGCATCCGACTGGTTTTCCGGAACATGGTAGTTGGTGAAGAAGGGGGCAGACGACCCAGGTGCGGCAGCTTGGAGCTCCGAAGCATGAGGTTGGACGATTGAAGGAAACACCGGTACAATCGACGGAGCAGGGCGTTCACTCGACAATGGGACAGCGAAAGTTACAGAGGCCCCATCCGCGTCTTCAGATTGCCGGACGGTTGGTGTTGTCATCGGTCCCTACTGAGACGTCTTGCTAGCTGCTACTTTTTTGTTCTTTCTGGGTCTAGGTGTCACATCTTCATCATCATCCGGAAGATCGATGACGTTGGGTGGGGCTGCAAATAAATCAGTCGACCCCAAGTACATCGTCAGAATTTAATCGACCAAATAATCAAGAACAAGATCATGAGAGTTTTACCTGGGTTGGAGGTAACCGTGTCTTCCATTTCCTCGTCTCGGTATTGGCAGGAAGAAGTTCCAGATGTAGAAGCACAGCAAATGTCAACATTCAGTCGGTTATGTTCTGTTGCTCGAGTCAACCAAAAGATCGGGTCAGATGATTACCCGGAGATGGTGGGGATGGTCACTTTGATCCTGGGCAAAGCCTTCGGTGGTTTGGAGGAGGTGGCCTTCAATGCTTTCGGCGCGGGAGGCGGCGCAGTCTTGAGTTGTTTCGATACCTTCTCAGTCGGCACCGGAGAAGACGTCCGAGGGCGCTTCGAAGATTGCCCAGTCGGTGCGGCCGTCAGGTCAGGGGCGCTCGCCGGGTCGTGAGCGTGCTTGGACCTTCTCTCTCTGCGAGGCGGCGAGTCGACTTCTTCTTCGTCACTCGAGTCGTCGCTCTCCTCGTCCTCCTCTGCATCCGAGTGCCTGAGGATGGCAATTTTATCCATGGATCTGGATACCCATGGATACCCGACCCGGTTGGGCAAGGGTATGGAGCGCATTTCTGCCCATGGGTCCATGGATATGGATACCCATGAACAGCCGGGTTGGTCACGGTTATAGTTTTTGCTCCATGGATATCCAATGGATACCCGTATGACATGTGGGTCCATATGCCAGTGACAGTAGAAAGAATGAATCAATGGGAAATGGCATGCAATATGCAACTGGTGCCCTAAGCTATATGTTGCAGAATCAACCTCTGGTATGTCACACTTAAGGACTCATCATATTAGTTGTTGCCTACTTATGTATGCAACTTATGTTGTCATTTGTGAGTGAATGATGATGAGTTAATTTTTATCTTTGGGAAGGTTTCATGTTGATTTTTCTATGCCCATGGAGCTCCATGGATATGTGGGTATCCAGCGCGTTTGGGCATGGGCACAAGTTGTGCCCATGGATAATTTGGTGGATGGGCATAGGGTAGGAAGATGGGTCATGGGTTGGATTTGGACCATGTCCACCCGCCCCAAACCCGACCCATTGCCATCCCTACGAGTGCCACTCCCTGCTCTCGCCCCCGCTCGCCCCTTTCTCGACATTTTGCTCCTGCACTCCATTGGGCATCGAGTACATATCAATAAGAGCCTGAAAAGACAATGAACAAAAGAAATACAGTCGACCGTCAACAAGATGTTATAGAGTGAATCAAGAAGATACTTGGCAATGCAGAATCATACATGTACCGGCTGGCGCAAATGGTCGAATGGAATCACCCTCCTAGACCCCCAGGGATTATCTTTGTTGCCGGTGATTCCTCTCAGCCACTTCTCCACCGTGTCTTCACTAACATCCTCCGGGTGGATCCGAGTGGAGTCCTCGAGTTCCGAGTACATCCACATCGGATGGTCACGGGCTTGGAGTGGTTGGATGCGTCGACTAAGAAAGACCTCCAGCAGGTCCATACCAGTCACTCCATCGCGGACAAGTTGGACGACTCGCTCGACCAACGCCTTCACCTGCGCCTTCTCTTCTAGGATCACCCTCAAGGAGGAGGGCTTCTCCACTCGAGCCAAGGAAAAGGGGGGAATTCCGTTCGACTGGCCTGGGGTCGGCTGGTCCTTGTAGTAAAACCAGGTCAACTGCCAGCCCCGGACCGAGTCGGGAAGGATCATAGCTAGGAAGGTGCTCTTGTTCCTCATTTGAATTCCGAGGCCCCTGCACATCTGTATCACGTGCGTCCTCTCATCAATCGGGTTGGCCTTCTTGACCGTCTGGGAGCGACATGTGAATATGTGCTTGAAGAGACCCCAGTGCAGTCGGCAACCCAAGAAACTCTCGCACATGGACACGAAGGCAGCAACGTACACGATGGTGTTTGGAGTAAAGTGGTGAAGTTGAGCCCTGAAGAAGTTCAAAAAACCACGAAAGAAAGGGTGGGGAGGCAAAGAAAACCCGCGGTCGACGTGAGTGGCGAGGAGAACGCACTCACCCTCCTGCGGCCGCGGCTCGGTCTCGTTCCCCGGGAGCCGTGCCGATTCATGGGGGATCAGTCCCCCCTCAACAAGATCGTCGATGTCATCTTGGCTGATCGTCGAGCAGATCCAGTTGCCCTGGATCCAGCCCGGCGGCAGGCCAGACCTTGACGAGGATCCACCCCGGCTGGTCCACTTTCCTTTCGCCTTCGCCGTCGCCTTCTTTGCGCGCTCCAACGCCACCGTCTTCTCCTTCCCCATGGCAGTGAATCGAGCCCGAGCGGAGCTACGACGCCGAGAGTGGAAGCAGGCGCAGCGGAGAAATCTGAGGAAGAAGAAGGAGAATGAGGGCACACTGTTCAAAAGCCCGGTCCGGTGCCTTTTATAAGGACACTTCTGAGTGACTGACTTGTAGGCCCGGACGATCTTAGCAAATCCCGCAACAGTCGCGCACGCGATACGTGGCAAAAAATGTGGCGCGGGGATCGAGGTGACCTTCCTAATCCGTCCCGATTACCGTGGCCTCCCTCGTCCGGCGTGCTTCCCAAAATTCGAATCCCGTGAAATTTGCGAACAACAGAACAACTTATCAGATGGAAGACATCCTCCATATCATCACTCGGAACTCTTGAGTAAAAGTTCACTCGACAAAAACTAAGAATGGATCAAGGCGACTGAAAAAGAAGTTGGTGTCGTCACCTCAGCTCATTGATCCAGAACAAGATATACTCATAGCACGAAAAATGAGTCGAAAGTGTTCTCAACTCCGTCCTCACTCAAACCCCGATCCATTCGTGGGCTAATGATGAAGCAATGTACCTAGGGTAGGGTCATGGATCTGTCCAAGATACCCTCCCCAAGGACATCTCTAAAAAGAACCAGAAGCATTCGAAGAAAAATCATCATCCACTCGACCATGAAGCTATGTTCCACTCGATAGTCTTGAAGACACTCGACCGTATGGACAATCACTCGACTACCAGAAGATCTAGAGCCACTACACTCTGCAACGGTCGGGAATTAAGTCATAGCTTTAATGGTCATTATGTATCTTTATTGCAGGCATTACCACTAACGTCCCCATCTTTATGTACCTTAAACCCTTTGTAACTGAGGGCGGGAGGGGTCTGGCGAAATCTATATAAGCCACGCCCCTCCTCAGGGACAAGGGTTCGCACCCCCTGTAACACACACGCGTATAATCCATTCGACTGCCTCCAGGCTCCGAGACGTAGGGCTGTTACTTCCTCCGAGAAGGGCCTGAACTCGTAAAACTCGCATGTACAACTCCTCCATAGCTAGGATCTTGCCTCTACATTCCTAACCCCCATTCTACTGTCAGAGTTAGAACCACAACACCGGAGTTGACATGATCCGTTGCTGGATCTCATGGCGGGTCATCCCTCTAAGTCACCGATCCAAGTTGATGTATAAGTATGGTGGAGGCCCAGATGATTCTCTGCGTTATAGCTCTGTACAATTAACTGAAGAAGGCATTGTTGCAATGTCTACCATCCTCGTGAATGGCAAATACGAGGACTACTGTAAGGTTGGATTAAACCCCTTCTACAAACTTAACCCGGCACTAGAGGTAACTTCTTGACCTCCTTCTCTTTTTTGTGTTTTCCTCTATAGTTTAAATACTTGCATGACTTCTTAACCCGTTTATTTGCTTATGGGCCAAATCTGATTTCTCGAAGGCCAAGTATGATCATGAAGCTTCCAAGAAGGCTAGAGTCGCTGCCATAGCCGCCAGGAGAACAACCCGGAAACCCAAGAAGAAGAAGACTGCATCTGACATATTCCAGCTGGATGATGTTTCTGAGTCGGAGGTAGCCGTTGAATCCCTTGGCCAATTTTTCAACTATCTTATTGACACTGACTATTGCCAGGACGACACGGGGCCAGCCAGGCCGTGGAAG
This sequence comes from Triticum urartu, assembly GCF_056163025.1. NCBI lineage: Eukaryota > Viridiplantae > Streptophyta > Magnoliopsida > Poales > Poaceae > Triticum > Triticum urartu. The sequence goes on along the minus strand of NC_141873.1, from coordinate 324,703,940 downwards.
AAGAGGTAACTATTTCCTCCGACTCAGCCCCTTTGCCAAGACAGAAACTTCGACTGGTGACCCGGAAAGTAAGGTTTTCGCACCCTTTGGCTTATTTGGACCCTCATTTTCTTTTGAAAAAGCAGCAACATGAGAGCCACCGTCAGCCCCGGACTAATGACGATGATAAACCACCTTTCGACTTACAAAAAACTCCTCGAAAACGCCAAAATGAGGTTTCTTTCACCTTTGTCCTTTGTTTTTATCCATGAATCTATTTCCTTATTTTCTTAACTTTATTTTACCTTTGCAGGAGGTCTCTCGCTCTTCTGGCGACCCGTCCCAAACTCAATTTCTGGCTTTCAAGACTGCCCCTGGGTAAGGAAAATCATCTTTCCTCTACATCTTTAAAACTGCATCATTATACTAACTGTCTCATAAAAATCTTTCTTAGCGGTCAAGCGAAGTCCAAGAAAGCCAAGGTGATTAAACTGGTAGAAGACCCAAAAAATCCCGCACCTGAACCCGCAACATCAGCTCCTCCCACTCAATCTGAAGCGCCAGAAGACTCGGCTGTCCATGCTCAATTGGACCCTACTGAGCCGTCAGCTGACAAAACCATTGTTGATCCATCCTCCATCAGACTGTCCGGTTCAGCTAACCCGCCAGCGTCTTCTGACCATGACGTTCTGATCACTGGCAGCAGATTTGTTGAGCCGGGTAATCCGACTGTGCTGGCCAGGCATTCTGCCAGACAGGAGGCCTTGGAAAGGCAGAAAGTACGGTTTGATATCTCTCACTATGCTCACCTGAACGTTAGTGAGGTGCTGTCCGGCTATCTCAGTCATGTGCATTCCAGCCGTGACTCGGAAATTGAGATGGTCAAGTAGTCGCAACTGAAATATGAGGTATGTTCTCCGGTTTATATATACTCTGCCAGCCCCCAAGTCTTCAGATTATGATGAATCTGAATGGTCCGTAGACTTATGATATAGGTTGATACCTTGTCTTTAGATTTTTCCTAAGTCCAATAGATTAGTATAAACTACACTTGTAGTCCCCAAGGGCCGGCTCAATTTATCATAAATGAGCCGGTACTTAACTTCATAACTGTCTTAGATTAGTCCAAATAAGTAGTGTGATCCGGCTCATCTTGAAAAACTTTCAGAATATCATGCATTAGCCCCCAAGTGCCAAGCGTTGTTACTTTGTAAAACACTTGGGACTTGAAACATAGAAGAGTCATTTTGCATAAAAATTGCTTTGGCAGACATTAGCCCCCAAGTGCCAAGTGGTATTGTTTTGCAAAGCACTTGGGACTTTAATCATTATAACCTTTAGTTAAATCTTGACACACGTGTGCATGTTTGTAGACCGCCCTAACTGAATTGGGCTCTCAATTGGCGGATGTAAAGATCCGGCTGGCGGATCAAGAGGCAGAGATAAAGACTACTAACTCCAAACTCCAATTGAGTCTCTCTGAAACTGAAAAATTGAAGACCAGTTTGACTGAGAAGAAAAATCCTGGGCCGATGAGAAGACCTTGCTGGTACAACGTGCCGAGACAACAGAGGCGGCTCTTGAGGAGGTTACCACGGAGCTCACCGGCTTAAAAAACCGTGTGTCTCAAATGGTCTCCGCCATCTTCGGTGAGTCATTTGCATTAGTCACTTATACTCTATTTTACCAGGAATAGAAACCGCCTGCTTAACCTTTGTGAAAATACTCACAGGTCCACGGAGTAACAATCTGAGTCAAAACAGTGTGATAGAACTGAAGGCGGTTTATACCTTGGTGGATCAACTGTACACTAGGGCTCAATGGGCACTTGCTACTATCTCCCCTGCCAACCAAGGACCCAACCGTTTGAGTGATGTTTTGAAGAAGTTATCGATCTTACCCGCTAGATTTGAAGAGGTCAAACGATCATGTGCCAGAGCCGGAGCCCTAACTGCCCTAAGCCGCTCCAAAGCCTCGGTGCCAGATTTAGACCCGGTGGACGTGGCTAAAGGGTACCCTACCGTGAAGGAAGACGGGACTCCATTTGAGCAAGATCACTTTATTGCTTGTATTGGGGGAGTTCGTCCTCAGGCTACCATTCTTGGTGAGGAGATCAACATCGATAAATATCAGCCGGATTTTGATATGGAGAATAAGAAGATGACGACTCCCTCTTATAAAGAGATAGACCTTATCCCGTCGGTTCGCCAACACACTTTTGCCCCGGAAGTCGACCCAGTCGGCCTGATTGACGATGAAGCGGAGTTCATTGCTCTGAACAGATTTGACTGGTCCAATCCCAACTTTCATTCAGTGGAGGGAGGTGAACCGGCGAGGGAGGAGTCATAACCATCTGAATAATCCTGTCTTTAGCTTAAGATCTGCTTAAGAGAAAAAACATCCTAACCTTTTGGGCTCTCAAAGCCTTGTAATAGGTTAGTTTAAAATCTGCATGTTTTGCCTATGCCATCGTGCATAAGACGTTGCATATGACTCTTTCCCCATGATGTCAATATATATATGCATCACATCCGTGATTACATCTGTAATGTTTTAACTTTGTTCCTGTAAAAGATGAAAAAATTGTCCTGGCGGTTTAGCACCGGATGGGTCAAAACACCCGATATATGACTATGAAATTATCATAGTGGAAAACACAGAACCAGATGTAAGACAAACAAGGCTGAAAAAACCTTTGATTAACGAAAAAACACAGAGAAGTCTGTTCATGAATGACACTGTCATACCTGTGCTTTTTGAATCTATACTGCCGGTTTACATGACCCGGATGATGAGGTTGATAACCCAATCTTTTTTAGAAGTCAATACTTCCATATGTCTGATGACTGTTATGCCTTGGCGACTCATTGTCAAATAACCGAGCCGATTTAATTTGAAACCATACTGACAGTTAGATTTGAGACGATAAAAAATAGTAAGAGAAAAAACTAGGATTCAGACCATGTGAATCAAACATTTAAATAAAAATGGATGCTTTTGATTCGAATACGATCAGTAAACCGGACCAAAGGGGTTAAGCTAAGATTTGAATACGATCATATAGCCCCTAGTGGCTTTGGCGTTGCGCCGATCAAGAGGGTACCAACAGCTATGTTCTCTTTGGTTCGAATACGACCTATGTTTGAACAGGAAGCCCCCAAATGACCTTGAGAGGTTTTTAACGACCCTGATTCGAATACGATCCAAGTCGGACCCAAAAGGGGTGAAGCTATGATTCAGATATGATCAAGAAGCCCCCTAGTGAGTTTGGCTTTGCGCCGATCAAGAGGGTTACGACAGCTATGTTCTCCTTGGTTCGAATACGACCTATGTTTGAACAGGAAGCCCCCAAGTGACCATGAGGTTTATGGCTAGATTCGAATACGATCATGAGCTGGACCAAAAGGGTTAAGCTAGATTCGGATACGATCAGCCCCCTAATGGTCGTTTTAAATAATGATAATAATGATATATGATCATTGAAGGGGAAAAGGACAGAGGTCCTGCTTTATTACTTATCATAATATATACAACGTCAAAGTATGTACATGATGAGAGCCGGTGGCTTAAGTATAGTATGGCCGAAGCTGAGCAATGTTCCACGATCGGCGGGTCACCTCCTCCGACTTACGTGAGTCTTTGTGCTCTTGAACGTCAATGAGGTAATATGACATGTTGTTTAAGTTCTTGCTGACCACAAAGGGTCCTTCCTAAGGCGGGGATAGCTTGTGTGCATCAGACAGATCCTGGATGAGCCGGAGCACCAGGTCACCTTCTTGAAAGGTTCTAGACTTAACCCAGCGACTGTGATAACGGCGCAGGTCCTATTGGTAAATTGCTGATCAAGCCGCTGCTGTAGGATTGAAAGTATGTCTAGAGGGGGTGATTAGACTACTTGACCAAATAAAATTTATCCTTTCCCCAATTTTAGTTCTTGGCAGATTTTAGCAACTTTGGTCAAGTCAAGCAATCTTAACACAATTCAAGCAAGCATGCAAAGAGTATATGAGCAGCTGAAGTAAAGCATGCAACTTGCAAGAATGTAAAGGGAAGGGTTTGGAGGATTCAAACGCAATAGGAGACATAGATGTTTTTGTCGTGGTTCCGATTGGTGGTGCTATCATACATCCACGTTGATGGAGACTTCAACCCACGAAGGGTCCACTAAGAAGCAACCTTGTCTATCCCACCATGGCCATCGCCCATGAAGGACTTGCCTCACTAGCGGTAGATCTTCACGAAGTAGGCGATCTCCTTGCCCTTACAAACTCCTTGGTTCAACTCCACAATCTCGTCGGAGGCTCCCAAGTGACACCTAGCCAATCTAGGAGACACCACTCTCCAAGAAGTAACAAATGGTGTGTTGATGATGAACTCCTTGCTCTTGTGCTTCAAAAGATAGTCTCCCCCAACACTCAACTCTCTCTCACAGGATATGGATTTGGTGGAAAGAAGATTTGAGTGGAAAGCAACTGGGGAAGGCTAGAGATCAAGATTCATATGGTAGGAATGGAATATCTTGGCCTCAACACAAGTATAGGTGGTTCTCTCTCAGAAAAAGTAAGTTGGAAGTGTAGGTTCGTTCTGATGGCTCTCTCCATGAATGAAGAGGAGGTGGAGGGGTATATGTATCCTCCACACAAAATCTAACCGTTACACACAACATGCCAATCTCAGTGGGACCGAATTGATAAACTCGGTCGGACCGATTCAGCAAATCTAGTGACCGTTAGGATTTGCGATGGGACCGACATGCAACTCGGTAGGACTGATATGGTCAGGGTTAGGGCATAACGTAATCTCGGTGAGACCGATTAGACAAACACGGTGAAACCGATTTTGGTAATAAGCTAACCAGCGAGTTGCTCAGGTAAACTCGGTGGGACCGATGCGCTCATTTCGGTGAGACCGAAATGTTACAAAAGGGAAATAGAGAGTTTACATTGCAATCTCGGTGGGACCGATCGCTCATCTCGGTGAGACCGAAACGTTACGAAGGGAAACAGAGAGATTACAATCCCATCTCGGTGAGACTGAGATCCCTATCGGTGAGACCGATTTGCCTAGGGTTTGTGGCAGTGGCTATGACATCTGAACTCGGTGGCGTCGGATAGAAAGAATCAGTTGGGCCGAGTTTGACTTTTGGTTTAGGTCATATGTGGATGTGAGAAAGTAGTTGAGGGCTTTGGAGCATATCACTAAGCATTTTGAGCAAGAGCCTCATTAAGCAACACCTCATCCCTCCTTGATAGTATTGGCTTTTCCTATAGACTCAGTGTGATCTTGGATCACTAAAATAGAAAATGTAGAGTCTTGAGCTTTGAGCTTGAACCAATCCTTTTGTCCTTAGCATTTTGAGGGGTCCACTTTTCTCATCCATGCCATGCCAATCATTGAGCTTTCCTGAAATATTAATCTTGGAATAGCATTAGCTCAATGAGCTATATGTTGTTAGGAATTACCAAAACCACCTAGGGATAGTTGCACTTTCAGCTGCCAAATCTCTCTCCTCATCTAACAAGTCAAGTGCGTCCTGTCGGGCTTGTTCATTATCAGCTTCAATGTAAGCTGCCACGCGAGGCGAGTCATGACGGTGTCACTAGGCAGTACTGCTTCTGCTCCGTAAACCATGAATAAAGGTGTATAAGTTGTGGACCTGTTAGGAGTAGTATTGATACTCCACAGCACCGAGGGTAATTCCTCTACCCAACAACCCGGCGTCCGCTGTAAAGGAACCATAAGCCGGGGCTTGAGACCTTTTAGGATTTCCTGATTTGCTCTCTCAGCTTGACCATTGGATTGGGTGTGAGCTACTGACGAAACATCAAGACGGATATGCTCACGTTGACAAAGCTCCTCCATAGCACCTTTGGATAGATTAGTACCATTGTCAGTTATAATGTTGTGTGGAAATCAAAAACGAAAGACCACCTTTTTCATGAACTGAACCACCGTGGCTACATCACACTTGCTAAGCGGATCTGCCTCAACCCATTTTGTGAATTTGTCAACTGCCACCAAAAGATGTGTCTTTTTATTCTTGGATCTTTTGAAAGGTCCAACAATATCAAGCCCCCAAACCGCAAATGGCCAAGTGATTGGAATCATATGCAATTCTTGAGCCGGTACGTGTGCTCGTCGTGTGAACTTTTGACATCCATCGCACCTATTGACCAGATCCTCCGCATCAGCATGAGCCGTTAACCAATAAAATCCATGAAGAAAAGCTTTGGCCACAAGAGATTTTGAGCCGGCATGATGGCCACAATCTCCTTCATGGATCTCACAAAGAATCTCTTGACCTTCTTCAGGAGAGACACATCGCTGAAACGCCTCAGTGACACTACGATGATATAATTCACCATTGGAAATTGTCATTGACTTAGACCGCCGGGTTATCTGTCTTGCCAAGATCTCATCCTCTGGCAACTCGCCTCGGGTCATGTAAGCCAAATATGGCACTGTCCAATCTGGAATGACATGAAGGGCCGCCACCAGTTGTGCCTCCGGGTCAGGTACGGCCAAGTCTTCTTCTGTAGGTAACTTGACAGAAGGGTTATGCAGAACATCTAAAAAGGTGTTAGGTGGCACCGGCTTATGTTGAGATCCCAACCGGCTTAAGGCATCCGCCGCTTCATTCTTTCTGCGATCAATGTGTTCCACCTGATACCCCTTGAAGTCTCCAGCCACAGTGTCAACTTCCCGGCGATAAGCCACCATGAGAGGGTCCTTGGAATCCCACTTGCCTGACACCTACCGAGCCACCAAATTTGAGTCGCCAAGGCATCGTACCCGGCTTAAACTCATCTCTTTAGCCATTCGAAGCCCATGGAGCAAGGCCTCATATTCTGCTACGTTGTTAGTACAAGGAAACATCAATCACAACACATAACAAAACTTGTCACCTCGAGGAGAAGTTAAAACAACTCCAGCCCCCGAGCCTTCCAACTGTCTGGACCCATCGAAATGAATCATCCAATATGTGTTGTCTGGCTTCTCTTCAAGTATCTATGACTCCGTCCAATCGTTAATGAAGTCCACCAGTGCTTGAGACTTAATAGCCGTATGTGGCACATACTTTAAATTATGAGACCCAAGCTCAATGCCCCACTTGGCGACTCGTCCTGTGGCTTCTCTATTCTGAATAATATCTCCTAAAGGAGCAGAGCTAACCACAGTGATAGGATGACCCTGGAAATAATGCTTAAGCTTCCGGCTTGCCATGAACACCCCATAAACAAGCTTTTGCCAATGTGGGTATCATTGCTTGGATTCAATGAGCACCTCACTGATGTAGTAAACTGGCCATTGAACTGGATGTTCCTTGCCGACCTCCTTGCATTCCACAACAATGGCCACACTGACAGCACATGAATTAGCAGCCACATATAACAACAGTGGCTCTTTCTCAATGGGAGTAGCCAGAACCGGCGGATCAGTGAGTTGCCTCTTTAGATCTTCAAAGGCAGAATCAGCAGCATCACTCCAGACAAAGTCATCTGATACAACGGCATAGCCTTCTCAACTAACCGGCTTATGAATCGGCTTAAAGCTGCAACCTGACCCACCAGCCTTTGAACATCATTGATACACGCCGGCTTAGCCAAAGATGTGATTGCCTTAATTTTCTCCGGGTTAGCCTGAATGCCTCTGTTGGACACCAAAAAACCCAAGAGCTTTTCAGCTGGGACTCCAAAAACACATTTGGTCGGGTTAAGCATCATCTTGTAGACCCGGAGGTTATCAAAGGTTTCCTTCAGATCAGCTACCAAGGTTTCCTTCTCTCTGGATTTCACCACTATATCATCTACATAAGCATGAACATTACGCCCAATCTAATTATGAAGGCAATTCTATATACACCGCTGATAAGTCGCCTGGGCACTCTTAAGCCCAAAAGGCATAGACACATAGCAGAAGGCTCCAAATGGAGTGATGAAAGTTGTCTTCTCCTGGTCCTTAACTGCCATCTTGATCTGATGATAACCAGAATAAGCATCCAAAAACTCAAATGCTAACATCCCGTCGTACCATCAATGATTTAATCAATACAAGGGAGAGCAAAAGGATCAACCAGACAAGCCTTGTTTAAATCTGTGTAATCCACACACATACGCCAAGTGCCGTTCTTTTTGAGTACAAGCACGGGGTTAGCCAACCACTCTGGGTGAAAAAATTCAACAATAAACCAGCCGCCAAGAGCTGGGCTACCTCTTCTCCAATAGGCTTACACCATTCCTCATTAAACCGCCGAAGAATCTGTCTGACCGGCTTAAACTTTGGATCAATGTTAAGAGTGTGCTCAGCGAGTTCCCTCGGTACACCCGACATGTCAGAAGGTTTCCATGCAAAGATGTCCCGGTTCTCACGGATGAACTCGATGAGCGCGCTTTCCTATTTTGGATCCAAATTGGTGATGATAATGAACTGTTTGGATGAGTCACCAGGCACAAAATCAATCATCTTAGTATCATCAGCTGATTTAAATTTCAATGCCGGCTCATGCTCCATAGTTGGCTTATTCAAAGATTTCATATCCGTCGGGTCAACATTATCCTTATAAAACTTCAATTCCTCTGTTGCACAAACAGACTCGGCGTAAGCAGCATCGCCGTCCTCACATTCCAGGGCTATTTTATGGCTTCCATGCACTGTGATGTTGCCCTTATAACCCGACATCTCGAGTTGCAGATAAACATAACACGGCTGTGCCATGAACTTAGCATAAACCGGCCGTCCAAATAGAGCGTGATACGGGATTTTGATTTTAACCACTTCAAAAGTTAACTTCTCAGCCCTAGAATCATACTCATCCCCAAAGGCTACTTCCAGCTCAATCTTACCAACTGGATATGCTGACTTACCAGGCTCAACTCCATGAAAAAAATATTGGATGTTTTAAGACTTTTATCAGTCAACCCCATGCGACAGAACGTCTCATAATATAGGATGTTGATGCTACTGCCTCCGTCCGTGAGTACTTTAGTGAACTTATATCCACCAACCTGAGGTGCCACCACCAAAGCCAGATGACCCGGATTATTGACCCAGGAAGGATGATCTTCCCTACTCCATACAATAGGCTGCTCAAACCATCTTAAATAACGTGGAATCTTCGGCTCAACAGCATTTACAGCCCTCTTATGAAGTTTCTGGTCCGTCTTGCACAAACTGGTGGTGAACACATGATACTGCCCACCGTTCAGCTACTTTGGGTTACTCTGATACTGGACTGCTGCTACTACTGCTGACTGCCCTGGCCGGATTGCTGATTATAGCCGCCTTGACTACCTTGATGGTCCTGACCATGAAAACTGCCACTGCTTGAGTCAGCGCCTGGGCCATGAAAGCCGCCACCACCTGAGCCGCCGCCAGGCCCGTGGTTACCATCGAATATGTTAGAATTTTTAAAAGCCTTCATGATCGTACAATCTTTCCACAGATGGGTAGCTAGCTTCTCCTGGTTGTCGTGCCTTGGACAAGGTTCGTTTAGCAGCTGCTCAAGGGTGGGACCTGACCCACCAGACCGAGGAGGTGGCCTCCCCTTGCGTCGTTGATTGTTGCCCTGTGTACTGGCGTTAGCCACAAACTCCAGACTACTATCAGCCTTACGTTTATTACCTCCTTGATTCGCCGGGTTGTGCTTGTGACCTTTGCCATTCCCGTTCTTCTTCCCCTTCCCTGTCTTCTCTTCATCAGACGCAGGATCCTTAGTACTGTCAGAATCGGCGTACTTGACGAGAGCCGCCATCAGCTGGCCCATGTCATTACAGTCACGCTTGAGCCGCCCCAGTTTCTGTTTCAGAGGTTCAAAACGGCAATTTTTCTCCAACATTAAGACCGCGGAGCCGGCATCCATCTTATCGGATGAATGTATTATTTCCTTGACCCGGCGCACCCAATGGGTCATGGATTCGCCTTCCTCTTGCTTGCAGTTAGTCAAGTCCATGATCGACATGGGCTGTTTACAGGTATCTTTAAAGTTCTTAATGAACCATGCCTTTAGCTCCGCCCATGAGCCGATGGAGTTGGGCGGCAACCCCTTTAACCAAGTACGAGTTGTTCCATCCTACATCATGGTGAGGTATTTGGCCATTGTTGTGTCACTGACCTCTAATAACTCCATGTCCATCTCGTAACTTTCAATCCATGCTCTGGGCTGCAGGTCGGTTGTGTAATTGGGCACCTTACGAGGCCCCTTAAACTCCTTTGGCAAACGCTCATTATGTAGAGCCGGCACAATACAAGGGACCCCTCATGTCCTTGTGGCCACCCCTGCTTCAATAGAGGTCGCTGGATAAACTAGAAAAGCTTGGTGAGCCGCCTGCTCAGCCTCCTGTTGAACCGCCCGTTCAACCTCTTGACGGGTCCTCTCCTGATCCACCAAGTTAAAGGCTCCGCCCAGGGCCGGGTCACGCCCGCGTGGTTGGTTACGGCGTTGGGAGTTGCTTGACATGGCCGTTGAGTCCATATGCCTGCTATAGCTTGGGCTCCGGTTTGGGCGAGGGGTTGAATGGATTCTATCTCGACTATAAGAATATGCACCCTGCTGTGCCAGAGCCGTCTGAAGAAGTTCTCTGACCCGTCGTGTTTAAATCGCTGAGAGTCGCCTTCCATCGGGAGAGCCGCCAGACGAGCCGATGTAGCAATAAGATTCTCCAAAGTGTTAGAGAAGTGACCCGGTGGTGTTGGCATGTAACGAGGCGGAGCGGTATTAACACGAGGGGGCTCTATAGCCCGCGGTTGAACCGGCGCTCCGGTTCCGGGTGTTATGATCCGGTTTGCCTCTGGCGGGTTACTGGGACCAGCTCCAGGTGTATGGAAGAGGTTCCTCGGATCATAAGTCAGAGGTAGACGTGATTGAGCTTTTTGGTGCCTTCTCCTCATGACCTCATTTGATGTGTTTAGATCCACCGAGAGCCGAAAAGTCTCTGCTTGAAGCTGCTGAGCACGAGCATCCAGAGCCGCCCGCTCTGCAGCTATCCTGACGTCCTCTGACGCCAAGTCTTCCTTGGACTTTGCTACCTCCTCGTGTAACCGTGCCACTTCCGCATCATGTTGAGTTTTGTATGCTGGTTCAACCACGACGGTCAATAGAGTCGTCATCCTATCCATGAGATCCATCAGCACCTGAGCCGGCGGGCGCGCGAGGTGTCCTGACCTGGCTGCTGCCGACCTGGTGGTTATTGCTACCGCGGCCGTAGAATTCTGACCGGGTTGAGTGCCAGCCATGAAGACTCTGACTCGATTTGGTGGCTCAAAGGGGTCCTGAATACTGTTACCATCGAAACAGCCCCAAGCACGCCATCTTGTAGTTGATACAAATAACCTGTCTCGCCCATGGACAACTCATCATCAGAGCAAACAGCTGTCTCACTGCCATCCACCAATCCTTTAGAAAAATCCCCTCCATGGATGCAACCCACGAAGGCACGCCTCACGGTGGGTTGAGCCCAAGCGGGTCTTGCTCGCTGAGCTGTCTCGATGAGATCGGTGCAGATGTCCGGCTCAGGGCCCGGCTCGCCAATCCGGCCGATGAAGACGTGGATTCCGCCGAAGGGGACCCGGTACCCATACTCGATTGAGACGGTGTCTGGGCCCCAGCCTTCGTCATCGATATAGAGCTTGCTGCGACGACTCTTGGTCATCCGGCCCACAGTGTATCCCTTGAGCCCTTCAAAGCTGCCCTTCAAGAACTCAAATCCACCGTGCGCTAGCCCCACGGTGGGCGCCAACTATTGTGGAATTGTCACGGCAGATGTCCTAGTGAAAGGACTTAGTCGTGGATCCATTGCAACTAGGAAGCTTAAAGGGGTTAATCGGGACAAAGGACACGAGAGGTTTATACTGGTTCGGCCCCTTGCGGTGAAGGTAAAGCCTAGTCCAGTTGATGTGGTATTGCTAGGTTTCGATGACCAAGGAGTGAAATACACTAGCTTGGCTTCTCGATCTGTTGTCTCTCACCCTAAGCCGCCACCAGGTCGTCCCCTTATATATGCGGGTTGACGCCTGGCGGCCTACAGAGTCCCGACCGGCTCATATAACGTGTCCAGCTCGATGACTTCCTTTACATGCCTTTCTTTACAAGTCTTTATTAAACATGGTGGTTTACAATCACGGGCCTCAAGCCACCTCTGGGCTTGGGCCTACTACAAAGTCTCATATTAAACCATCGCCTTGTATATTCACTGAGCTTCTTTTAGTAACCCACCATTCAAATTGACCCGGCCCCTCCTGGGCGGGTCATATCTGGTAGTCATATTCCCAACAAAATTGCTTGATAATATTATGGAAAATTATTCACAATGGCATACCGAAAGAGCTCCTACTAGTAAAAAAGTTAATTCGGTTGAAGAAATTTCTTCTTTGAGTGAAAAAGTTAATGCTCTTATGAAATTAGTTGCTAATAAAAGTGCTCCTATTGATTTTAATGATGTGCCTTTGTCTACTTTGATTGATAAAAATAGTGATGCCATAGATGTGAATTTTATCTCGTGAAATAATTTCAATAACAATGCTTATAGATGTAATTTTAATCCTAGGCCTTTTCCTAGTAATTCCTCTAATAATTATCATAATTCCTATGGTAATCCTTCTTATAATAATAATAGGAACACCTTTGATCTTGAGAATAATATTAAAGAATTTATCAATACTCAAAAAGTTTTCAATGCTACAATAGAAGAAAAGCTGAATAAAATTGATGATATGTCTAGAAGTATTGATACAATTTCTCATGATGTAGAAAATCTCAAAATGAAAATTTTTGTGCCTAAGGTTGAGGAATCAATTAAGGCTCTTTATGTTTCTATGGATGAAAGTAATAAAAGAACCGCTATGCTTAGAGCTAGAAGAGATTTTTTAGAAAAAGCGTTTTCTAATGATTGCTTTCAGAAAAGTGATGAAGATCTTACAATGATTGGTGTTTCTTCTATTGATTCCTTGTTTAGTAAGATTAATATTGATAATAAAGGGACTATAGAAGATTCAACTTTAGCTAGAAGGTGTCCCGATAATTCGGAGGGTGAAAATCTTGTTGGGAAAATTGATAAAAGTGGGTTTGAAGAGGTCAAAACTTTAACTAGTGATGTGCCCACTCTTTTGGATTACGAAGACTTTAATTATGATAGTTGCTCTTTGATTGATTGTATTTCTTTGTTGCAATCCATGATAAATTCACCCCATGCTTATGAGCAAAATAAAGCTTTTACTAAACACATTGTTGATGCTATGATGAAAGCTTTGGAATAAAAGTTGGAATTAGATATTTCAATCGCTAGAAAATTGCATGGTGAATGGGAACCTACCATCAAATTCAAGATTAAAATTTATGAGTGTTTTTCTTTATGTGACTTGGGTGCTACTGTTTCTACAATTCCGAAATCTTTATTTGATGTGCTTGGTCTTACCGATATTGAAGAGTGTTCTCTAAATTCGCACTTGGCAGATTCTACTATTAAAAAGCCTATGGGAAGAATTAATGGTGTTCTTATTCTTGCAAATAGGAATCATGTGCCCATATATTTTATTGTTCTTGATATTGATTGCAATCCGTCTGGTCCAATTATTCTTGGTAGACCATTTTTACGTACTATTGGTGCCGTGATTGATATGAAAGAAGGCAATATTAAATTCCAATTTCCACTAAAGAAGGGTATAGAACACTTACCTAGAACTAGAATTAAGCCACCATATGAATCAATCATGAGGGCATCTTATGGATCTAGGACTAAAGATGACAATACTTGAATCTTTGCATTATGCCTAGCTAGGGGCATAAAACGATAGCGCCTGTTGGGAGGCAACCCAATGAATAAATTTTATTTTTGTCTTTTGCTTTTTGTTATTCAGTGTTGCACAATTATTCTACTGTTATGATTGTGTTCTTTGTGTTTCAGTTAGTGTTTGTGCCAAGCAAAGCCTTTGGGATCATGTTGGGTGAAAGTTGATTTGATCTTGCTGAAAAACAGAAACTTTTGCGCCCAGAAAAATAGTTCTCATTTTAAAAATAAGAGCGATAAAATACTGATTACTTTTGCATAAGATTAATATACAAATTTCTCATGTCGTACTAATTTTTCAGAATTTTTGGAGTTACATAAGTATTCCAAATATCCAGATTGCTACAGGCTATTCTGTTTTTGACAGATTTTGTTTTCTTTGCATTGTGTGCTTGTTTTGAGGATTCTATGGTTTCCTTTGAAGAGTTTTTGCCATAGAAAAGTTGGAATACAATAGATATAATGGAAAAATAAAATATGAATGGGTTTACAATAGTACTTATAGTAGTGATTTGCTTTCTTATACTAACGGATCTCACGAAGGTTTTGTTGAGTTTTGTGTGATTGAAGTTTTCTAGTTTTGGGTGATATCACGATGGATGAAGGAATAAGGAGTAAGAATAGCGTAAGATTGGGGATGCTCATGGCATCCCAAGCCATTATCCAAAGAGAAGCAAGCAACTAATCTTGGGGATGCCCGAGTGGCATCCCCTCTTTCTTCTAACTACCATTGGTATTTTACTTGGAGCTATATTTTTATTCATCACATATCATGAGTTTTGCATGGAGCGTCTTGTATGATATGAGTCTTTTCTTGATTTTCTTTTTATTTTTAGTCATGAATCCTTGCTGGACACACCTATTTGAGAGAGCCAAAATTATGCTATGACTTGTTAGAATTTCTCTCTATGCTTCACTTAAATCTTTATGAGCTATGGAATTGCTCTAGTGCTTCACTTATATCTTTTTGAGCACGCTATGCTTAGTATTTTTTAAGAAATCCTCTTATGCTTCACTTAAATTATTTTGGGAGAAGAATTTTTTTATGCTCATGTTCTTCACTTAAATTTGTTTGAGCTATTAAAAGCAACATATGAAACTAGTCCCAAAGTGATAGATATTCAAGAGGGATATAATAAAAACTTTCATGAAGATCATTGGACAAAATAAACTTGATTCCTTGTAATAGTTTTGCGATATGGTGATATAATATGTGAGTCATGTTGATGAGTAATTATGCTTTAGTAAGAATATTGGTGTTAAGGTTTGTGATTCGTTATGCAAGCACGAAAGTCAATAGTTATGCAATGAAATTACATCCTACTTTTGGTGCATTATTCGGTATTAGTTATGCTTAATGCTCGCTTATGAGATTTTTCGTTTCTTGGTTGGATGCTTCTGAATCTTTTGCTAGCCTTCATTTTCACTAAGTATGATCACTACTTGTGCATCCAAAATCCTTTAAACCAGTTGTTGCCACATGAGTCCACTATACCTACCTATATGCGGTATTATTTTGTCGTTCTAAGCAAATTTGTATGTGCCATCTCTAATTTTCAAAATAAATTTCTCATTTGTGTGATCGTACCGCTCATTAAACGGTAGGGGGTGGCTGATATATTTCCATACTAGATGTGTTATTCTCAAGATGAGTGTTTATTCACTTGTCATTGCACGAGAGTACGACAAAGGTATTAGGGATGCCCGGTCCCTAAATGAAAAATGAATTTACTTTATGTTGTCAAATAATAAATTCCTTGGAAAGTGTTGGTATGGAAGGCACCCGTGGATACGGTTAGCCATGGAAAGTGAAAGTATGGTGGAAAAAGGAATAAACTTTATTTTCTGTTTGGGAACCGCCTATGATATATCTAGCATGGAAAGTATTGGAAACTACTTGATCGTTTTCGTTGACAGGAAAAGCATGCCACCCAAAATGTTTTATCTCTATCTTTTTTGGTTTGAGCTCTAGCACCTCTACAAATCCCTACTTCCCTCCGTGAAGGGTCTCTCTATTTACTTTATGCAATTTTTTTACTTGAGCCTCCATCTTCTCTTATAAAGCACCAACTAAGGGGCACTATGAACGTACTTGAGCATTGGGTCACTACTGCAGGATGCTGCTAACGCGACACTACGATCAGAGACCCTTCGAGAAACTGTGTGCGATGCAATAATCACAAACGGTGCTATATGAAAACAGTCAGAAATGATGCAAAACGTTTGCGATGAATGATACATCAAACACGGTTCAGATTATAGTTGCGTGTGCGATGAGGGGCATATGGTTGATCTGTATGAACTATTTGCGATGAGACAGAACAACAGAAACGGGCAGCCACATCAAGGTGTGTGCGATATACGGCATAAAGTTCACTCCGATGAACCATTTGCGATGAGTGAGGTGAACACAAATGATTCGGCGTAACAAGATGTGTGTGATACCTGGCAAACAGGTCGGTAATCAGAATTGTGTGCGATCATTATAGACAGCCCATATGGTCTTTTTTGTGAATTGTGTGCTCGTCAGGGCACACAGTTCAACAAACCAACCTGTTAGCGATAATGTAGAAGATCTCTCTCGAATACATATTACTAACTGTGTGTGATGAGATTGACAGGATAAACAGAGATATATACAGTGTGCTTAATTTAGTCCTTCTTCTTATTGTTCTTGTTGGATGGCCCTACGACATCGTCTTGGCGAGGACGCTTCTTGCCGCTGACCGTTGGCTTTTCATCGCCGCCGTCGTCGTCATCGTCGTTGCTGTCATCGTCCTCCTCCTCCTCATTCGACCATTCCTCCTCATCATCATCGTCATCCTCCTCTTCGTCCTCCGATGGCTCCTCGTCCATCTGGTTGTCATCTGATGACTCCGGAGGCGGCGTCCCTTCCATGACTCGGATATAATCAAGGTCTGGGCTCGACGCCTGACTCATGGAAGACGAGCGGGATGATTCCGATGTTGACCTATCATCGGGCGCCAGACTGCTGGCCGACCTGTCATCCTTGCTATCGCTCGACATGGCTGTAGAGTGTGTGCCAGTGTGTAGCGCGGCCTGCCGGGAATGATGAAGATGGTGGACACTTAAGAGGGGTATGTAGAGAAGAGGAACTGCCAATTGAAGTGGGGATTGAAGCGGGGGTTGACGTATTATCTAACATCTGATATAATCAACCACAATTATTTGTACCCAGTCGCTCCAAATTCCTGGGGTTGCGCAAGACTCCTATGGGCTATTTGGCTAGTTTCCTTTTCCAGGACAAAAACAAGGAACGACTTTTGGGATTATGCACCGGTACCGGTACGAACGGAGTAGGACAGTTGGCAAGCAATACATTGAGCTCTTCTTATTGATAAAGCCAGTAATAATCAAACTAGAAAGGAAAATAAAAAAGACAAAGAAAAATATATGCACGAATCTTCGCGTAACATCACTGGCATAGGACCTAGATGTGCATTACTTAGAGCACATCTAGATGTACTTTAGCAATACTGTCAAGCAAAACCCCTAATCATCATTGCAAACAACGCATAGAACATGGCTAATGCTACAACCACAACTACACATGCTAGTTCCTTCTTGTCTCTTCCTTTCATCTGTTGCCTGTGATTGATTCTTTCTTGCTTCATCGTACTGATTGTACATTCCAGATCAGCCAGTTTCTTCTTCAACTTTACGTTATCTTCTGTGAGCTTGGTGATAAAACTCCGAGCCCTGCAATGCCATTCTTCATCCAGCCAGTTAACAAAGGCACAAGACTTATATCCCTGCCAATGTTAAATAGTATTCTGGATGAGCGGTGGCATTAAATGAAGTAAAATTATGAACTTAATTAGCACTAACCTCTAAGGGGCAACTGAGAAACCGCCTGCCAATGTCGAATCCCTCCGTGCATACACATCGAGCGAGAGTGTGCCCGTGCACACAACTCAGCTTTTGGTACTTCTCGGTGGCACAAAACTCAGAGTCGAACTCGTGTTGCGGGAGTCTGGAGTCAAGCTCCGGACCCGGCGGCAGATAGCTTTCCTGGGGGGTGGGGGGGTCATTCAGGATGGATTCAGCAAGGATCTATACTTTGTACATGCTAAAAAGATCGGGATAGATTGGAACCTGATAGGACGATTCAGATCTGTAGTACACCTGCTTTCTGATGACCTTAGGCAAGTGTTCGGCACTGATACGAGCAGGAGCAGCTGCACCGAAACCATCAGCACCACTCCGCATTCCCCAATGTCAGAGCCACACGAGGGAATTTGGAGGCTATGTAGGGATTTGGGGCAAATGGGGAAACTGTGGAGATAAGCTAACGGTCGGGAACTACTAATGGCACTAAATATATGTTATATATGGCACACTGTTTGAACATGTTGTTTGTGTTGGGTATTACAACGTCACACACGATTTCTGCACCAAACCATGTGAGAAGACAACGTAGGTTAGACACGGTTGCCATTACATAACTGTATGTGATGTACTACCCTGTCCATATAATTGAGTTACGGTGAGATACCGTGTAAACAGCTGCTCCACGGATATCCGTCAAAAAAAACAGCCGCTCTACATATAGAGATGGCAGCAGTGGCCTAGGCAGCGGCTACCGGAGAAGAGGTCAATCCTCGGTCGGTGGGCGGTGGCGGCATCATAGGAGGTCAATCCTCGGTCTGGGGCGGGAGATAGGAGGAGCTCGACCATCGAGGTCGGCGACGGCGTGATTCAAGCACATCCATCGCGGTCGATGGCGGGATAGTGGAGGTCGAACTTCATGCGACAGTCGCACTAAGCTTTGCTCCTCGACCCTGCTGTCTCGGCGTGCCGCCGCATCGCGCTTGTCTGTCTGCTGGGTGGAGGTCGCCGCGCATCTAATTAATTAAGGTATTCTTTTCGTGAGTGGCTTAATTAAGGTATTCAATTCCTAAATGTAGTGTTGTACTAGTACTCTGCGTGTAAATTGACTGGCCATTAATTTTTGTCATTGCACGTCTGGATAACAACATGGAGCGCCCTCAGTAATTATTAAAGTAAAACCTTATGATTTATGCACGCATCTCTAGCCATCAGTTAATCCGTGTATTAATGTTGCTATTTTGTTTTTAATTACCATTCATCTTCTACAGATGGAACGATCTCGATGGATGAAGAATCAGAAAACTGCAGATTTTATCAGTGGCGTGACAGAGTTCATGAATTTGCCTGAAAGTACAACAAGGAGAATTGGTGATGCAGATTACATCTTGTGTCCATGTATTGATTGTGCCACTACAGAGTCACATGAAGTTGCAGATGTCCAGATGCACTTAGTCTCTAGGGGATTCATGGATGGATATACACGTTGGACCAGACACGGTGAAGAGGAGGTCATGGATGAAGATACCCAGGGCAGCGAGATGCCAAACCCCAATCAGTGTCACATGGATGTTGAATCTAACATCAGGGCAGAGGTGTCAAGCTACCAATGGAACATCGGAAAGCTGAAACGCCCACTGGCTTGCGTACTGCCATGACGCTGGTGGGTCCCTACTATCATCCTCTCCACGTATAGTCATCTCCTTGTTCCTCTCGGTTGTTGACGATGTTGACGACGCAAGAGGGCGGCGCACCGCGCACGGCGAGCGAACCAAGGCCGCAAGGCGGAGGACGACAACGAGGCCTCGGACGGAACGAACAGGAGCCGTGGAAGATGTGCCGGTCCAATCGCAGGCGGAGGGGAGTACGAGGGTTGACTGGTTCGGTGCAGGTGCGTGTTGGGGCTGACGTCGCCGGAGAATTAGGACGTGTGGGGGAATACAGGGAGGGACTGGCCAACGTTGGAGGGTCCGTACGGTAGGGCAGTGGAGGCGCAACCAGCCATGGGAGGCAGGAGCAGGCGGAGCCGATGGGGTGGTTTGGTTTGGGTGAGTGGAGGAAGAAGAAGACAAGAGATAGAAGATACATGACAGATGTTGGATGTCAATCCAACAGCTGGTAGGCAGAATCGTTTGTTGACTGGCTAGTAAGTCGACACCACCTTGGATAGGCTATTTCCTCGCGGGTCCCAAATATCAGAATCCAAATCTTTCACGGTCATGCAGCCTTACCTATGAAAATTTACAGCCCATTTGATGTGCTAGTTCGAAATAAGTTTGTGGGTGCTGGTGGAGGCTAATCACTTGGCTTCTGTAATGCACAGTGATCTCAAGCACCGACGAGAGTGATGTTATTTCCCGTGGTTGGGATTTGTTAGTTGTTACATTATTTCACTCTAATTAAACGATTGGCAAGACATTTGCCTTGCTTCAAAGAAAATATGACAGTCACAGCCGAGTTGAAAAGGGCAAGAACATCTAACTCCACCTTACAAACTGTACAAAAGCACGAGGGTTAATTGTTCATCAAGTTTACAAAAAAAACCCAGGTTGAAAATGGCAACAACATCTAACTCCAGCACTGTTTTCGGCAGTCACAGTCAAATGGATCGGTCAGGTCCATAGAATGAACATCCTGGGTCATAAAATTTACTGGATTATGACCACAATATGTTGTAAATAGAAGCCCGGCACGTTCAGAAGCTTATTTGCCCACCTGAAACTCCTTTTTTTTGCTCTTCCACATACCCATCCGTCAAAACCATGCTGCTAATAAACTTAAGCCTGATGGACAATAGTAACCTCGCATTCAGCAGGAAGAATGTGACAAATCTAGTGTTTGCATGGTTGGCTACATATCGTTCTAGAATTATTGTCTTTAATCGAATCTCATGAGAAGTGATAAAATCCCGATGCTTACGAATCCACCGATTGGTTATAACTTTCTTACCCTGTCCTGTTGCCTAAATAGACATGAAGATTGAAAACAATTAAGGTATAAAAAAGAGTGTCGAAAGAGCAACAGCTAAACGGTTAATTCTAGTACACTATATGCGGGCTTCCAATGTGCGTGAAATTATCACCTTTATATACAACTTCTCCAGACATGGAAAGCATTGTGGCAAGCCAATAATCTTGTTCAGATCAAAACTATAAATTTGGATATGTAAGATCTTGATAGAATCCAGCACCATTGATAGGCCATCCATGGAGAAACTCTTCATTGAGCATAGAACATAATATTAGTACAAAATGTGTAAAGATGACATATAACTTATGCGCAGAAATTTAAAATGCAGCTTATGGTTACAAGTGTAGATGATAATATAAAGTTCCTGAAGAACTGTGGAGCCAAACACCATATTGAAATGAGCACAGAGATCATGTATTACACCCAAGGTTTCCAGTTTAGGCACAGAGAGGACGATTATTTGCAATGGTGAATAACTAGAATCAATGATCAACCTTTGAAGTGAAGGGGCATCTTGGATGATGAGCTGCCTTCCGTCAAAAGAAATTCCAATTCTTACAAGGTTAGGCGACTTTCTTTGGAGACAACCGACTCTAACTGTGAAAACAAGCACCAAGCACTCCAGGGCAGGGCAACTGGAGTGGATGATGCTGTGCAATGAGGCCTCCGATATACGAACCCGCACAAGTGAAAGTTTCTTGAGAAATGGGAGTCGAAGGTTCAGTACCAGATTGTCTGGTAGGTCGCACAATGCAAAGGTGGCAATGTGGAGAGAGGAGGAAAATCGCGAGATGGACATCGGTGCTGAGGGCACAGGTAGATGGCATTCGGTATCTGGTAGGTGATTTCCAGGGCAATAGTAGAACTCAAGCAGCTGTAGTTCTGTGAATTCTGGGGATTTCAGCCAGGCTTCCACCGTGCAGGGCATGGTATGCTTGCTCAGGTAGCATGACGGGATGCAGAGGCTTTGAACGGAGCCCTGGTGGGAGGAGATGATGGCTCTGAGGATTTCAAAAACATTGAAGAGAGATAGCTGACGATAGTCGAGATTAAGGGTCACGACGCGCCATAGAGGGCGCCACTAAATTGAGAGGACTTGGGTGCGGCAGCAATCCTTGGTGGGGAGAAGCGAGATGATCTCCCCAAGGACGGCGTTCGGGAGATCGCTGATGCGGTCCACTCGAGATTCTACGGGTTCCTGGGATCCACTGGGGGCGGGGTCGCCACTTCTCCCCGCACTGCCGGGTGCGGGATCTACAACAAGCGTCGCCGCTGGCAGGAGCCTCATCTTCTTGGCGCTGGGGTCAGCCAACTCCATTTTCCTCGAGGGCGTTGCGTTCACGGATTTGAGCAGAGTAACGAATGACGAGCCTAGTTGTAGTGCGAGTGAAGAAGAAGGGGAGCTGAGGTTTTTCTGTAGTAGTGAGGAAGAAGGGGAGCTGGGGTTTTCTGTAGGAGTGAGGTGAGGAATTTGGGGGTACGAGTGGAGCAAGCTGACGTGAGGTGGGTGGGAGTGAGGAGGAAGAAGAACACCCAGGTTTTTTTGGGAGGCGGTGTGCTGGGTGTGGGTAGCGCCTCTCATTCTGTAAATATATGGACTTTTGAATTGATTTTACTATTTACTAGGGTGGATGGGCTGTTTTGTCTTGGGCCCAGAGAAACAATTACTACTAGTACAGTGGAGACACTCTACAGCTACCCAGAAAAACAATTACTACTAGTACAGTGGATACAATACTGCTTCTGGCTCCTCCTAGGTCATCGAAACGTCTCCCTCTACTGAATGTTGTTATACTTTTGTTCACCGACATGCGGGCCATGCAGCGCGCGGGCCCAAATGCCATCCACCAAACTAGAAGGCAGTATGCGGGCGGAGAGTCACCCCGGTCGTAGCACGGCAGTAACGAGCCGTCGTATCACAAATCCCCACATCCCCGCAGTCTAAGTTTGACGGACGAAGCAACCATCATTTAACTCTTCACTGAATCCCCTTCTCCCTCACCGTCTTCAAGAAAGGAAACACTCGCATCTGCCACTGTTCTTCTCTCCCAACGAAGGGAAGGTAAGCGGATCCGTGATGTTGGTATATTTTCGTTCAGAGAAAAAAAAGAACTTTTGCAAAGCAGTAACCGATCCTCACTCTCTTTTTTGTTTCATTGTCATTGCAATTGTGTTTTCCTTTCAGTGGTCTCCTAGTATTCGTCAGTTTCATGATGGACCAAGGAGAACCAAGCAAAGATCTGCCAATATTGGAGCAGACGCGAGAGGCTGATCCCCACGAGACAGACAGCTCCAAGAAGATGGAGGCAGCCACTGAGCCGACCCCATATACGCTCACGGCCACTACTGAGATGGTCAACGCCCCGTTTGAGGTTACAACCCCCGTGGCACTGCAGGAGCAGTTTTCCCCTTCGAGGATGTGCCTCCCCCCCCCCCCCCCCCCCCGCTGAGCTGCCCAAGGTGATTTTCTTCTTTGCCGATCTCGATTGTGGTTTTTCATCTAAGTATGTGGTGATGAATAATGCAAAAATTTATTAGCTTCGATGCCATGGTATACATAGTGGTTTAAATAACTTGTGTTTATTATACTGGAAAGTAATTCAGAATTTGTTTCTGTTTCAATTAGAGCCCTGATGCAAAAAAGGATTGTGTGGTTGTACATGTCACTCGCTATGAGGCGGATGACCTGAATATACGAACTAGGAAAACAAAGTTTTTAGGATGTTGGATCCTGGAATCCATTTCCGCTTATACCAATGAAGAGTTGTATTCCAGCCTCACTGTTGTCAGGCGTGTTGTCCAGGGTGTACTGAAGCACAAGAAGTTCAAAGCTACTCCTTCGTTTGTGAGGCATACTATTCTTGTCAAGCTTGCGCAGGAAGATGATGTGGCATGCCTCCACAAACAAGTTTATGAGTGGCAAGGCCACAAGGTTGTCTTCATGAAGGTTCACAAGATTGAGCTGCTATCGTACGTCCTCGATGATGTTCATGGCAAGGTCCGTCTTGTGTCCAGCCCAAATTAGATCGAGGCATGAAGTAGTTGCCCCAGCTAGTGTTTAATAGTAGTTTGGATTGTGTCTAATTATCCGAACCTTGCCTGTTATCGAGCCCTCTGGGGCTAGTACTCTGTTCGAATCCGTCTACGGGAACTGCTGCTACTTTTGTGTGCCCGTGAATCATGTGAGAACCATCATAATTGTTGCCGAAACAGATGCGTCCTCACTAGTTTTTTCATGAATATGGCATGGTAAGACATAAGTTGTCACGGTTTATCACACGAGCAGTGTGTGTTTTGATGAAATAGAGTACTCGTTCGAGAACTGTGCACCGACGTATACATAAGTACTTGTAAACACTATTGGTGCTACCCCACTTGTAAGCAGTTGTGCAAAACACGGCACATTGGCTCAGCTCGCTTCAACACTAGGCTATCGACCAACTAACAATCAACAATCTTTTGTCTGACATATAAGCAACTATGTATCTTGTTACAGTGGTTCATGCAGTTAACTGAGGCCACAATGTAAATTCCAAATGTTCACACGCTAGTCCATCGTTCATGTGGAACACTCACATTAAACTCGGCTTCATAAAAAACTTGAAAATCATAAGTTAAGCAATTTTATACATCTCAATGATTCATAGAACATAACAAACATATACTAGTTCACAGCAAAAGACAAAGTTGTGAGAAGATTTACAAATCAGGAAAAAACAAGCAAGACTTCTCTGAGCAAAGGGCCTCGCGGCAGGCTTAAATTTCCTGGAGTTCACTCTGGTTTTTTCTTGTTGCCACCATACAGGGTTAGGTTCTCTCATTCTAGAATAACCAATTATAATTGTGTTCTCAGCTGGAATGCTGAACTGAACCATGTAGTGTACTGACCAGGTGAAATTCTTATGCATTCCACTAAATTTAAGCACCGCTATTTGCAGAAATAGGCAGACCACAGTGCCTCTTGTCCGTGCACCTGTCCAAAAAACCGCCGTGCAGCCGTGCCAGCTAGTCCTCGGTCCATGGATGACCTGGTAGAAAGTGCATTCTGGACTAGGATGCAGTTGCTTTCGCTCGTCCCTACACTGCAATCAGGAAGTAAAACGTATGAATCAACTTCTTTTATATTGCGTTGGTCATTCTACCTAGTAACTACCAATGTAGGAATACATGGAAGATAGGTGGTTAGACGACGGCAACGAGGGATAGCCATCTCATTTTGCGCAGTTCTACTAAAACTGAGGTGTGTGCTTTTGATTGTGCGGATAGAAACGATACAGAGACAGACATCCCGAAACGATATGGAGACAGACATCCCTGTTTGCCCAAATACGAAATACGGTTATTTAAACAGTGACAGATATTTGCAGTGGCGTATGATTAACAACAGCATCTGTTGTGTTATAATTGGCACTAGATTGACAGTATGAAAGTGTCCTTAAGTAAGTAGCATCACATCACATCAACACTGCCACTAGATTAACATGCAGAACAATAGCATTAGTATTACTATCATGAGAGTAGCACATGGTTAGTAAATGTGCAATCAAATTTGTGCAGTTCCACTGGGATGAAGCAATGATAGCAGTGTGAGATTTAAGTGTAACTGCAAAAACACAATTCATGGGAAATAAAGCAACATGGAAGCACTTCATAAAATGGTGGTGGCATTGCTTCAATTTATCGACGGCACTAGACCATTACTTATAGTGACATTAGGTGGCATTGCTTAATGCTTCATGTGATTTTACATTAACGGTAGCGATATGGGCGTAGGGACAGCGGGGGCATAAAGTGGTGAGGCAGATGTGGTTGCCGAGAGTGGCAAACAATCAGGCATCATGTATGCATTTGTCCCATTTTTTATCTCCTGGGCGACATTTTCCTATGTGAGCATAGGAAATCTAGACCTGCTCATTCTCATTTGCGTTGTCCCCCAACACCCATCACTTTCTTTCCCTTTTCAACCAAGAGATAGGTCCACTTCCCCCCACCCTTCGCCATCCACCATGCTTTCTTCGTCTTTTCAACCAAGAGACCGGTTGGGTAGCCAGTATCTACTACTTTCCCCCATTTCCTCTTAGAACCAAGTCCCGAACGCAGCGAGGCGGTGGACGACGGCGAGGCCCCGGACGGGAACGACTCGAAGATGGGAAAACGCGGCAGTGGAGTAGCAAATTGAGAGGTGGAGAAGGGTTATAACTGGTTCTGTTGCAGTGTGGGGCTGTAGTCTATGGAGAATATATAACAGGAGGTGTCGAGGGGTGGAGGGATAGCCTGGCCGGCGGTGGGGTAGCGCTTCACAGTGATGCATGTTAAGCAGAGCCGCTAGCCGCCGGAGGCCGGAACAGGCAGTCCCGGCGACGCTGGAGGAAGAAAACGAGAGATTGAAGGTGCATGTCGGCCATTGGATATAAATCCAATGGCTGTGGATGACACAATCATTTGTTGAACAAGTTGACAACGCCCTGCGTAGGCTTTGACCTATTGGCCCACATGTCAGCCTGCAAAAATGTGGCATATATTTAAACCATGTTTTCTAGAATGTACAGTCCATTTGCTGGGCTGGGTGAACAAATAATTTCACATCAATCAGGCCCATTTATATTTTCTAAGAAATCCCAGCCCATTTGCACTTCCTTGAAATACACGTATTAGGTGGGCTCGTTATATATATAATGTTATGTTAGAAGGAGCAATTAATATCAAAGAATAAACCAGAGAGGCACATTTTTTATATATATAATTAAGAAATTAGCGAGTTATTGCTCAAAATAAAAATGAGCGCGTTATTATTAAATTGGTCTTTAAAATCTTCCCAAACTTTTGTACGCAATCACCGGGATTTTCCTTGCCTGTGAGTCAAAAATAACCCGGATTTTCGTTGCCAACTTCCGTTAAACATTTACTTTTATAAGTTAATAACACGTGAGATGTTTTTATAATGTATATATAAGTCTCTATAAAATATATGATAATAGTAATAATATAAATATTTCCCTAATAATAAAGCACGGATTGACTCTTTGGGTTCACCGTCACAATACGCTTCTTTCCGTGAATTTACGCTTTCAGTTTTTTTCCGTTAGTTTTGATTGACAGTCCGTCCAATTGCTGCGAGGCGGTACTAAAAACTTTTTCCATCCAATTGGTCCATGTCTACATTCTCTTATTGGGCCTGCACGCATGTTTCAGCCTGCATGCACGCTTCTGTATCTGTACCTTACCTGATTTTCACACATGTACTCGGAGTAATCCCACCTCGATTTCTTACATGAAAGTCTACTAGTTTATATACCTAGGAAAATTGCATATCAACAACAAGCCTCTTGAATCAACAAACACAGAATGAGAATGAAGGGAAATTGTACAACAAAACGGCAGTCCGACGCGAAGCTGTTCAGGCCGACGCTCGCCGGGGTGAGGAAGCGGAGGCGCAGCACGCAGATGCCTACACGCAGCCTGTTCCACTCGCTGGCCACCTCTACACCACGCATGACATGGACACGAGCGCGGTGTCAGGGTGGCTTGAGGCTCGTGGTGGATCGGATCCAGCGAGGGGAAGGTCGGATCCCTCGGCTTGGAGAGGGAGGTGTGGAGGAGCACGCGGGACAGAGAGCAGAGGAGGATGGAGGCGGAACGCCGAGGTCAGGCTGTGGACTCAGAGTGGAGGAGCCACGAAGAGGCCCGGGAGCCACCACGAGAGCGAGATGGGCCTGGCCATGCTCGGCGGTCGTCAGCCGACTTCGTGTTTCTCTGCTGATGATCCCTAACCACCTGTTGCCCGGGGTCGACTACATGATGTTATCTCAGTTTTCTTGGTAGTTTCATTCTTGCTTAAGATTAGACCTAGCCGTGTAGATGCAGATGGACATTGGAGCTACAGTGTTGGAACTGACGACTTGGATAAAAATATTTTTGTATGCACTCCGAGTGGGTCAGTCTATATACACTTAAATTTTCACATTCAGTTTCCTTCAGTTAGACGACAGCAAGGAGATAATGCACTCCTTTTTTCTGAAAAAATATCATAAGGGACATCTTTTGGAAGAATGACGAGCCATGTTGGCCGTAGTTGGAGTGAAAGAATTACAACTTTTTTGTGCCAAATAATCAAATATAGCACTGGTTCAGAAAAAACCGAAACCATGAGAAATGTTGTTGTTGGATGTCAGTGCGCATCATATATCCTCTTGGCCATGCCGGTCATAACAGCAACAACTTTCTTCAGGCTGGTGATGCTCATATTGTCAATCATTCTCACTGTGGTGCCTGAGACAAAAACTCCTAAGGAAGTTTGGTAATTTACGATGTTATTACACCGGAGCACATGTAATGACAGACCCAGTAAAGAAGAATAGAATGTAAGTGTGTGCCATATTTTTTCCCGTTGCAATGCACGGGCCCTATTGCTAGTATATATAATGTGGTTAGAAGGGAAAACATAAATTGGAAACAACATTACTTTTATAAGAGACCTACATTTTATACCCCACAGTAGGCATACTAACAAGTTCACACACAAATACAACAGAAAAGGTAAACATTCATATCAAACTCAGGTTCACAGGACACATTCATATTCATAGCCAACATTCACTATCAACAACTCAAAAGATTCATATATACACAAGTTCAGCATATATATATATGCATCCAAATGATTGATAGATCACACGACAATATTCATACATAATTCACAAAAAGATACAGATATACACATGTTCAGTATGTTTATGCATCCAAATGATTGAGATCACAGCCAATATGATCCATGGACAAACTTTAATTACCTAGGGTACAGACTGGTAAATGGTGTTCAATCAGAGGTACTTCTTGCTAAAATTAGTTCTTGTACGAGTAAACTTTCGAGTACATAAGAGGCAGCACAGACAATCTGAACTTTGCTTGTAGGTTTATCCTTAAATAGTGGCCTCGTGCCAAGGGAGGTTTGAGCAACTTGTCCACTACTTTCATCCAACTAGTTTACTAGCTCATCTTGGTCCTGTATCTCGCCAAAATTCGACATTGCAGACGAGAAAGGAGGCGGTTCAGAAAATGAACCACCCAAATTTTTTGTGTAGTTCAACTGAAATGGAGCATCCTTGGCGTGCAGACTGATTAAGTGCCAGATGAATATACGCGTCAACCAACTTGTCTGGAATCTTTAGACTCCATGCCATATAGTTCGCTACCATATGTGCCTATAACCAAAAGGCACAAGTTGGGACCAAAGACTGGAATGCATTTTTCTAGGCTATGCACCAAGCAATATTTTTGGCGTTCACTCTCCTAATACTTGGAGTTTGACAATTGGTTGACACCGGTTGATACTCGAATGAATATAGGCACTTCTTGTCAACATCGATGCTTGTCTGAGTGAACTTTGGAGTACATAGCAGCAACATAAGTACCTGTCCATCTGATCATTTTGTGTAGTTCTACTGAAATCACCCGATGTAATGATTTGCCCGCGAGTTCAGGCTCCAAATTACTCCTTTATGAAATCGGCAAATAGTAGCACAATACCAAATTACCAATACATATGACAGGCACAATAATCAAGATAATGACCAGTACCAACCTGTGTGAGGCAGCATATCAATTACTATTTCCTTTGACTGGAAGCCGAGATAAGCCAAGCGACTGATAGCAAAGGAAGAAAGCAAGCGGAGATTAGCAACTGACAGGAAAGGACGGAAGCTGTCAAGGCAATGAATCACCCAAAGTTTTTGTGCAGTTCCACCAAAATCGAGCATCCCTGTTGGCACATATATTGAGAGAGTGAGATTACTGTAATAGTGGGACTAGTTGATGAAACATACACTAAAAAATAGAAGCACCCTCATTATCTTAATGGGTAAAGTTAGCAACATAGTAGTCTTGCTTAAAGAGAGGTATTAGTTTATTTAATCAGTGCCAATTAGCTCAACTCAACACTCAAAGCATTGCCATTTATCATAGGTTGCAAAACTTTAACGTGCAAAGATAAAGGAGTTTCTCATGACAGTAGCACGATACAAATAGAGATGACAGCAAACTAATATGGATGAAGGCCTTAGGCCTGTACCAACCTGAGAAAAAAGCTTATTCATGTAGTCCCATAAGAGATGATAAAGCACTCACTGGAATCACACAATAGTATATATTTTTGTGCACTTCAAATGTATGGTTGAAATCACTCTTGTTTACCAGTGCTGAGATTATATCAAAATATTATCAAGAACTTCCAGCAGAGTTAAAGCAATGGCTGGGATACAGTTCATTGTGTTGTCTTGTGTAGTTCCACTAAAATGTATGATTGGCACAACATGTTCCCTGTTTGCACAAGTAGGAACAAGGTGAAACCTTCATTAGGTTAGTGAGAAAGTATAGGAAGACATTAGCATATTACTCAAATAGTAGCATCAAATTCATGATGGACAATATGCAAAACATTGCCTCATTGAACTAATGGCAATATATTGACATGCAAAACAATAGCACTATTATGTCATGACACTAATAATATTCCCTTCCTGCTCCACCACATGATTCACCTCCATAGACAAACATACACACGTACATGATTCAGCATAGGGTCCTACTAAGATTTGTTTAACTCCAACACGAAAATTAGGCAGTAATAAATTAGTGGTACTTAAGTACTCCTAATTAATTAAGTGAGACAGAGAAGTGGAAGGGTGTAATTCCCTCGATGCGGCTATATCTCCCATGTGTCGAAGCACGACTTAGAGGCATAACCGCATTGAAAGCAATGTCGCAAGTGAGGTAATCTTCGCAAAAAACCCATGTAATACATAAGGGAAAGAGATACATAGTTGGCTTACAATCGCCACTTCACACAATACATGAATAAAGCATTACATCAACCAGATAAAATCAAGGTCCGACTATGGAACCAAAATAAAAGAAGACTACCCCAAATGCTACACAGATCCCCGATCGTCCCAACTGGGCTCCACTACTGATCAACTGGAAAGGGAACAACATAACAAACACAAACTTCATCGAGCTCCTCCTTGAGCTCGGTTGCGTCATCTGCACGGTTCAACGGCACCTGCAAGCTGGTTTTGGAAGTATTTGTGAGTTACGGGGACTCAGCAATCTCACACCCTCGCGATCAAGACTATTTAAGCTTATAGGAAGGGTACAAGGTATGAGGTGGAGCTGCAGCAAGCGACTAGCATATTTGGTGGCTAACATACGCAAATGAGAGCGAGAAGAGAAGGCAAAGCATGGTCGATAAAAGTATGATCAAGAAGTGATCCTAGAACAACCTATGTCAAGCATAACTCCAACACCGTGTTCACATCCCGGACTCCGCCAAGAAGAGACCATCACGGTTACACATGCGGTTGATGTATTTTAATTAAGTTAAGTTTCATGTTTTCTACAACTGGACATTAACAAATTCCCATCTGCCCATAACCGCGGGCACGGCTTTCGAAAGTTCAAATCCCTACAGGGGTGTCCCAACTTAGCCCATCACAAGCTCTCACGGTCAACGAAGGATATTCCTTCTCCTAAGACAATCCGATCAGGCTCGGCATCCAGGTTACAAGACATCCTCGGCAATGGTAAAACAAATCCAGCAAAGCCACCCGGATGTGCCGACAAATCCCGATAGGAGCTGCACATATCTCATTCTCAGGGCACACTGGATAGGTCAAGCTACGAGTAAAACCAGCCCTCGAGTTGCCCCAAGGTGGCCCCGCAGGCTGCCCATTTCGGACCAACACTTAGAGAAGCACTGGCCCGGGGGTTAAAATAAAGATGACCCTCGGGAGCGCGACTCCCAAGGGGAAAAGAGGCTAGGTGGCGAATGGTAAAACCAATGTTGGGCATTGCTGGAGGAGTTTTATTCAAGGCGAACTGTTAAGCAGTTCCCATTATAACCCAACCGTGTAAGGAACGCAAAATCCAGGAACATAACACCGATATGACGGAAACTAGGGCGGCAAGAGTGGAACAAAACACCAGGCATAAGGCCGAGCCTTCCACCCTTTACCAAGTATATAGATGCATTAATTAAATAAGAGATATTGTGATATCCCAACAAAATATCCATGTTCCAACAAGGAACAAACTCCAATCTTCACCTGCAACTAACAACGCTATAAAAGGGGCTGAGCAAAGCGGTAACATAGCCAAACAACGGTTTGCTAGGACAAGGTGGGTTAGAGGCTTGGCTTAGCAATATGGGAGGCATGTTAAGCAAGTGGTAGGTATCACATCATAGGCATAGCAAAAGAGTGAGCAACTACCAAGCAAAGATAGAAGTGATTTTGAGGGTATGGTCATCTTTCCTGAAATCCCGCAAGGAAGAAGAACGAGTCCATGAAGAAGATAAACGGATGTAGTCGAATGAATCCTCACAACATGACGTTACCGGATTACCGAGAAGAAGTACACCGGAAAGAAAGCAAACAACATAGTAAACAACCACCACATAAGCATGGCACGATGCACAAACAAGTATGATGCATGTCCGGTTTAATGAGGCATGGCATGCCAAAGTGCACAAACAATCCTACAAATTAAGTGGAGCTCATTATGCAACGGAGTTGCATATTGAAGAAAAAACCACATGACTTATTTAGTTCCCTCTCGTTCATGTACCCAACAAGATTAAATGTTGTTAGCATGGCGAGAGGTGAAGCATGATGAAAGTATCTAATATAGGCAAGTTTAAATGAGGCCGGACAACAAAACAACAAGTCCGGAAACTCCTCATATGCATAGATTAGGTTTGGTACAGTTCTGCCCTAAACATAATTTTAGAGTTGTTAAACATACTAGATGAGTGCATCATGTTAAACTAGGCATTTTTCTACCCCATTTACATATAAAGTTTATTAAATTCCGAGTTACGGTTAATTAGTTATGAATTAAATCATTTTAGCATGTTATTTAAGCAAATTAAAGCAAACAGCAAGTTAAACACCTCAAACATGCATGAAAGTTGGATATTGTGAAACTAGATGAAATTCTAGTCAAGTTACATATATAAATCATTTCCATCCGATGCACGGTTTGAGAGTTATGTTATGCATGAACTAGGAGGACTTTTCTGTAAAACTTCAGTCTTAGGATAAATGGCTAAAACGCAGATATGAAAAAAATAGGAACTGGGCCGAATCTGGCCGGCCCCAAAAGTGCACAGGAGCGGGGGCTGCTCACCCTGGGCTGAGGCCCACTACGGAGAGGAGAGGGACGCGCTGGGCCTCGCTGGAGGTTGCGACCTACACGGGCACGAGGAGGCCGGCCCGGTCTCGCTGAATTGAGACGAGCAGGGCAGCGGTTCGAGCTCCTCTACTCGAACAAAGCAGAGGCGCGGCACGGTTGCGGGCACAGGGAGACGCAGCTCCGGCGGGCAGTGGCCGGAGACGTGGCGGCGGAGCGGCGCGAATCTGGGCGGGGGTCGAGGTAGAGGCAGCGGCGTCCTGGTAGAGGCAGAGGGCGCAAGTAGCAGCGCTGGACTTGGTCGTCGGTGGGGATGGCGGGGCTTGAAGGCGAGGCAGGAGAGACAGGGCACGGCAAGGGATGCAGGGGCGCTTGCCAGGGCCTGCTGGTGCTCCGGCAGTGGCGCACCGACGACGACTCAGATCGAGGCTCGGGGCAGTTGCTGACGATGGAGGCGAGCTCCATGGCAGAGGGCGCGACGGCAGTCTCCTGCAGAGAGAGAGAGATGTGAGGGAGAGACAGGGGAAGGGGAAGGACGAGAAGGAAATAGAGGGGAAAACGCAGCGGGCCTCGGTTGCTGCTGCTGTTCACCGACGACGGGCGAGCTCCGGCTCGAGGGGATGGCCGAGGCGCTCGGGAACAGGGAAGCGAGGTGGTTCGAGGTGGAGGCACGCAGGGGATCCGGCGGCTGCGGGGTTGAGGATGAGGTGGAGGCAGCGCGGTCGCTGGTTGCTGCTACTACTCTGGCGAGGTGGCTCGGGCGCGCTGGTTCCTCGGGCACGAGGGATCGAGCAAGAAGGATGGGGTTGCGCTGGTTGGTTGGTTGGATCGGGAAGGGGAGATCCCAAGGGAGGATTAGGTCAGATGGCGGCGGCGATGGGACAAACTCCTAGGTTTCAGGGTTGTTGGTTTATATAGTGGTGGGTCTATATGCAGACTAATGGAAGCCCTACGATCTAAATCGGACGGCAGAGAAAATATAGGTTAGGAAGTCCAATAAACAAAACGTAGATGTTTTGTAGATGCTTGGGGATGATCTGGATCCAACGATGACGACAGCCCGGTTCGGGTCCGGGACAACTTTCGGGCGCGCGTGCGAGGAGGGCCGCGGGCTGACGAGAGAGGTTAGGTTGGGCCTGGTGGTGAGTAGTGGGCTGTGTAGACGGTCTCGAGCTGAGAGAAGAGAAGAGAGAGACCCGGCGACTGTTTTCGGAGACCGAAAACGTTCGACGAAAAGACCGGCTATAATGCCGCTATAGTTTAACGGTTGGGCTATCAAACGAACTCTGAATGCGATGAAACTTGGCAGGCGGTCTATCTACACTATAATAAGACCACACGTCAACTCTCATCCCATTCAGAGAACATTTTCTGGCCACTTATAAAATAATATTTCGGACGTGCCGCGGGCGCGTGCAAGTGTGTCTGGGCTCAGAACGAACAACGGACGAAACTGGGGAAACCCGGACGAATGCAAGTTTTGAAAACATGATGATGCAATGCACATGATGACATGGCAAGATGCAACACGCAAGCAAATGACATGGCAACGACAACGAATAACTGGAAGACACCTGGCACATCGGTCTCGGGGCGTTACAAAGGGCTCCCTGGAGGATCGTCTCACATGTAAGGTAGTCATTACCGGAGCCCTTGAATGGCCTCGACCGAGGCCTCTGGCTTCAGCAAGATCGCCTTGGCACTATTTATTATTCTTTTTCTTCCTCTTCATTCTATGTTTATCTTTCTCCTCACCAGTTGGTGAAACCAAGTACATGATTGGCCTTCTAATTCAGAATTGGTTTTGTCAGTGAGGGAGTACAAGTGTACTAGTAAAAACAACATTATTTTCTCATGGCAGTCGGAAAATAGAGATGAACACATGCATTAAATATCATTCTTACCTAAAGGAAGGTTATGGCGCAAATATGGATGATGAGGATTGGAACACAGATCTCCCTTTGTGCAGTTCCACCAAAATGAACCAACTGTTCCATTCTGACATTCCAGATAAACAGCACAAAAGTCACTTCTTTTAAGAAGTGTTTTGTGCAGTGCACCAAAAGGTCACAACAGCAACCAGGTGAATTGGATATCCCTGTTTGCACAAAAAGGCACAGAGGAAATAGTCAGAGTCTCAAACAATTACAGGCAAAAACATTTGGCTAAACTTGTCATGGCTTATAACAGTGCCATGGCTTCATTTTTACCAGGGACATTAGATTAAGAACAGTGGGTGCACCAGCAGTCCAACACCATGTACGTAAATAGGGGCATAAAGTGGTGATTCATAGTTTGTTGCCCCGAGAAACAACCATCCAAGAAACATATCTGGGTTGGTCCCATTTTTGTTCACTCTAGCCACCTACTCCTATGTGTGGATAGCAAATCTAGTCCTGGTCATACCACTGTGTACAGCGTTACCCCTACATTTCCCTTTTCGACCAAGAGACCGGTTGGATGACCAGTCTGTACTACTTTCACCCCCTTTCCTTCCTGTTTGTACCAAGTCCGATGTACATACTAAATTCCCCCACCCCCACTTTATTTCTTGTTTGAACCAAGTACTACCTCCGTCCGGAATTACTTGTCATCAAAATGGATGTGTCTAGAACTAAAATACATCTAGATACATCCATTTCAATGACAAGTATTTTCGGACGGAGGGAGTACAAGATTCGACTCCATGAAGTAGCTTTACCTATAACAATAGAACAAGAAAAAATATGTGACGTTGGACCATCTGATCGAGAGGGACTGAGAGGTAGAAAATGATGCACATGCAACGACGTAGCGAGCTGGGGAAGTAGAGCTAAGGCGGTTTCGAATGAAGATATACCTGAAGGTCGTCGGGATGTGGAAAGGTGGGCGGCGGGAGGTCGGATCCTCCCACAGGCAATGACGAAGGGATCGGAGGACCTCCCGCGCCGGCGCTCGGCCAGAGATAACGGTGCGGCCAGTAGTGGGTCTCCTCCCTCACTATCGATGACGGCCTAAACGCTGCCCCTCCTCCCCTTTACCGGCGGAGGGGGATACGTCCGGATCTGTAACCAGCGGTGAGGATAGAAAGCCAGTGTTTTTTGAAGGGAGAAAGACAGTGTTACTACCCCCTA
This sequence comes from Triticum urartu, assembly GCF_056163025.1. Classification (NCBI taxonomy): domain Eukaryota; kingdom Viridiplantae; phylum Streptophyta; class Magnoliopsida; order Poales; family Poaceae; genus Triticum; species Triticum urartu. The sequence goes on along the minus strand of NC_141873.1, from coordinate 324,668,065 downwards.
TCTTATTTAGATCTGGAGAGGATGAGAGTGTTTGAATAGAGCAACCCTAGCAAGCAAGCACGGAGGCTCCGGCCTATATATACGTAGTGGGGTAGTTTTCCTTTTTCACTCCATCAAAACAATCGTTTAAAATTGTGTACTACTACATGCCAGGTCGCGGTTTTTTTAGTTGTTGATTGTTTTTTGAGATATCTACCCGCTTGTTCCAAGTGGTGTTACGGTGTGCCAGGTCGCACTTTGTATCGTTCAAGTCTGGTACTACAAGTCCCTCCATTAAATGAACAGCCACCCCCTCGTAGAAATTGTGAACAAGCCCACGGCTAAAATTAGCGGAAACGTGGGTTGCCCAAACATGTGTTATTATTAATATTTTCTACTCCCTCCGTTCCTAAATATAAGTCTTTTTTATTAGCCACACCTAAGACAAGAATTTTTTTATTAGCAGTGAACCCCGCATGTCATAGACACAAAAATTGTGGCAAGATTCCCTTAGGCAAGCCAAAGTGTGTCTAACAATTTGAGCAACTCAGGTTAGGCAAGTGTGGAAAGTGTGGGAAAAATAATGTGGCAACATAAGACAAACATAGTCACAATCCAAACAGCCCCGTAATTTTTTGTGACATGCATGAAAATTTGGTTAGTTAAATTTATAGTCAAAATTTGGCAAGGTGCATCAAATCAACACATGCAAGTATCAAAAGGAAAGTCATGGCATGCATCCATGCGTTGTACTCCCTCTGTTTCCAAATATAAGTCTTTCTAGAGATTGCAACAAGTGACTACATATGAAGCAGAATATGTCTACTCCTACATACGAAGTAGCCCATTTGAAATGTGTAAAAAGACTTATATCGAGTGCAGTGCTTTGATGTGTCGCGTCAACTCGTACAAGACCAAGAAATTTGATTACTACAACACCCTCTCCCTCGTGTACTGAGCTCCGGTGCCTTAACTGCACCTGCCTTTGGCTACATGACAGGAGGGCCAACCACCTGTTGGGCCCACCTGTCATAGATGCAAAGGCAGGAGCAGTAAGTAGAAGCTTTCGCTACACGCTATCCCTCCCGCACGTGGTGGACGAACATGCAGCAGTGGATTCGATACTGTAGAAGTAGGAGTAACATCATTGTTCATCTTCTCGAAGAGGCGAAGAGCCAAGCGACCCGAACATGGCAGTTGCGAACGCTCGTGTGGTGCGGTTCCTTGGAGTACTAGCCAGGCTCTTGCATGAGACAAAATTGCTATTGTTTAAGAATTAAACTCCATTATCCATTGGTTGATACTCATTCTGCATAGGTCCACGCGCTTAGCACCATTTCCTCCTGGGGTCACCAATGTTTATTTGCTAATTAATAGCATTGCATGCAATGAACTAGCCATTGCAAGTCATTAAAAGCATGCATACCTCTCATCTCTTATTGGTTGATATGTCAAGAAACAAGAAACAAGGTACAAGTTAATGCACCGCGCCTAAGTGTTTTGGGACTATTTGGTTTTCGTAAGATGACTTACACACCTAGACGGAGGGAGTAGTATAGCCCTGTAAACCGGAAAGGAGTATTTGCCTTTCTAGAGATTTCCACAAGTGACTAGACTACACCGTGTGCAATACTCCCTCCCTTCCGGTTTATAGGGCTCAAATCTCAAATCTCATGAACCAAGGCATTTTGCGATTGGAGGAATGTATCTCGTACTTTACAAAACTACCCTAATTAAACTCATGCATTAATTGCGTAGTTCTCTCATTTTCCTATCCGCCTTGGTCGCGGTGCACAATATTGAGCACTCCTATATGACTAGCCGCTCTATCTACATGCGGGACATTTCAAAGCATCCGAGCCCGCGTGCCATCCACCAAATCACAGAGAGGTGCTACAGTCGAGACTCACCTGTCACCCCGGTGTGGCCGTCATGACCCGTCATATCAAAAAACCCACACCTTTACCAGCAGTGGTAAGGTGGCCTCCAAGTTGGACTGGACGAAGCAGCCATCATTTCACTGGAACGCTCATTGAAGCCCTTTCTTCCCTTTCTTGAAGAAAACCTCACTCCAAGCTACTCACTTCTGCCATTTTTCCTATGTACCGACGAAGGAAAGGTGGGCGAATCAGTTATGCTGCTATATTTTCATTCCAAGAATCTTCTTTTTGCGAAGCACCGACCGATTCTCACATCCTATTCTTTTCCTTTTTTTCATTGCGATTTTGGTTTCCTTTCGATTGCTTTTTGTTTGTCAGTTCATTGATGGACCCTGGAGCACTAGGCAAAGAGTTGCCGGCGGACAACCCACTGGAGACAGCGATCTCCTGGAAGCGAGCACCGACCAACGAGTTGACCATGTTGGCGGGCCAACCCATGGAGACGAAGAACTCCACGAAACAAGCACTGGCCAAAGAGTTGAGGACGTTGGCGGACGAACTCCTCAAAGGAAGTTGGAAGAACAGCAGGGGCCCCACCGTGCCTACCCCAGGAACTCTGATTGCCACCTATGTGAGGCTCAAGACCGAGTTTGAGGAGATAGTCGCCATTGAGAAGCAGTATTCCCCTGGCAAGGTGATGGCCCCCATCGAGGACGAGGAGATGGCCCCTGGAGGGATGAGATCCCCCGGTGAGTTGCACAAGGTAAAAAATAATTGCTTATTACCATAGTTGTGGTTTTTGATTATTTGCAATGTGCTTTCTAATATGTTAGGGTTGTGCAGATGCCGGTGGACGTCCTTGATGATTCCGATGTCGTGGCTGCCCTGTTGGCATCGCCCTGGAGATCGATTTTGATGCCGCTGTCCATCCTGTGGACATCGCCCCAGAGATCGATTCAAATGTCGCGGTCAGTCCTGTGGACATCGCCCCAGAAATTGATTCCCATGCCGCTGTCCGTGCTGTGGTCATTGCCCCAGAGATCGATGACAAGAAATAGATGGTCGCGCTAATCCTTCAGGGTAGTTTGCATTGCCCGGTGTTTAATTACCAGAACGATGCATGTTATCAAACCATCTTAGGGCTAGTGCACTGTCTTGTGTGGGCGGATCTTGCTACTTTTGTTTGATAGTGAATCATGCGATGAATCATGCGAACCCTCTCCGAGTTATGGAAACAGATGTATCCTCACCAGCTTTTGATGTAATATATGGCATGCTTAGATGTAAGTTTGAACTGTTTATCATATCAGCAGGGCTTGTTTGGTGATTCTTGGTGTTAGTAGGCTAGCTATTGTGCGAGCTATAGTACTTGCAAAACACTCACTGAAGAGAAACATTGGGGTTGATGAGCTCGTGGTACGCTTATACTTATCCCTCGTCGATCAACCAATAGCCCTAGCTCCTAAAATTGTAGGCTTAGCGATCGATCAGACAATAGTTGACATACATTCAGGCCTCATTTGGTTCATAGGGTAGGAAAATCGTAGCAAAAGTACAGAGAACGTGCAACACAAAATCATAGCAGTGCAGAGACGTACTCCCTCCGTTCCAAAATAGATGACCTAGGCGGGCTAGTTTGGCCTAGTGGGTTTCAGTGATATGACGTGGTACAGTGCCGTCCAGTCTTCGCATGTGGTAGCAGTATTGCGGGTACAGTAAGTTTTCTTGAAGAAGCGGAATTCAACGAAGTCATGATGGTTCCTTCGTCCGAACAACTTACAGTGGGAAAGGTTGGGCCTGCGATACAACCGGGGTAGACCATGATAATTTTGTGCATGGCAGGTGGACCAGGATGGTCGACATCCCACATGTCGGCGAATGAAAGTATTCTTTCCGATATAGAGGACGAGCAACGAGTATTCATTGTTTATTTTTGATGAAAGCTATTGTCTCCACTGTTACGACGGAGGAGTGTGAAACACGGCGGCCCAGTGAACTTGGCATGTGCACCACTCCCTCCTTCCTCATGTGATGCCCAGGTTAGAGCTTTTTCTCACTTTCTCTCTATCTATTTCCTCTCAAATGTTTTTTACCTTTCTTTTTTTAAGACACAATTGTTTTTTATGCATTTTTTTACAATTATTTTTTTATACCTAGGAGCACGTGTAGAGACGGGCTCTTGCAGAGCCCACTCCTTGACTTTGTCAATGCCTCTCTCTCCTCCACATAAGGAGTACTACTTGCTATGCATGCATGCGGCGGGCAGCTGGCGTCTTGAGGGGCCAGGGCAGTGAGAGCGGGCTCCGGAAGCGGTCCGGACTCCAGCAAGGCCCACCTCACATTATCACCATATATTTCTTGGAGTCCGTGCACGGCGGGCGGGCGATCTCTTCTCCCTTCCCTGTTTCTCTCTTCTCAGCCGACGCCCGCCGAGCGATTAGATTTCGGCTATCGATAGTTTATTCAATTACGGTCCCACATGTCAGTGAAATTGCAAGACAACGCGTGTCCCCTCTGGTGAGCGGCGTGCGAGCCGGACTGTCGGGGTTGCGACGCGTACGAGTCATAAGTGTGCCGCCTTTTCCTTTAGAACTTGTGAAGCGTAACATTTTCGCGCGATCGATCGATAGAAATCCAGAACAAAACGATGAGGGTGGTGCTTTCCCGCTCGTTAGGCGGGCTAGTTCGAGTGATATGACGTGCTATAGTGTCGTCCACTTGCTCCATTTTTATGTAAGCAAGAGTTTACACTCTTACGCGGGAGGAGTGCGAAACACCGTGGATCTGATTTTGATCGAGGGATAACTGTTCCCTGCCAAATAATGGAGGATTGTTAGCGATTATAGCATGATAGTTAGGGCATCTCCAGTGCTGGCCCACAAATTTACACCGGCATCTGTCCGAGGACACTGATGGATGCCATCCGATGCTGCCTGCATACCTTTCGACAACTATATGAACTAACCAGACAAAATTTGTGCAAACAAAGCAAATTTCAAATTAATCGGATGAAATTCATTACATTTCGAAAACTTTTCCTACAAACTAGACGAAATTCATTACATATTTCGCACAAACCGTACTAAAACCTACTGTAAACCTAATCTAAACGATCGCCGGCGCCCGACCACCATGTCCGGCCATGAACCCGAGAAAGCCGGCCATTGCCTTTGCCTCCTCCTCATCCACCTCGATAACCTCCTCCGCCAGAGCACAAGGTTATGAAGATTTCCGCCTCCACATCGCCGTCAAGCGGCTAATTGGCCGCCGATGTTTACCCCACCAAGCTTGGCGTCGACTGAGTGGAGTAGCGGTGGCCTTCCTGGGACCAGAGCGGCGGCGACCTACCGTGTACTACTCTTCCTCGCTGCTGGCTGCGCCCGCGCACGCGCGCCGGCTTCGTGGTCGTGGCGGCGGAGGGTGGCCGGGGGGGTGGCGGCGATCTCCTTCATTTGCTCCTGCGACAGTACGTCGAAGAGAGCTTTGGAGTGTGCCCAGAGCGGAGCCGCCGATGTCCCTCGTCTGCTCCTGCAACAGTACGTCCAAGAGGGCTTCGGAGCGCCAGGAGGCCATGGTTGAAGTGGTGCTGACAGAAGGAAGGGACCGGAGGAGAATAAGTGTGGGTCTTTGGCTATGGCTAGGAGCTGAGGCTCAAGTTAATATAGCGGGCGAATGGCAATGAGCCGCGGCAGACGGATGGACAACTGGCGCCGAAGTAGGTTTGTCGGGCGTGAATGCGGACGCTGCTTCAGTGACTTAACTGCAGATGCGTTTGGGTTACTGACATGTGGGCCCAACGGGCATTTGGCCCGCATGTCAGTGACACACCAATTGCACCTGCAGTTAAGTCCGGTGAATACGGCATTGACATTCTAGAGAGACGGTGACCGTTTCAAGCGGGAAGCGCGCGCTAGCGATGGAAGGGGTTTCGGTGTGCAGTGGCACTAAGATCGGTCGCTCACGATAGTACATACTCCGTACCATACTACCATAGTACCCTCTCTAGCTTAGGCTATTTTATAGATTGTCGTTGTGATGGACGATATACATGAGCAAGGCGGTCCGAGTATGACCGTTGGTGTTGAGCCAGGTGAATACATGCTTGGCGTTCGCGTAGGCCTCCATCAAATGTCTAAATAGTAATGTCAGGAACCGCCGGGGCGCGCAGGTGATGGGCTCACCATTTGCGTTGCGCCATGAGCAGGACTTTGATTTAGAGGGCGACGTGCATGCATTAGCATGCTTTGACAGCGTGAGAGTGAGTGTCTGACGCGAAGTATTTCATTTTCATTTGGCTGACGACGGTGCGTTGCAGCGACGAGTTCATGGTTTGATTCCCCACATACGCATAATTTTGGTTTTTACAGTATTTCTTTATCCATTGACAGGCAGGCCCGCGTAGATAGATAAAGAACACGAGCTGATGAGGCGTATGCGGACTGTTTGACTGGTCAACCAGACAAATACGGAGCTATACGCTGAGCCAGTGACCATATAATCACCATATCTCGTATACAATGATCAAAGTGATCTATCAAGACAAGTTCGATGACTGCCAATGCATTTTACTCGGTAATAAATGACCAGGATTGAAGGGGAATCCAAATTTGCTTCATCTTCTGTCCTTGAGCTCTTGACAAACCAATGTACTATACGATTGTCCGGCCACTCCACCCCAGAGCTCTCACCAAGCGTTGTTCAAGCCACTGTGCCACACACTAACTGGTAAGGTAGCGATGGCATCCCGCCGCGCCGAGTTCCTCGCCGCCCACTACCACACACAAAATGGTAGGGAAGCGATGGCATCCTGCCGTGCCGAGTTCATCACCGCTCGCGACCTCACAACTATGTGGGAGGAATTTGAAGATGCCAAGGCCGAATGGGCGGTAAGCAAGAGGCGGCCAAAGCCGCACAAAGGGAGCGGAAAAGTCAGAAAGCACTCAAGAAAAGAGAGGTCCGCCGCCGCAAGAAAGAAAAGGACGCACGCGCTGCTGCAGAGAGGTCGTCGGAGATCCAAGCACGGTGGGGTGTCGCCGACAAGGCCAGGAAGGAGAACAACGCCGTCTGGCCAGCATGTGAGAAGTAGTAGTACTAGTAGTTAGTGTGTGTGTCTGTGTCTGAGTACGAGCATGTACCAATACTACTAGTTACTACTGTAGTTTTTAGAGCAAATTACCAGTACATTAGCCTAGACTAAATGGAAAAATTCCTATCCTAAGCATCAAATGGCATCTCTTTCTCTATAGGAATTGAGATCCATGTCATCTCACTTCCTATGATTTTCATATTCCTATCCTATGAACGAAAGGAGGCCTCTGTTGGAGTAACTACTGTAGCTAGCAGTACTGCTAGTACAGTAGTTTTCTTCAAGAAGCGGAATTCAATGAAGTCATGATGGTTCCTTCGTCCGAGCAACTTCAAAGTGGGAAGTGGGCCTGTGATTTGATGGCTCATTAGTCATTGTTACTGCGGCGTGACGACCTGGGTGACTCTCCCTTGGAGTTCTACGTGCATGGCAAGTGGACCACGATGGTCGACATCCCACATGTTGGCGAACAGAAGTATTCTTTCCGATATCGAGGAGCAAGGAAACCGCGTGGTATAGTATCACTGCTGATTGGTTCGCAAAAAATAGTATCACTTCCGATTTATAATTATTTTTTATTTCTGATGAATGCTAGCGTTTCAACTCTTACGACGAAGGGTGCCAAACATGGCACGTGCTGGATGTCCCACACGTCAGCGAAAGAAGTGGGACATGAACAGCGTGGTAGAGCCCAGCGTAAAAAAATAGCATGGTAGAGCATCTCCACTTCTTCCACTTCTGGGTCGGAGACCACACGTAGTAGTACTTAGTGGTATGAACGATACAAAGTGCGACCTGGAGAGAAAGACACGTCTAGTTCGAAGGTCTCGGGGCATACACGTAAACAAATATAAAAGTTAATATGTGCCTCCAACTAATATAGTAGTAGTAGAGTACTTAGTCACATACTCCATAACATCACCGTGCATTGCACGTACAACATTTAGTGGTAGTACGTAGTAAGAGACAAATGCCGCCCAAGAGTTCCCTTCTCGACCTACTTTTGGGTGTTTGGTAGAGTGTATGGAGGGTGCATGAGTCCACACTAGTTTAGCACAAATACACTAGAAGCATGCATGAAGAGAGCATGCATGAAGAGGGGTGTTGAGTTGAGCATGCATGAAGAGGGAACAACTATGCTGAGATGAGAACGCAACCAAACACACCCTATATGCCACGCATGTTCATACCATTTGTGCCTTTCTACTTCACTTACTGCACTACATTACTCAGATTCGTACGTCCACTCCTGGGTACATGTCCGTCTTGTAGTTCCAGTCCCACGTGTTGTGCATATAGATGGAATGATCCTTGCATAACACGTGCACCTTGATGCTAGATGTCTCGCGTGTTGGCAAAAGGATGAACAAAGCTCACGTAAAAAAATAGAGTGGAAGAACATAGATTTTGGACGACCGAGAAGGAGCAAGGAACCTCGTGGTGGAGCGTCTGCACTCATAATATTTAATATTATTCAGTGATATAAAATTAACCAATCATCTCCACAGTGGACTGGAAGAGTACGAAACACGACAGCGCAGTGTAGTTACATCATACTAGCACATGGCTAACCCACGCTATCACCATATTTCCTGGCTTCCGTGCGACACCTATCTCTAGTAATCCAGCAGCCCGTATCGCTTCTCCCTCCTCGTCGTCTATCAAAGTGCGGCGAGCTGGCGTTTCTGCCATCTATTGAGGTTGGTTAACTATCACATGTTAGCGACATGCCAAGAGCATTCTAAAAAAATTCCTTTCACGTTCCGTTTTCAAAAAGAAAAAAATCCTTTCACGTACGAATTTGCTTGTATGCTTTGAGCAACTTGCATGTCCTATACGGCTCCTGTTTGATACTCTAACTTAGCTAGAGGTTAGACTAACTCATGACTAACCCTAAACTAACTGCAGCCAAAGAGGTGTTCGGGTGACAGGGTTAGATTGACAATAAATGCACTTCATGGAGAGAGAAAAGTGATTTTTCAGTGGTCCCAATGAGAACTATCTCCAGTTAGCACCTCTTGGGTGGGATAGTTTTTTTGGTGGGTTCGGTGCAACTTGCTCCAATTTAAACCCTCATGCTTGGATACTTTAGGGCTATTTGAGCCCCAACTAGCTCAAACTAACTCTAACCCATGGATCCAAACAGGGCCTATGGCCAGTCTCGACACGGAGCAGTCGCGTGCACCGAGAAGCGGCGCTCTCTCGGCCGTCGCGCCACTTCAAAGCCGGCGCCAGTGAGAGGTCGCCTCCGCTCTGGCCGGGTATTAATGCGGCACTGATGCTCTAGGGCGACGCTGACCGTTTCATGCGGGAAGCGCGCGCTGGCAAGGGAGTATAGGTTTTGAACCGTTTCAGGTGTAGTACTGGTAGTTTGCAAAACTACTCAATTATTGCACTCAGTTTCCTAAGAAATTGTGGTAAAAAACGTTACTCCACAGCCCGCTTCCCTTCTCCTTCCTCTTCCACCACCCGCGCACATCCGCGGGAAGCGACCGGTCAACCCTTATATAGGAGTGCTAGCACAAAAAGATGCATGCATGACCACTAAAATTTCCATATTAAAGCGCCGCTCCGGCGGGAGTATGGCGTATGTTGTTACCTTCGTCGGCCCATGGCTACCGGGCGACGGTGACCAGAGAAGAGGCGGCGGGAGGGGAATGAATGCAGATACTGTTTGGGTTCACCTTCCGGCTTAAATAAATGCGCAGCATCACGTGTACCTGCGGGTGCACAAATTGTAACATACGTGTCTGCTTAAGTGGGCGTCATGTAACTGGTGTGTGTGAGAGAAAGATTCTGAGAGACAGAGTGCGTGTGTGCGACTCTACTCTTCGGACATCTACTCAACCTTTTGCATCGGGATATAAGTATAATGGTATTTACTTTAGCTAGTGATTTACGTGGCCATGTTAACATGGTTGTGTCAAAAAATGTCACTTCCTGCTCGTGATTTGCGTTATATAATTACAAGCAAGATTCTCGTGCATTGAGGGAACATCAATATGCATTTTTTACAAAACACCTGTTGTGATTGACCCATGCAGGAGTAATCCCATGTGTAAAAACTAATAATATCTCGAGAATTTTATCAGAAAACTGGTATCTCGAGAATGTCATCGAAAAACATGAAAGATGAGAGATAAGGCGAGGAGGAGTGGAGCGTGGTGGTGACTGGTGGTCGGAATGGGCGGGGGCATGGGGATGGACGGCGCCGGCAGGCGGCAGCGGCCACCATGCATGCTAGATTGTTCCAGAGACATATTCCTTTTTTAATTGCTGAGCAATGAGGTTGCAGGAGATAATGATGTGGAGAGAGGTGTGGGTATCTTTTGTAAAATTATCATAGTTTGCTTTCTATCCTCAGATATAGATCATACAGTATGTATTACAATATGGCAGGCACACCATCACCGCCAACTCGTTTTTATAAGGGTACAGATGATAAGTTTGATGACTACTAAAGTAAAGTGGAATTTGTCCATGTTATGCAAGTAAATAAAGGTGATTGTTTATCATACGGGTATGGTTGGATGAAGGGTGGTAGGAACAAATGCTCCGCCTAGAGCATGTGTGTGTGATATGGAGTCTTAGCGTGTGTGTGTGTGTATGTGTGAGAGGAGAGAGACATGGAGTCTTAGTTTGTGTGTGAGAGAGAGAGATGGAGTCTTAGTGTGTGTGGGGGGGTGCGTGCATGCGTGTGTGTGTGTTTGTGTGTGTGTGAGAGAGACAGAGAAAGAGAGAGAGAGAGAGAGAGAGAGAGAGAGAGAGAGAGAGAGATGGAGTCTTAGTGTGTGTGGGGGTGCGTGCGTGTGTGTGTGTGTGTCGCGGGGTCCTCTGTGGCGGATGTAATTTAAGTGTGCATGGCTTCATCATAGAGAGGTGATGTGTATGGCAGAGGCCACCAACGATGGGGTGTGAGAGAGAAAATGCCCGTAGAGAGGGAAGAGAAGGTGTGTGCGCGTGAGAGGAGTCGACATCGAGAGAACGTGTTTGTTCGAGAGACACGGAGGAAGACTACTATATATCGATGGTGCATGTAGGCGGGAATTAAACAATGGGATGGTCTTATTGGTTTTGGGGATATAGGGGAAGAGTGATAGGTGGGGGGGGGGTAGTTAGAAGGAGATTGTTAAGTGTGAGTGTGTGTTTTACCCATCCAGGCGGAAGTTATGTGCACAAAAGAGGAGAACGATTCGATGTGGCATTAGGATTGAGGGTAATTAACTACGTATGGAGACATAGAGACCTTGAACGTGCATGTGTGAGAGGTATACATGTATACGTGGGATGTGTGTGTGTGTGTGCGCGCGCATGATCGAGATAAAAGAAAGAAGACATAATTCATAAGATCAACAACATGGGAGAGACGGATCGGTATGACAATATGCATGCATGTGAGAATGCAGGGAAGAAGGCCCGACAATTGAGCATGTGTTTTTGTCTTTAAGAGATAGTGGCATGGGCTGGAGCATGCATCTATGGCGAGCAGAGGGAGTGAGGCGCAACGATTGTGCAAAAGAGACCAACCTATAAATGCATATGTATGGAGAGACATATATAGTGTGGGTGATAGGAAGCAAGACTCCATGCGAGAAAGAAATGTTGACGGAGAAACTACAGATAGATACAGAGATGGAGATGCTAGCTAGAGGGACATCCGCTAGTTTGGGTGTTGGAGATGACCGTCGAGTGGTTCAAAGGGTGAAGTTATATATGTGTGTGAGAGGGCACTTGACTGCATGTAGAGAGAAACATATGTAGTGTGCGTGATAGGAATCAAGAGTGAGGGCGAGAAAGAAGGTTGATGGAGAAACAGATAAATAAAAAGATAAAGATGCTAGCTAGTGTGCGTTAGAGATAGGAGTCGAGTGGATCAGAAGGCGTGGTTATGTGTGTGGGTGTGAGAGAGATAGAGAGAGGGTGCATGTGAGTCACATACAAACAGATATCAGAGAGAAATGAGATCCAGAGAGACGGAGTTTTGTGTCTGCGAGAGAGAAAGATATTTCACAACGAGAGTGATAGCTAGAGAGACATACGAGGGAACGCAAGATATCTCTAGGGAGAGTGTGTGTGAGCGACATACAAGAGAACAATGGAGAAATATGAGACCCTGGGAGACAGAGTTTGTGTTTGTGTGTGAGAAAGAGATATTGAAGAGGAAGAGTCGTAGGTTCTCATATCTAAGGAGCGAAAGACATCTCTGTATGAGGGGTGTGCGAGTGGCACACATGGGAATAGTAGAGAGAAATGAGACCCCGGGAGACAAAGTTTTGTGTTTGTGTGAGAGAAAGAGATTCCACATGGAGAATCATAGTTAGAGACACATAGCAGGGAGCGAGATATACTTAGAGAGAGATAGAGTGATGAAGGTCGAGGGAGAGAGTACCGTAAGTGTGTTACGAAGATAAAAGATCATTGTCGACATACATGTAGCACGAGAGATACCTGAGAGGCGATGAACGCGTATAGGTCCAGAGAGACAGCCCTATATAAGCATGAGTGATAGCTATATGAGACGAATATCTGGATTAAAGGGGATTCAAATATTTAAACTGGAGATCACAACATCGATAATATCATAACGCAAATTGGTGTATCAAACATGCATATTCATTTGAATTTGGGCACACATGTAATGTTATATAGTTTATCAATATTGGTTATCCATAGATTCTTCAATTACAAACAATGCATGGTTTATATGCAATTAATGTCTAAACGGGATTACACTATATGTTGCGTGTGTGAAACACATTATACATGTTTGAGAAGTAAAAAAAACCGCATGAAACCCACATTAATTGGAGACAGTTAGCGAGGAATGCATACATTGGATTTCAACATAAAGTGGTTTCAAATATTTGAAAATCCAAATTGATGGATACAACCTTATGAATCTGAGATCATGCCATTTGTAAACCATATTTATGTATAAATGGTGTTGTGCTTTTGAAAGTATATATAAAAATGATGTATATAGAATTTAATTCCAATTGAAAATGGATCCCGCCCGGAAAAAATAGAATACAAACGCGATTCGAATTGAGTTGGCACGATAAACGTGCACTCTGCAAAATTTGAACGAAGCGGGGAAAGTCGCAGTAACCGCCCGAAACCAAAATCTGCGAGATGGAAATCACTACTGCCTATCCCTGCCACGCAAAGCCTATCTGCTGGATTTCTATAGGTTTTGATAGGGGTAGGTTTGTAATTTCACCTAAACATGACGTAACCGCCTCTCACTCGGATTCATACACGGTGGGCGCCAAAACACAGTGTGTCCTCAGCCGAAATCGACTCCCTCCCCGATTCATATTCATACACGGTGGGCACCAAAAACAAACTCTCGTCGGCAAATATTCGGTGTATGCGAGATTACCGTCCTATCCCCAACCGACTAATGTTGTTGTGATGTAGTAGAAATTTGAAACGGGGGCTAAGTTTGTAAATTTCCTCGCATTTGAGACAAGTGTGCCCTGAATACATGGTTCCCCCTTCCTCTCTACCTCCCTTTTCCCCATTCATACTCCGTGGGCGCCAAAACACCCTCTCCACCCCACCCTCCTCCGTCCGCCGCCGCCCGCCACCCCATCCACCGTCGTGCTCCTCCACCATGCCGGAGCTGATACCCCGACGCCGCCGTCCATTACAAGAGATCGACCTCTCTCATCCACGGCTTCAGACCGGGATCCTTGCATCCCGTCCTCTCACTTCATCCCCGCCGTCGTCCACCTTGCCGGCGCCGCTCCTATGACTGTCTCATCCATCGCGCCCCACCGCCACCGTCTACCCTCCTAGATCTGCTTCCATGCCGCCGACAGCCATCGCTACCGCAGCACTGTCAAATTCTCAGCAGATGCATACACGGCTCCGCACCAGAGGCGGTACTCTTTCGTAACTGCTCAACTTATTTATCACAGCAAGAAAATAGATCGCCACTGTTTTACTCTGATTTCTTGTCTTGCTTGTGAAGTTGCCTTTGTCCGGTTTGCACCTTCAGATCCGCCATGGCACGCTCAACACTATACTCCCAATGCTTATGGTTTCCCCTTTTATATTCCACACTAGTTAAATCATAGTAGACTAAATTTCAAAATTGGGTCAGTCGATTTTTCAGAGCTCGCCGGTGTGATCGAAGGGGCTTGGGTGGTTGTGGGGCCTTGCCGAACGAAGAAAACTCGATGCGGGTGGGGGTTGGGGCGGGGGTGGGGGTGGGGTGGTGGAGGAACACAGGCGGTGGGGGCCGGTGGTCCGGCCGTCGCCCGTGCGGTGTTCTGTATGGGAAGAACCAGAGACGAGGAAGAAGAAGGGTTAGGAGACGTATGATCTTCATCCAACCGCCTGAAATGGTCGAGAGACAGTTGGGAGTCGCATTCTTAATGTGCTCTGGTTCATCATGTGTGGGCACTGTGCAACCAACATTTTATTATCCAAAATCTGCTTGCTCTTCTTTACCATGTTCCTCTTCCGTTCTTCTTTAATATGTACTCTCTCCATTCCTAAATACAAGTCTTTGTATAGATTCCACCATGGACTACATATGGAGCAAAATGAGTGAATCTGCACTCTAAAATGTATCTGGATACATCTATATGTGATCCATAGTGGAAATCTCTACCAAGACTTATATTTTGGAATGGAGGGAGTATGATAGTAGTACAATATGTTCCTTGTACTGAAGATGAGCAGGGACATTTGCAGTGTACAGGTCTATACGGTCGGTTGTGATGGACACTTTGAGCCTCTTTGATTCGTAGGATCTTGTAAACATAGGAATAGGATTTGTAGTGGCCTGCCCACTTGAATCCTATAAGAATAGCAAGGAAATGCGGGGAGCTGTGTCGCCTTTGAGAGTTACACTGATATTAACAGTACCGCACCTTCACTTGAAGAGATCTGGTATCCGAAGCCTTTCTAGCCGTACCGGCAATACTAGCACATATATTCCAGCAAGTTTCACTTTGCTGATTTTACTCTGATGCTGAAGGTTTTCCCGTTATATATACACTATGATCTGTGTAGCTGCTTTGTGTCGCACTAGCAGCAGTCCACTCTTGAAGCTAAACAGTGCAATGACTTACAAAATTGGCACCAAGGCATTGAGTGTCATTCTGGATGCAATGAAACTCATACGCTCCCCACCTGTTGATTCTTGTTCAGAATGTGATCCTAATGACTATTCTAACCTCGAGGAGTCAAAGGCGGATGGCCTGTCCTGTTCACCCATTAAGGTGCCTGTTCTAATTTGGCAATGTTTTATTGATTGCGAGTATCTTGCATATGTTGTCTTGCATTTCTTCTACTTTGTTGCACCGCCATCTTCTTAGTTTACTCATCATATATGTCGAGATACCATGCCCATCCATTATCAATACATATTCCATCTGTCATCATACCATGTTTTTCCACTCAAATGTTGTTCTTGTGCATCAGACATCAAAAAGGAAGAGGGTGATTGCCGAACCTGAAGGAGCACCAGCAAAGTCCTTGAAAAACATGGTGGTGCCGGAGAAATCAGACAGCACCCCACTTATATTGGCTGTACAACCAGTGACACAAAACATAGGACCGACTCCAGCAGACTGTACCCATACTTCACTGGCCACACCACTAGCTCCACCACACAGGACCTGCACTCCAGCAAAAGGTATACCGATTTCATTTGCCATAGCACCAGCTGTACCACAGAAAAATCCCACTCCAGGAAAAAGTACAGCAAGTCCACCGGTCAAAGACCTATCCCAACTGCAGAGACGGCTAATTCCTGCAGATTGGAACCCCATTCCATTTATTCCCAGTTTAAAAGACAATGATTTCAATGTTGTTAGGGACTACGTGCATATATTCCCATCATGGGAAGATTATTGTGAAGACAAACACCATTTTCACATCTTCCTGTCCAACTTACGTGTAAGTGCTATTATTCATGGTTATTATTTTCCTGTTTTCTGCTGATTGAACACATCAATGATTTACATTACATTGTTGTAACTAGGCGAGGGTCAATCTGGATAGTCATGACGAGCAAAGCTTGCTTGTGCTTTTCAAGGAAGCATTGCAGTAGTATCGGTGTTACCTAAGGAAATCACACTTTGATGGCAAGTCTATAAACAAATTTCCGGTGAAGTCTCCTGTGCTAAATTTAGAAGACATTGAATGGAAAAACCTTGTTATGCACTAGTCTCGTTCCCAGGATGAGGTACTATCTATGAAATCACATGACAATTTGAACTTCTACTTTTCCACATGTGCCTTACGGATCTTCTTTGCAGGAAATCTGCTCGAAGAAGAATTCTAGTTTGACAAGAACGACAGGATATCGCAAATATGCTGCCCGCTGCTTTGCTCTTGTTAGTACCTGTTGTCCTGTATCACTGTACTTGCATACATACCTGGTTCATTATGTGACAGTAGTATGCATGATAGCTTGCTTATCAATTGTCTGCTCCAAATTATCTGATCTGTATGAATGGTTACATTAGTGTAGAATATATCCAATGCTAATGTTTTTTAGCTCTGCATTGTTCTTGTAAGTACATGCTGTCCTTTATTAGTGTACTTATAATGATAGGTAGTTGTTCATGTACCATCACTCTGCAGCTTATTTTCCTTTGCCCTCCATTTTCTACACATCAGATCTATATTTACTCTTACCATAAGGTTGGTACTGAAGAAGTTTAGCTATGCATTGCTCTTGGCTATAGATTTTGCTTGTATCAATGCACTTACATTTATAGCTACTTGGTTATGTAGCATCACTCTTCATCTTATCTTGAATATTCTCCATTTTTTCGTATATTATCACATCTATATTTACTCTTAACAAAATGTAGAATAAAGGCAATGCTTTTGAAGAAGATTATGTGGTAAACTTCTTGAATTGCCCCCCCCCCCATCAGCATGGACAAGGCCTTTATAGAGCCTGTCTTCACCAATAATGTAAGTTTGTCCATCTCAAGCCTTCAAACTTTGTTGTATATATTTGGTTAGGCATGACTGCAATAGCTATTTATTTTTGGTGTTTGCATCAAATTGCTTGTTTAAAGTTTATTATGTAGTTCATAAACAAAAGTTTGTCCTTTCTCAATTTAAGTTTCAGTTGTACAACCAATTTCCTTCTTCATACCATGTAAATTAAACTATACAGAGCAAGTGATCTTCTTTTGCACTGCATGTATGCTTATGTTCTTCATCCGTAATCCAGTGGTGTGGTGAACCTACCCACTACAACACAATGTCATATTCTGCAATGTCTTAACTATGAACAATGTCATATCATTCTACTATTATTTAAACCGTCTATTTATTTGCCAATCTGAAATGGTATAAATTGCCAGCACACTAACCATTGATACTTATGAGTTCTTCATCTGTAATCCAGTGGTGTCGTGAAGCTGCCAACTCCTTCACAATGTCATTTCCTGCCATGTCTTGACCTGAACAATACCATATTGTGTTAATGCAATTTGAAACTGTGTCACTTTATTCGTCAGTAAGAAATGTGATGAATTGTCAGCACTGATACTTTTATGTGCAAAACCTGTCATCTGTCTGCTTGTTTATCTTTTAAAGTGAGGAAGATATAAGTGTTGAACAAGCGCAGTCTCATCATCTTGCTCAGCTGCTTGCGCTGCAGCTCCCCAACAGGGCAAAACCTTTCTTGAACTCTATTGAAGTGCTGTCGGTTTTGTATATTATTTTGTCGGTGTGTTTATTTGCACTGGTGGCGATCTTTGATGCCCAGTGGATGTAATATGCCGTAATTTCTTTATTGTATAGTCTAGGTTTTTTCTTATTAACAATGCTGCAGTTATTTCACTTTATATATATATATCCTGTCTTCGCAGTAAACCGGCCAAACCGTAAAATTATGATACATAATCAGGTCGTCATGCAATCACGATGTATGTTGGGCCTGAAACGTGCCGAACAGCTCATGGGCCGGCAGCAGCCTGAAATGAACCCCGCCCATGATTGTGTGAATCAAATCACGGGCTTTTAACAGGCCAAAATTGTCTCGGTCCTTGTTTGGCCCAATCAGATATCGGCTGCGAGCAGGCCTGATGCAAACCGGGCCGTAGTTAGGCCCAACTATATGACGTTCTTTTAATAGGCTGAACTTAATATAGGGCCGAAATGTTAAACGGGCCCTTAACAAGCCAAAACTAATATCAGGCCGAATTACTAAGTGGGCCTTTAGCAAGTGGGCCCAAAAGCATAGTGTCCAGTTGATGGGCCGAATCTGATATGGGCCATAATTGAGCCCAAAGCCTCTTAAAGGGCCGGACCTGATCTGGGCCGTAATTTGGCCCAGAACGTGGTAGGCTTTTAACGGGCCGGATCTCATATGGGCCACTATTAGGCCCGGAGCGTGGCAGACCATTAATGGACCGGATCAAATATAGGCCGGTATTTGGCCCAAAACATGGCGGCCAGTTAATGGGCCGGCCTACTAGGGTCCTCAAAATCTTGTGGGCCTACAGCTGGGCCGGCCCATTAATGTCGGCGAAATCTCGTGGGCCTTTACCTGGGCCGGCCCATTATGATCCGCAAGAATCTTGTGGACCTTACCTGGGTCGGCCCATTATGGCACACAAAAATCTTGTGGGCCTTTACCTGGGCCGGCCCATTATGGCCCGCAAAATCTTGTGGGCCTTTAGCTGGGCCAGCCCATTATGGTCCGCAAAATCTCGTGGGCCTTTAGCTGGGCCGACCCATTATGGTCCACAAAATCTTGTGGGCCTTCAGTTGGTCCGGCCCATTTAAACTTGATGGGCCGGTCCACATGTCAACATATCATAGGCGCGTCTCGCCCATTGGATGAGTGACACCTGTGCCAACGCGGACCTGACACGTGTCTCCTCCAGCCAATGATGATTTTACACGTGGAAAATCCCCATTGGTCGGGGCTGTTAATGGGTTATCGGATCCAAAAACCCTTGACGGTGTTCCGTTACGGTGGATGCCACGTGTCGGTCACCCTTGACGAAAGCACTTCTGTGACGCGCGATTTATCGTCATGGAAGTGGACACTTCCGTGATGTTAATTTTGGTAATGTCATGGAACACTTCTACGACAGCACAGGTATGACTATCTTGATTCTGTCATAAAATTGTCATGGATGTACATGCATGACAAAAAACGCGACCTACTGTGACAAACACGTATCATCACGGAAGTGTATTTTTTTGTAGTGGTAACTGCCTGTCGACTGCTCATGTTGATCGTCCTTTAAATTATCCCTTCGCTCTTTTGCTTGATCTAAATGCTTATTTTGCAGAGAAAATGAGGTTGGCTCTGTAGAAGAAGGACTTGGACCTTGCAGCTGCGCAGAAGGAGGCTCAAGAGAAGACTACCCTTGCTAACAAGAAGCTGGCTTCAGTCGGAGCGCTAGAAGAGGAAGTAAGCAAGCTGAAGTCCTCTCTCACTGAATCCAACTGAGAGGAAACTCGTCTGAAGAAGGATAAGGTGGCTCTAAATGAGAAGCTGGAAGACATGGCTCGTAAGGGAAATGACTTGGAAGCTTATCTGGAAACTGTCGCCAAGAAGCTCTTTCTTATGCTCGAAGGTACCCCTTTTAATCCGACTGATTTACTGTTTGCAAGTTAGTCCTGTCTAGTCAACTCACTAACTCCTTGACTGCAGAATTCTGCCAAAACTTTGAAGAGGAGACTGGACGGATCGAGACGGGTTTGGACCCTATCCTTTCTCTAGTCGGCGACGAGGCTGCCATGAATATGCTTCGACTGGAATCCCGCGTCGCCAGTGTTACAAGTTATCTTGGCCGTCTGAAGGTGGCAGTTTCACGCATCGACTCATCGCTCTGGACAAGGGCAACTCTTCAAAATGATCTCGAGTCTTTGATGGCTCGACTCAACGAGGTCCCCGGTCGGGTGCAAGAATGGAAGAAGTCCTCTGCCCGATGCGGTGCTGACGTGGCTCTGTCGCTGGTAAGAGTCCACTGCAAGGAAGCCCGCGAAGATAAGCTGGAGGTGACCACGGTCGCCAACACCAAAAGGCATGACTTCCAGTCCTTCATGGGGACTTTCATCGCTGTTGCCACTCGTATCGCTGATGGAATTGACTTGCACGAATTCATCGAGCCTGCAAGCCCTCCTCCTGCCGAATGAACAAACTTGAGATTTAAACTTGCCTTAAATTTGCCTCAGAATGCCGAGTGGTTTCTGTAACCGTTAAACTCCTTCGGGCCTGATGCCCGAGTACTTTTATCTTCGTTTTGAAACTCTTGAGATTTCATCCGATCTTGGTTTATCTTCTGCATATGCTTGCGTTTGTCTTCGAGTAGAACTTGTTCTTCACTCGGAATATCCTTCAAGATGCAACTCTAAAGGAGATATCCTAGTGGGCCAGCACCTCGCTGTCCTTGCAGATAAGGATGGAGCGCACATTGTATTTGTGGCGTAGCTCCAAGGAGAGGGTTGCGGTCGACCTGCACCTCGTCGTCCTTGCAGATAGGGATGGACCGGACATTGTACTTGTACCGCGGCTCCATGAGAGGATTGCAGTCGACCTGCACCTCATCATTCTTGCGGATAGGGATGGAGCGGACATTGTTCTTGTAGCACAGCTCCGTGAGGGGATTGAAGTTGACCTGCACCTCGTCATCCTTGCGGATAGGGACGGAGCGGACATTGTACTTGTAGCGCAGCTCTGTGAGGGGATTGCAGTCGACCGACACTTCGTCATCCTTGCGGACAAGGGTGGTTTTGAAACTTAGGCGAGTATTAGACTGCAGCTAAGCCCCCGAGTGTGAGGTTTGCTCATCACTCGGTAGGATTTTTGAAACGTAGGCGAGTACTAGACTGCAGCTAAGCCTCCGAGTGTGAGGTTTGCTCACCACTCGGTAGGATTTTTGAAAGTTAGGCGAGTACTGGACTGCAGCTAAGCCTCCGAGCGTGAGGTTTGCTCATCACTCGGTAGGATTTTTGAAACTTAGGCGAGTACTGGACTGCAGCTAAGCCTCCGAGTGTGAGGTTTGCTCATCACTCGGTAGGATTTTTGAAACTTAGGCGAGTACTGGACTGCAGCTAAGCCTCCGAGTGTGAGGTTTGCTCATCACTCGGTAGGATTTTTGAAACTTAAGCGAGTACTGGACTGCAGCTAAGCCTCCGAGTGAGAGGCTTGCTCATCACTCGGTAGGAGTTTTGAAACTTAGGTGAGTACTGGACTGCAGCTAAGCCCCCGAGTGAGAGGCTCACTCATCACTCGATAGGACTTTTGAAACATAGGCGAGTACTGGATTGCAGATAAGCCTCCGAGTGTGAGGTTTGCTCATCACTCGGTAGGATTTTTGAAACTTAGGCGAGTACTGGACTGCAGCTAAGCCTCCGAGTGAGAGGCTTGCTCATCACTCGGTAGGATTTTTGAAACTTAGGCGAGTACTGGACTGCAGCTAAGCCCCCGAGTGAGAGGCTTGCTCATCACTCGGTAGGATTTTTGAAACTTAGGCAAGTACTGGACTGCAGCTAAGCCCCCGAGTGGGAGGCTTGCTCGTCACTCGGTAGGATTTTTTCAACTTAGGCGAGTACTGGACTGCAGCTAACCCCCCGAGTGAGAGACTTGCTCATCACTCAGTAGGATTTTTTCAACTTAGGCGAAACGGGTTCGCAGCTAAGCCCCTGAGTGAGAGGTTTGCTCATCACTCGGTAGGATTTTTTCAACTTAGGCGAAACGGGTTCACAGCTAAGCCACCCACTAGGGGATTTCAGAAACATATGTAAACAATCGACAATCTTTTTAGAACACTGTAAAACTCTTGTCTTTGATAAACAAAATACAAAGGTGTTTTTATTACATCTCAGCAGACTGAGTGTTTAAGTATAAAAGGGGCGGAGCAGCTCCGCAGTCCAGGCGCGCGGCTCGTCTTTCTTGTGCTCGACGTCATAAAGGTGGTACGCTCCATTGTGGAGCACTCTGGTGACCACGAAGGGGCCTTCCCAAGAGGGTGCAAGCTTGTGTGGTTTCTACTGATCCACTCAGAGAACTAAGTCTCCCTCTTGAAATGCTCGACCCCTCACATTTCCGGCATGGAATTGACGCAGATCTTGCTGATAGATGGTTGATCGGATCAAGACCATCTCTATTTCTTCTTCAAGGAGGTCAACTACATCATGTCGTGCTTGTTCTGCTTCTTCCTCTGTGAAAAGCTCGACTCGGGGTGCATTGTGGAGCAAGTCACTCGGAAGTACAGCTTCGGCTCCATAAACCAAGAAAAACGGGGTTCTGCCAGTCGACCGATTGGGAGTTGTCCTCAATCCCCATAATACTGATGGAAGTTCGTCGACCCAGGCTCCTGCTACGTGTTTGAGGTCACGCATCAGTCGAGGTTTTAGTCCTTTGTGAATCAATCCATTTGCCCTTTCAGCCTGTCCATTCGACTGGGGGTGAGCAACCGAGGCATAGTCGACTCGAGTACCTTGTGAAGCACAAAAAGTCCTGAACTCATCAGAATCAAAGTTTCATCCGTTGTCAGTGATGATGCTGTGGGGAACACCGTATCTGAATGTTATCTCTCTGATGAAGCTGACAGCAGTACTGGCAACAAGGTTCTTGATAGGCTTGGCTTCAATCCACTTGGTGACTTGTCGACTGCTACAAGCACATGAGTGAATCCACTCCTGCCAGTCCTCAAAGGTCCAACCATATCCAATCCCCAAATAGAAAAAGGCCAGGCGGGCGGAATGGTCTTCAGGGCTGACACAGGCTTGTGAGACATGTTGGAGTAAAACTGTCAACCTTCACATTTGTCGACTATTTCTTGTGCCATCTCATTTGCTCGAGGCTAGTAAAATCCCGCTCAGTATGCTTCGGCCACAATGGTCCGAGAGGACGCATGGTGACCACAGGTCCCCGATTGGATATCATTGAGGATCACTCGACCTTCTTCAGGTGTTATGCATTTCTGGCAAACTCCAGTCACACTTTCTCTGAACAACTGTCCTCTTATCACAGTGAAGGCCTTAGATCGACGGACGATCTGTCGAGCCTCTTCTTCATCTTCTGGGAGTTCTCTTCTAAGAATGTATGCAATATATGGTACTGTCCAATCAGGGGTGATGACCAAAACTTCCATGATCAAGTCGACCACGACTGGAATCTCGATTTCAGTCGGATCAGTGGCACTCTTCGGCTGTGGGGTCTCTTTAGTGAAGGGATCTTCTTGAACTGAAGGTGCATGAATATGCTCCAGGAACACATTACTGGGAATGGCTTCTCTCTTGGAGCCTATCTTTGCCAGATCATCGGCTACTTGATTTTTCAGTCGAGGGATGTGAAGGAGCTCTAACCCCTCAAACTACTTTTCTAACTTTCTTACTGCATTGCAATAACCAGTCATGGTTGGGCTTCTGACATCCCACTCCTTCATCACCTGATTGACCACTAAATCCGAGTCGCCATAGACCATGAGGCGACGAACGCCGAGTGAAATGGCCATACGCAACCCATACAGAAGTGCCTCGTATTCAGCCTCATTGTTGGAGGAGTCAAAGTGAATCTGGAGAACATAACTGAGTTTGTCACCACGGGGGGAGACCAACACCACTCCAGCACCGGAACCATTCAGCATCTTGGACCCATCGAAGAACATGGTCCGATGCTCCGAGTGAATTTGGGCTGGAAGTTGCTGTTCTATGCACTAGGCGAGGAAATCAGCTATTGCTTGGGACTTAATAGCCTTCTTTGCTTCAAACATGATATCCAGGGGAAGGAGTTCAATCCCCCACTTTGCCACTCGACCAGTTGCATCTCTGTTGTTCAGAATCTCCGATAATGGAGCGTCGCTGACGACTGTAACGGAATGATCAGAGAAATAGTGTGCAACCTTCTTTGCGGTCATGTAAATTCCATAAACAAGTTTCTGATAATGGGGATATCTTTGCTTTGATGGAGTCAGGACTTCATAAACGTAATATACTGGGCACTGAACTTTATAAGTTTTTCCTTCTTCTACCCGCTCGACCGTGAGTACTGAACTAATAACTTGTTGTTGACACACGAACACGTCACGTGTACCCTCGACGCCAGGGATGATGCACCGCAGCTCACGTCGAAGGAGATCCGACCGACAGCGCGATACGCAAGACAGTCGGCGGGCGCTTTTGGAGACCCGAAACCCCGCGCACCCGGGAGGAACCCCGTCAGGGATTGCGGCGGCTATGGGCTGGCCTAGGTCGATTCGCTCACCCCTAGAGCCTCGTGGATCGCTGCCCTCCAACGTGAAGAACGAACGAAGAACGAGAAAGAAAGATACAAGGGTAAGGGATAAAAGTAGATGAACACAAAAGTGTAATTGATAGATTGGTTTGATTGATAGAAAAGTATGTTTCATCCATGGATCAAAATAAGTCCATGGAGGGTAACTGATCATACCTGTGGATGAATTCCATGGCAAAGGCATCAATGGCATTGTTGAAGAAAATGGATGATGTGCTAACCGAAGATTTTGATGTTGTGATCCACACCTTCAGCTTAATTGTTTGTTGCTTCCATTCTTCTCTTTCTTCACTTTTATTGTACTTGTTGCAATAGAAGCATGCACATCTTTTTTGTTATGAATGATCCTCTTGGGAACCCATGCCATGTTCTTCTGTCTCAGCTCTTGTGCACTAAGATTTTGTAATTCCTTCTTTTGCCAATATGTTAAGCCGAGTGGGCATCTCGGCTATAATTCTGTTTTGACCAATGGCAGTTCCTTTTTGGCCTTATGCACTCTCAACTTCTTTTCTTCAGATTTGGCACCTTGACTCTCAATAATTGGTTGCTTTGTCTCATTGCCTTTAGTAACCAATGTTAACACTTTAATTGGCTCTTTTTTATTTGAGATCAAATCTGAAGTTGCACTCTTATGACCATCTCTTTTAACACGGTAAACTTGCTTGACCACCTCTTTCTTCATCCTTGAGCTCTGGACCGATTCCTTATGATTGAAACGGTCTTAACATGTGATTGTTCAGATATTGATCTTCTCAGAGCTGCATAATATCGGTGAGATGGTCTAAAATAAGATGGAGAATGTGCCCTTGTATCATACCTGTCCCATGATGGATATGGATCTATATGAGCATAGGGAGGCATCCACGGCATTGGCATTGGCGGCCCAAAATAAGGATATGAATATGTTGCATTAAAATTCTCACTTTGCCAATACCGATCCTCATATTTGGGCCTTGGGGGTGATCTTGGTTTCTTTGCATGATTGGGCCGATAAGCATTCTTCTCTTCACTCTTCTTTTGATATTTATCCAATAGTTCAGCGAAGGTGATTTTTGGTCTCTTACACTTGCGATTATTTCGGCCTTTGTTTCCTTTTGGTTTGCTTTCATCGATCATTGGATTTGCTTGCTGCCCCCCAGTCGTTGGTGTCTCCATTGTAGCTTCGATGGAATTTTTGCCCTCAAGATTATGTTCATTATGCTCTTCGACAACTTCTTTACTTGAAAGCTTGATCCCATCACCTGCAGTTTTTACCTTCTCTTCAAATGGATCGGCTTGAAGCAGCCGATGCAAAAACTTTCTACCATCGGGACCAATCGGAATAGACTGGTCATCTCTTGGTGTCTCAACAAATTTCAATCGTCCTTTATCAATGGCTGATTTAACTATTTGACGAAACATGTTACAATCCTCAAAATTATGCTTGGACGAATCATGCAACTTACAATACATTCGTCCCTGGACAGATGGCTCAACATGGCGATCAAGAATTCTAATATAATTATTCCTCAACAACAAATCAAAGATTTTATCACACATGTTTGAATTAAAGGTAAACCTTTTATTTTCTAGCCGATCTTGATGTGAGAATGGCTTTGGAATTAAGCGAACGAATGGTTCAGATTTTGCACCACACCATTCGGCTATGCATTGTGTTTTGCACTCTATTTCCGATGTCTTTGGGTAAGCTATTATACTAGCATCGGTTTTCTCAACAGAATTTAACCTTGGCTTTAAATTTCTAAAACGAAAATAGTTAGAACATACATGTCTCAATTGATACCAAGTGCAAGCCAAGTATGAAATAAGCAAAGCTACCCAAATAAATATGAACTTTAGATAAAGCAACGGGGAAAGCTTTGGCTGTAATAATAAGTCACTATCGGTCTTTATAAATGGCGTAATGGGTTGACCGATATGCTCAATAACAACTTTATTGCTAGCAAGTAAATTACCCTTCTTCATTGGTCTTTCAAAATTACTTATGAGGATTTTTCTAATAGATGCATCAACAATAAAGTCCTGACCAAATATGAAAATAGGTAAATTACTTGCTAAACATACCTCTTCAAATATGTTGGGAGAGCACGATGGTGGTGTGACTTGAACAATATCTTGCTCCGCCTTTGGATGGCTCCCCAACGCCTCTTCATCATCTTTTTCTTGATTCCGTGCATCATTACATTGAAATTTTTTGTCGGTCGAACTTTGTTCGGCTACTTGTTCTTGTCCTTGAAGTTCATCAATTTCTCTGGCACGAAACTCATATGGCGGGAAGTAGGTTCCATTAACTTTAGAAAAATCAAGTATGGTCGCTTTGCTATGCTTTCCATGCCCTTTCTCAATAATGCTTGCCTCTTTGCATTTGATGGATTCAGAATATATACTTCTTGATTTGGCTCTTTTAACTGGAGCACTTTCATGTTCTGAATCATCTTTCTTTACATTGCTTCTACCAATTGGCAATGCTTCTTTCACTTGAGCCAATTCTGTTTCTTTTTGTTTCTGGCGGCGAGCGGCGAAATTGGCTTTAATCTTTTTCTCAATTTCAGCCCACTTCGGATACGATTGCCCCCCAATGCTTTTAGATTCTTTCGGCAATGGCACATGGGTGTTGCCGAAACTTTGCAATTGTGTAGGGGCTGTATAATATGATGTAGTATTAGGTGAAGGCATATGCATTGTTGTAAAACCATATTTTTGCTCGCCAATTTTATCAATTGGCAAAGATTCATCTTCTTGTAAAACTCTAGCTTTTATTGCAGCATAATCAGGAAACAACCCCTTTTCATATTGTTCAAGGCAAAGAGCACTAATCCTCTTGTTTTGTGCCAAGCTCTTTTTAAATGCAGCCACAACCGCTTCTGGAAGGGATTGCTCCACAACGCTTTTAGATTCTTTCGGCAATGATTCGTGAGTGTTGCCGAAATTCTTGAATTGCGTAGAGTATGCATTATATGCTACAGTATTTGATGACGGCACATGTGTTCCTGTAAAATTTTCACTTATTCGGCTATGACCATGAAGATGCGGGGCCGAATTATGAACATCTATAGTTGCATACGGTGCTGTAAAATTACTAACATGAGGTGTAGCATATGATGATTGAGAGTAACTGGCCGAATAGCTAGTAGTAGAATGGCCAATTCTCCCATCCATTGGCAAGGTTGGATTCACATACTGCAAATCAGTTGCCGATGAGTAAAAAGGTGAAACATTTTCTTGTATGCTATTGGAAATTTTAACATGAGGTGTTTCAAATTGATTAACCAAACCCATCATGTTGTTCATCGGCATATGCATTTGTGGGGTTGCCGATGCATGAGAGTTTGGATACATATGTTGTACGTTGCTGAAATCATAAGAATTTGAAGCATGAAAATTGTTTTGCATCGGCCCTTGCGCATAATTAGATGCATGATTGATAAAAATAGGGCTAGCCAATACATTATGCTCATTAGGTGATCCAGCAACAACATATGAATTATTTGCATCTACAAAGGGGAATTCGGTATTCATATTACCTTTGTAGATTTCAGCAACTTGATGACGATCTCTTCGTAGCAAGAACGGGCCAGAGACCGTTCGGAACTACGTCCCCAGCGAAGTCGCCAAAAAGTGTGTTGACACACGAACACGTCACGTGTACCCTCGACGTCGGGGGTGATGCACCGCAGCTCACGTCGAAGGAGACCCGACCGACAGCGCGATACGCAAGACAGTCGGCGGGCACGTTTGGAGACCCGAAACCCCGCGCACCCGGGAGGGATCCCGTCAGGGATTGCGGCGGCTACGGGCTGCCCTAGGTCAATTCGCTTGCCCCTAGAGCCTCGTGGATCGCTGCCCTCCAACGCGAAGAACGAACGAAGAACGAGAAAGAAAGATACAAGGGTAAGGGATAAAAGTAGATGAACACAAAAGTGTAATTGATAGATTGGTTCGATTGGTGTTGTTTCAATCGGCCGTCACCCCCAACATATATAAGAGGCGGCTGGACTTCCCGTACAAGCAAAGGATTTATCTAGGCTTTCCTTACAAGAAAATTACATCAATTCACGTCCAAAACCCTAGTCAAATTCGGACTGGTTTTATCCGAACTTTCCAAAACTGTTTGGTTTAAACTGGCTGCACCTTGCGGGTCCTTTTTGCGGTGGTAAATGATCTCGGATGAAAACAAGCCCAAAAGCAATCTTGACCGTTTCGACGAGACGAACAACTTTCATGTTGAAGGTTTTTTGATCAGAGATCATCTTGAGGGTCAGATCGGTCTCGCAACACAGGCTATCTCCTCGCGCTACCCGTCAAACATGTGTCTGGTGGGGCGCGCCACATCTCGCCTCGTGACAGGGCTGCACTCCGATTGCTCTAACTTTTGCATACGAACTCGGATTTGAACGATTTTTATATCAAAATTGATCGTTCGACGAGACGAAGACAACCCGTGTAGATCATTTTTTTCATTTGAGGTCGTCTTGGGGGCTTAAGCGGCTAAACTGTACTTTGAATATAAGATCTTGGTACTTCGAGCATAGTTTCGGCCTTCGAGATGAAATCGGACGGCAATGACCCAAATTTCAAAGATGTTCATATCAATAATACGGAACTCTTTCATGTAGATCACTTCTCCATTTGAGTCCATCTAGATAATCATTTGAGCCCATCTTCAGCTTCTGGTCGGATTGACTATCACAACCTCCACCCCGGCAGGCCTTCCACTCGGGTAAGCTTTCCACACCGACAAGGTTTCACCCCAGCAAGGTTTTTACACCGGCAAGGGTTCTCCCTAGCTCAGCAAGGTTTCCACCCCGGCAAGAGTTCCTCCTCGGCAAGGTTTCTACCCCGGCAAGAGTTCCTCTTCGGCAAGGTTTCTCCCTCGGCAAGATTTCACACCGGCAAGCTTCTTCGCCGGTAAGCTTTCCACGCCGGCAAGCTTCTCAGCCGGCAAGCTTTCCACATTGGTAAGCCCTCACATCGGCAAGGTTTACCCCGGCAAGGTTTCATTCAGTTGGCAAAGGCCGAATACTTTCTCACTCGGGGCCGGCCCGCGAAGTGTTGCCTCTAACTTTTGCATACGAACCCTGATTCGTGACCATGCCAAAATCTGGTGTCAACACATGCCCCCCTGTTTTTCGGCAAAGCTTGTGTGCCGAAAAATAACTTGTATTGTGTTTGTTCTAAGGACGATGTCAACACTCCATCGGCCATTTATTTTCCTCAGGACAATAATCAGGTATCGGCCATGTTTGTGCTAAGGGCGATAATCATATATCGGCCATGTCTTGTGTGAACTTTCTGATGCAAACTTGGGTGAAACCTTCTCAGCTTCATTAACAATCCGGTGATAAAGTTCGATAGATATGTATCTCAATGTCATCCTCCGAACCATATTGTTCACCCTTTTGCTAGGATTTTGTAGACAATCAACAATAAACTTTCTCCAATCCTTACTTTCGCCTGCATAAAAATTTCATTAGTGGCCGAAGCTGTGGACTCCAATTCGGCCTTACCTATGTTGGCAAGAATAAGCATCAGCTATTGATAGATGTGCAATACACCATGACCAACATGGTAGCCAAATGCTTGCTATGCCAACTCTCTCCAATTATCATGTCTAGATATATGAAGAATCTTAAAACAACCCATGGTAAATTTTACATCTAGACATACCTCAAGATAAACTAAAAGTGATTCGTCAAAACATTGATAACCATTGGATATTTGTTGCACTACTAGTAACGAATCACCGGAAGCCTCAATATGTATAGCACCTATAGCAAGGCAAAGCTCCAATCCGAATGACAATGCATATTCGGCTTTGATCATTGTGCAAAAATATTTTAAGCGGCATGAGGCTTCACAAAATAGCACCATAAGGATATATATAAACAACACCAACACCTTGGCCATTGCTACAAATTTAGCCATCAATATATAATCTCCATGGTTCTAGAGAGATCAAGCTGAAATCAATATTATGCATGATGTCAATATGATGCTCAATAATAAAATCAACCATGATTTGGCCTTACATAAATTCTGAATACTAATAAGCCAAAGCACACCCAATCAAAACATAAGTTCACTTTGCAATTTTGGTGAATTGGTCTATGCATAATATCTTCAATGGCATCAATTTGACAAACTCCTTTGCAAGCACTTATCTCAAACTAAGGACGATGTTAGAATACCACACCGGCCATTCTTAGATATATTCTTAGGGCGATAGATAAATATCGGCCATTACAATGAGGTCCATGTAGTATTCACCCACCAAGGTATGTATAGCCGAAATAAACAAATGAAATAGCAATAAGATATTGCGGCCCCTTTGTATTAGCAACAAAAATGTAACTAACCAAATGTATAGTGATTTGGTAATACTCTGTTATGATATAGAAAATTATGTTGCATCCATGGATCAAAATAAGTCCATGGAGGGTAACTGATCATACCTGTGGATGAATTCCATGGCAAAGGCATCAACGGCATTGTTGAAGAAAATGGATGATGTGCTAACCGACGATTTTGATGTTGTGATCCACACCTTCGGCTTAATTGTTTGTTGCTTCCATTCTTCTCTTTCTTCACTTTTATTGTACTTGTTGCAATAGAAGCATGCACATCATTTTTGTTATGAATGATCCTCTTGGGAACCCATGCCATGTTCTTCTGTCTCAGCTCTTGTGCACTAAGATTTTGTAATTCCTTCTTTTGCCAATATGTTAAGCCGAGTGGGCATCTCGGCTATAATTCTATTTTGACCAATGGCAGTTCCTTTTTGGCCTTATGCACTCTCAACTTCTTTTCTTCAGATTTGGCACCTTGACTCTCAATAATTGGTTGCTTTGTCCCATTGCCTTTAGTAGCCAATGTTAACACTTTAATTGGATCTTTTTTATTTGAGATCAAATCTGAAGTTGCACTCTTACGACCATCTCTTTTAACACGGTAAACTTGCTTGACCACCTCTTTCTTCATCCTTGAGCTCTGGACCGATTCCTTATGATTGAAACGGTCTTAAGATGTGATTGTTCAGATATTGATCTTCTCAGAGCTGCATAATATCGGTGAGATGGTCTAAAATAAGATGGAGAATGTGCCCTTGTATCATACCTGTCCCATGATGGATATGGATCTATATGAGCATAGGGAGGCATCCACGGCATTGGCATTGGCGGCCCAAAATAAGGATATGAATATGTTGCATTAAAATTCTCACTTTGCCAATACCGATCCTCATATTTGGGCCTTGGGGGTGATCTTGGTTTCTTTGCATGATTGGGCCGATAAGCATTCTTCTCTTCACTCTTCTTTTGATATTTATCCAATAGTTCAGCGAAGGTGATTTTTGGTCTCTTACACTTGCGATTATTTCGGCCTTTGTTTCCTTTTGGTTTGCTTTCATCGATCATTGGATTTGCTTGCTGCCCCCCAGTCGTTGGTGTCTCCATTGTAGCTTCGATGGAATTTTTGCCCTCAAGATTATGTTCATTATGCTCTTCGACAACTTCTTTACTTGAAAGCTTGATCCCATCACCTGCAGTTTTTACCTTCTCTTCAAATGGATCGGCTTGAAGCAGCCGATGCAAAAACTTTCTACCATCGGGACCAATCGGAATAGACTGGTCATCTCTTGGTGTCTCAACAAATTTCAATCGTCCTTTATCAATGGCTGATTTAACTATTTGACGAAACATGTTACAATCCTCAAAATTATGCTTGGACGAATCATGCAACTTACAATACATTCGTCCCTGGACAGATGGCTCAACATGGCGATCAAGAATTCTAATATAATTATTCCTCAACAACAAATCAAAGATTTTATCACACATGTTTGAATTAATGGTAAACCTTTTATTTTCTAGCCGATCTTGATGTGAGAACGGCTTTGGAATTAAGCAAAGAATGGTTCAGATTTTGCACCACACCATTCAGCTGTGCATTGTGTTAAATTTCTAAAATGAAAATAGTTAGAACATACATGTCTCAATTGATACCAAGTGCAAGCCAAGTATGAAATAAGCAAAGCTACCCAAATAAATATGAACTTTAGATAAAGCAACAGGGAAAGCTTTGGCTATAATAATAAGTCACTATCGGTCTTTATAAATGGCGTAATGGGTTGACCGATATGCTCAATAACAACTTTATTGCTAGCAAGTAAATTACCCTTCTTCATTGGTCTTTCAAAATTACTTATGAGGATTTTTCTAATAGATGCATCAACAATAAAGTCCTGAGCAAATATGAAAATAGGTAAATTACTTGCTAAACATACCTCTTCAAATATGTTGGGAGAGCACGATGGTGGTGTGACTTGAACAATATCTTGCTCCGCCTTTGGATGGCTCCCCAACTCCTCTTCATCATCTTTTTCTTGATTCCGTGCATCATTACATTGAAAAATTTTGTCGGCCGAACTTTGTTAGGCTACTTGTTCTTGTCCTTGAAGTTCATCAATTTCTCTGGCACGAAACTCATAGGGCAGGAAGTAGGTTCCATTAACTTTAGAAAAATCAAGTATGGTCGCTTTGCTATGCTTGCCATGCCCTTTCTCAATAATGCTGGCCTCTTTGCATTTGATGGATTCAGAATATATACTTCTTGATTCGGCTCTTTTAACCGGAGCACTTTCATGTTCTGAATCATCTTCCTTACATTGCTTCTACCAATTGGCAATGATTCTTTCACTTGAGCCAATTCTGTTTCTTTTTCTTTCTGGCGGCGAGCGGCGAAATTGGCTTTAATCTTATTCTCAATTTCAGCCCACTTCGGATACGATTGCCCCCCAATGCTTTTAGATTCTTTCGGCTATGGCACATGGGTGTTGCCGAAACTTTGCAATTGTGTAGGGGCTGTATAATATGATGTAGTATTAGGTGAAGGCATATGCATTGTTGTAAAACCATATTTTTGCTCGCCAATTTTATCAATTGGCAAAGATTCATCTTCTTGTAAAACTCTAGCTTTTATTGCAGCATAATCAGGAAACAACCCCTTTTCATATTGTTCAAGGCAAAGAGCACTAATTCTCTTGTTTTGTGCCAAGCTCTTTTTAAATGCAACCACAACCGCTTCTGGAAGGGATTGCTCCGCAACGCTTTTAGATTCTTTCGGCAATTATTCGTGAGTGTTGCCGAAATTCTTGAATTGCGTAGAGTATGCATTATATGCTACAGTATTTGATGACGGCACATGTGTTCCTGTAAAATTTTCACTTATTCGGCTATGGCCATGAAGATGCGGGGCCGAATTATGAACATCTATAGTTGCATACGGTGCTGAAAAATTACTAACATGAGGTGTAGCATATGATGGTTGAGAGTAACTGGCCGAATAGCTAGTAGTAGAATGGCCAATTCTCCCATCCATTGGCAATGTTGGATTCACATATTGCAAATCAGTTGCCGATGAGTAAAAAGGTGAAACACTTTCTTGTATGCTATTGGAAATTTTAACATGAGGTGTTTCAAATTGATTAACCAAACCCATCATGTTGTTCATCGGCATATGGATTTGTGGGGTTGCCGATGCATGAGAGTTTGGATACATATGTTGTACGTTGCTGAAATCATAAGAATTTGAAGCATGAAAATTGTTTTGCATCGGCCCTTGCGCATAATTAGATGCATGATTGATAAAAATAGGGCTAGCCGATACATTATGCTCATTAGGTGATCCAGCAACAACATATGAATTATTTGCATCTACAAAGGGGAATTCGGTATTCATATTACCTTTGTAGATTTCAACAACTTGATGACGATCTCTTCGTAGCAAGAACGGGCCAGAGACCGTTCGAAACTTCGTCCCCAGCGAAGTCACCAAAAAGTGTGTTGACACACGAACACGTCACGTGTACCCTCGATGCCGGGGGTGATGCACCGCAGCTCACGTCGAAGGAGACCCGACCGACAGCGCGATACGCAAGACAGTCAGCGGGCGCTTTTGGAGACCCGAAACCCCGCGCACCCGGGAGGGACCCCTTTAGGGATTGCGGCGGCTATGGGCTGCCGTAGGTCAATTCGCTCGCCCCTAGAGCCTCGTGGACCGCTGCCCTCCAACGCGAAGAACGAACGAAGAACGAGAAAGAAAGATACAAGGGTAAGGGATAAAAGTAGATGAACACAAAAGTGTAATTGATAGATTGGTTTGATTGGTGTTGTTTCAATCGGCCGTCACCCCCAACATATATAAGAGGCGGCTGTACTTCCCGCACAAGCAAAGGATTTATCTAGGATTTCCTTACAAGAAGATTACATCAATTCATGTCCAAAACCCTAGTCAAATTCGGACTGGTTTTATCCGAACTATCCAAAACTGTTCGGTTTAAACTGGCTGCACCTCGCGGGTCCTTTTTGCGGTGGTAAATGATCTCGGATGAAAACAAGCCCAAAAGCAATCTTGACCGTTTCGACGAGACGAACAACTTTCATGTTGAAGGTTTTTTGATCAGAGATCATCTTGAGGGTCAGATCGGTCTCGCAACACAGGCTATCTCCTCGCGCTACCCGTCAGACATGTGTCTGGTGGGGCGCGCCACATCTCGCCTCGTGACAGGGCTGCACTCCGATTGCTCTAACTTTTGCATACGAACTCGGATTTGAACGATTTTTATATCAAAATTGATCGTTCGACGAGACGAAGACAACCCGTGTAGATCATTTTTTTCATTTGAGGTCGTCTTGGGGGCTTAAGCGGCTAAACTGTACTTTGAATATAAGATCTTGGTACTTCGAGCATAGTTTCGGCCTTCGAGATGAAATCGGACGGTGATGACCCAAATTTCAAAGATGTTCATATCAATAATACGGAACTCTTTCATGTAGATCACTTCTCCATTTGAGTCCATCTAGATAATCATTTGAGCCCATCTTCAGCTTCTGGTCGGATTGACTATCACAACCTCTACCCCGGCAGGCCTTCCACCCGGGTAAGCTTTCCGCACCGATAAGGTTTCACCCCGGCAAGGTTTTTACACCGGCAAGGGTTCTCCCTAGCTCGGCAAGGTTTCCACCCCGGCAAGAGTTCCTCCTCGGCAAGGTTTCTACCCCGGCAAGAGTTCCTCTTCGGCAAGGTTTCTCCCTCGGCAAGATTTCACACCGGCAAGCTTCTTCGCCGGTAAGCTTTCCACGCCGGCAAGCTTCTCCGCCGGCAAGCTTTCCACATCGGTAAGCCCTCACATCGGCAAGGTTTACCCCGGCAAGGTTTCATTCAGCCGGCAAAGGCCGAATACTTTCTCACTCAGGGCCGGCCCGCGAAGTGTTGCCTCTAACTTTTGCATACGAACCCTGATTCGTGACCATGCCAAAATCTGGTGTCAACACTTGTCCAGTGGCTACAATGTAAAGCAGTAAAGGCTCTTTGCTGATTGGTGCAGCAAGCACCGGCTGGGTTGAAAGCAGGGCTTTGAGCTCTACAAACGTTGCATCAGCTTCGAGAGTCCACTCGAACTTATCAGACTTCTTCATTAGTCGGTAAAGAGGCATTGCCTTTTCACCGAGACGAGAAATGAATTGACTCAGGACGGCCAAACAACCAGTAAGCTTTTGGACATCGTGCACATGCACAGGGCGTTTCATCCGAAGAATGGCACCAACTTTCTCTGGGTTAGCGTCGATCCCTCGTTCAGAAACGAGGAAACCGAGTAACTTTCCGCCAGGAACTCCGAATGTGCACTTTGATGGATTAAGCTTGATATCATACCTTCTAAGGTTGGCAAAGGTTTCGGCAAGGTCAACTAGCAGGTCGGAACCTTTACGTGACTTGACTACAATGTCATCCATGTATGCTTCCACATTCCGACTGATTTGAGTGAGCAGACACTTCTGGATCATCCTCATGAATGTGGCTCGGGCGTTTTTTAGGACGAATGGCATAGTGACATAACAAAAACATCTGAATGGAGTGATGAAAGCCGTTTTTATCTCATCGGGTCCATACAATCGGATCTGATGGTACCCGGGATAGGTGTCCAAGAAGGACAAATGCTCACACCCCGCAGTTGAGTCGACAATTTGGTCGATGCGGGGAAGAGGAAAATGATCTTTCGGGCAGGCCTGATTGATATGCTTGAAGTCAATGCACATGCGAAGTGAATCATCCTTCTTAGGGACCATGACAACATTGGCGAGCCACTCGGAGTGGTAAATCTCTCGGATGAACTCAGCTGCCAGGAGCCGAGCCACTTCCTCGCCAATTGCTTTTCTCTTATGGACGGCGGACCATCGAAGATGTTCCTTGACTGGTTTTACTTTCGGGTCAACTCGCAAACGGTGGTCAGCTAGTCCCATGGGTACACCCGGCATGTCAGAAGGTTTCCATGCAAAGATGTCCCAGTTCTCACGGAGGAACTGGATGAGCGCTTCTTCCTATTTGCTGTCGAGTGTTGACGAGATATGGGTTGGAGCAGCATTGGGATCGGTCGGGTGGATATGAATCGGCTTCGTTTCCCCCGACGACTGAAATGCAGACTCTGTGGCAGGCTTCTTGGCTCGCAGCAAATCACTCGGATCTGCATTTTTCTGGTACTCTTGCAGTTCCACTACTGCCATTTGTGTATTGGCAATTTTGAGCCCTTCTGGAAGCACTCTTCTACCTTCTGCCGATTGCCAGTGACAGTGATTACTCCTTTGGGGCCAGGCATCTTCAATTTGAGATACACGTAACATGGCCGAGCCATAAAACGTGCATAAGCGGGTCTCCCCAGAATGGCATGGTAAGCACTCTTGAAATCCACTACCTCAAACATCAACTTTTCCTTGCGGTAATTCTTGGAATCACCGAAAACCACATCAAGTGCGATCTGGCCGAGTGATTGAGCCTTCTTGCCGGGTATAACACCGTGGAAACTCATGTTGCTTTCACTAAGCTTGGACATCGGAATGCCCATTCCCTTCAAGGTTTCAACATAAAGGATATTCAGGCCACTGCCACCATCCATCAGCACTTTAGTTAGTTGATATCTACTACACAACCTTCTTCTTGTAGACGTTGTTGGGCCTCCAAGTGCAGAGGTTTGTAGGACAGTAGCAAATTTCCCTCAAGTGGATGACCTAAGGTTCATCAATCCGTAGGAGGCGTAGGATGAAGATGGTCTCTCTCAAGCAACCCTGCAACCAAATAACAAAGAGTCTCTTGTGTCCCCAACACACCCAATACAATGGTAAATTGTATAGGTGCACTAGTTCGGCGAAGAGATGGTGATACAAGTGGTATATGGATAGTAGATAAAGGTTTTTGTAATCTGAAAATATAAAAACAGCAAGGTAACTAATGATAAAAGTGAGCGTAAACAGTATTGCAATGCGTTGAAACAAGGCTTGGGTTCATACTTTCAATAGTGCAAGTTCTCTCAACAATAATAACATAATTGGATCACATAACTTTCCCTCAATATGCAACAAAGAGTCACTGCAAAGTCACTAATAGCGGAGAACAAACGAAGAGATTATGATAGGGTACGAAACCACCTCAAAGTTATTCTTTCCAGTCAATCCGTTGGGCTATTCCTATAAGTGTCACAAACAGCCCCTAGAGTTCGTACTAGAATAACACCTTAAGACACAAATCAACCAAAACCCTCATGTCACCTAGATACTCCAATGTCACCTCAAGTATCTGTGGGCATGATTATACGACATGCATCACAGAATCTCAGATTCATCTATTCAACCAACACATAGAACCTCAAAGAGTGCCCCAAAGTTTCTACCGGAGAATCACGACGAAAACGTGTGCCAACCCCTATGCATAGGTTCATGGGCGGAACTCGCAAGTTGATCACCAAAACATACATCAAGTGAATCACGTGGTATCCCATTATCACCACAGATACGCACGGCAAGACATACATCAAGTGTTCTCAAATCTTTAAAGACTCAATCCGATAAGATAACTCCAAAGGGGAAACTCAATCCATTACAAGAGAGTAGAGGGGGGAGAAAACATCATAAGATCCAACTATAATAGCAAAGCTCGCGATACATAAAGATCGTATCACCTCAAGAACACGAGAGAGAGAGATCAAACACATAGCTACTGGTACATACCCTCAGCCCCGAGGGAGAACTACTCCCTCCTCGTCATGGAGAGCACCGAGATGACGAAGATGGCCACCGGAGAGGGATTCCCCCTCCGGCAGGGTGCCGAAACGGGTCTAGATTGGCTTTCGGTGGCTACGGAGGCTTCTGGCGGCGGAACTCCCGATCTATTGTGCTCTCAGATGTTTTTAGGGTATATGGACATATATAGGAGGAAGAAATACGCCAGGGGGGCAAGAGGGGCCCACGAGGGTGGAGGGCGCGCCTAGGGGGTGGGCGCGCCCCCCTGCCTCGTGGCTTCCTCGTAGATCCCCTGACGTGCACTCCAAGTCTTCTGAGCTTCTTCTGATCCAAAAATAAGTTCCGTGAAGTTTTAGGTCAATTGGACTCCGTTTGATTTTCCTTTTCTGCGATATTCTAAAACAAGGAAAAAACAAAAACTGGCACTGGGCTCTGGGCTCTGGGTTAATAGGTTAGTCCCAAAAATCATATAAAATAGCATATAAATGCATATAAAACATCCAAGGTTGATAATATAATAGCATGGAACAATCAAAAATTATAGATATGTTGGAGCCGTATCATCGGTCGAGTGCCTTCGACTACTGGGTCGACCACCAATGCTTGCCTCCCAGGGGTGGCTATATGTGCTGGGTGGTCCGATTGGTCGAATGTGATGGCAGTCTGGGACCACTTCAGATAACTGGGTGTTGCAGGAGCAACCATGTTTACTTCCCTGTTAATAACCTTCAACCGACTTTTGCTTTCAACATCAGCAAAAATCATCGGTGTGGAATTGACATTGGGAAAACCATCATCTTCTTCTTCCCTATCCTCACCTCCGTCCGACTCCTTTTCCTTTTCCTTGGGTTGTTTCTCTCAGAACTGTTGGATCAGGAAACGACACTGTCGAGTGGTGTGTTTAGGGAAAATGATGTTCCCCTCTTCATCTTTCTTGGTATGAATATGGCATGGTAAATCCAACACATCATTCCCATCTTTATCCTTAACTTTTTTGGGAGTCCATGGCCCTTTGGGTTTTCCTTTGAACTTTCCTTGGGCAACAGCTTCACCAGGAGCAGCTGGTTCGGCCTTTCGCTTCTGTTTCCGACTGGAATTCCCTCCTCCGGTTTCTTGGGCGACTATTTTGTGTTTGCTACTTCGGAGTCGGTCTTCCTCTTCACCATTGGCATATTTGGTGGCATCATCCGAGTCAGAGTCATATCTCTTGTCTGACCGAATTTCAGATTCAACTCCCGATACTTAACGCCTTCCTTGAAGGCACAAATTGCTTGGTGATCTGACACATTCTCCACTGTATGGTGCAACGTGATCCATCTCTGAATATAATCCCTCAAAGTTTCATTCGGTTTCTGGACACAACACTGCAATTCTGTCAACCCTGCCGGCCTTTTGCAAGTGCCTTCAAAGGTCCTAACAAACACTCAAGCAAGTTCCTCCCAACTATATATGCTGCCAGGAGCCAACTGATTCAACCACGCTCTGGCAGAGCCCTCCAACATCAAGGGGAGGTGCTTCATGGCCACATCATCATTGCCACCACCAATCTGCACAGCCACTCGGTAATCCTCAAGCCAAGTGTCTGGCTTGGACTTGCTGGTGAACTTGCTGACTCCAGTCGCCAACCTGAAGTTGGGAGGAATCACTGCTGCTCTGATGGCTCTGCTGAAACACTCGGGTCCTGAAACGTGCACCCTGCTTCCAGTCGAATGATCTCTATTGTGACCTTCTCTGTGAGCTCTGTTTCTATCAACCAGACCTTGAACTAGGATAGACCTTGCATCAAAACCTAGCTCTCTGGGGTTGACTGGAATTCTTCGTTCACCGCTGTGGGGGCGCCTGTCATCTTGCTGCCGAGGCACGTATGACCCACTCCTCGGAGGAGGCGTGGGCACCCGACGACGGTCATCATGGCCGAGTCGATGATCATACTTCTCATGGTTCCTGTACTGATCTTGCTGGTACCCATGTCCCTCACGCCGCGGAGGCGATCTCGGGCTTGGGCAGATTGGACAGTATCCGCCACCACAGACCTGCTATGAATCCTATTCCACGACTGAGATACTATTGTATTCTGCTCCCCCACTGCCCGGAGTAAAGCCCGGATCTACATCAAACCTCGGCCAGCTTCTGACTGGGAAGGTTGAATTGACTCTGCTATTCGAGCTGCAGCTGTGAGATTCTGGATCGGGGTTCGGTGTACCTGAGTCGGAGGCGGAAAAAGTTGACGTCGACTGGACTCGGGGATCCGCTGCCGAGCACGCTCGTCGAGTGCGTGCTGGAGGTTCTCCAGTCGAGTGCGCTCAGCCAAGTTGGCCAGGCGCGCCTCCTCCAAGGCCTGGGCCTCAGGGGTTTCTCCAATGATAGGAGTGTGAAGTGCATCCATATTACAGCGGCGAAGATCTTCCCTCCGCTGCGAAGAGAGGGGTCCGGGCCGGTACTCCTCGTGAGCACGCGACGGATTGCCGCCGCCATCTCCACCGCCTTCACGGGTGAAGCCAGGAGGACTGCGTGGTCCATTGA
Source organism: Triticum urartu (assembly GCF_056163025.1). Lineage (NCBI taxonomy): Eukaryota > Viridiplantae > Streptophyta > Magnoliopsida > Poales > Poaceae > Triticum > Triticum urartu. Next base: position 324,627,292 of record NC_141873.1, on the reverse strand, counting down.
CCATCAAGACTTCCACCGCGGGGTCGCTGCTGTCGCATTCGGACGTAGTCTCGATGGAGCCAGTCGACAGATCGAACAGGCCGTAGAGAGTTTCATCGGGCTTGATTGCAGCGATTTGTGGGGTGGCCGATTGGCGGGCCACCGCGTGCCTCACCCACCGCTAAATCCGTGACCGACCGGATCACTGGCGACGGCGAACAACGGAAAGGGAGGTTGCCGTAGGAGCCGACTGATATGGAGTCGACGGTTGTCGAAGAAGGACGCCGCAAACGCATGCACGGAAGTGCATCGCCCCGCGGACAGGGAGCGCCTCGACGTCGAGTGGAGCCTCGTGGAGCCAAGCAAAGTCGTCGGCGATGAAGACGAGCGCGCTGAGATGGATCTCGCGGCCATCAGCCAATCCTCCGCTGGAAACCATGATGATGGGAATCGGAAGAATCACAACTTCTCCAATAAACTGCTAAGACACCTGCCCCAAGGTGGGCACCAGCTGTCGTGGATCTAAGACTAACAGTAGAATGGGGGGTAAGTATGAGGAGGCAAGATCCTAGCTATGGAGTAGTTGTACACACGAGTTTTACGTGTTCAGGCCCTTCTCGAAGGAAGTAACGTCCCTACGTCTCGGTGCCCTGAGGCGGTCGACTGGATTATGTGTGTGTGTGTGTGTTTACAAAAGATGTGAACCCTTGTGCCTGTGGAGGGGGTGGCTTATATAGAGTGCGCCAGGACCCCAGCCAGCCCACGTTACAAAGGGTTTAAGGTACATTAAAGGGGAGACATTACTGGTAACACTAGCAAATAAAGAGACATAATGACCATTAAAGCTATGAGGTGATGTCCGACCGTTGCAGTTCAGAGTGACTTTAGACCTTCTGGTGGTCAAGTGACAGTCTCCGCGGTCGAGTGACTTCAAGTCTTCCGAGTGGAGGTCCTCATGGTCGAGTGGATGATGACTGTTCTTCGAATGCTTCTGGTTTGAGGGTGACGTCCTAGGGGAGGGTGTCTAGGTCAGGCCTATGACCCTACCCTAGGTACATATCTTCATCAGAGTGCCCATACCAATGTGATTATGTCTCCTTTTTCGGGGATGGTGATGTGCTATTCTTGGCGATGATTCCCCTCAGGATACGATTCTCCTCCTCGATCTTATTGACTTGCTGCTTGAGGTCCATTATTTCCTTTCGAAGTTTTCCTGTAACAGCCAAAGCTCCCTGCACCCAAGGGTGTTGCATAACCGCGGGAGAACAAGTGACACTCTTTTTCATATTCACATAAGAAAGAAATCTAACATTGGAAGCGATAACCGAGTTTGGGATAGCCGAGCTCTGAAGTTCCCCCATTGTGAATCCAGCTCGGAAGCGAGAAGTGACTTCTTGATCATCCTCCATGGCATATATCCTCTTCAAATCAGCCTCCATCTCTTCCTCTGTTGCTAGACAAAAGTGGTCAACGTTGTTGTTTGTCATTGATCTCGGTGCCGGATGAGACACCCGGCTCTCCCCGACTGACTCTTGCGAAGACATCTTGCGCTAATCTGCAGTAGCAATAGCTCGAAACACAAACAGAGGATAATTGCGTGATACGGGAGTTAAAACCTTTGGGGGATTATATAATGAATTTTTACCGACCAAAATATGTATCGTACAAGAAAACGGAGTCCGGAGAGCACACGAGGTGCCCACGAGGCAGGGGGCGCGCCCAGGGGGTAGGGCGCGCCCTCCACCCTCGTGTCCTTCCCGGACTGCTTCTTATTTTTCTATTTTTCTAAATATTCCAAAACGGAGAAAAATTTCCATTAGAACTGTTTTGGAGTCGGTTTACTTACCGTACCGCATACCTATTCCTTTTCGGAGTCTGAAATGTTCCGGAAAGTGTCCCTTATGTATTCCTCCGGGGTTACAGTTTCAACAACATTGGTTTCAACATTTATAGGATTACCTGAGATATAATGTTTGATTCTTTGACCGTTCACCACCTTCGGATTTTTTCCTTCGAAGTTGTTGATTTTTATGGCACCGGAACGATAGACCTCCTCGATAACCTAAGGATCTTCCCATTTAGAGAGAAGCTTTCCTGCAAAAAATCTTAAACGAGAGTTGTATAGCAATACATAATCACCTACATTAAACTCACGCTTTTGTATTCTTTTGTCATGCCATCTTTTAACTTTTTCTTTAAATAATTTGGCATTCTCATAGTCTTGGGTACTCCATTCATCAAGTGAGCTAATGTCAAATAACCTTTTCTCACCGGCAAGTTTGAAATCATAATTGAGCTCTATGATAGCCCAATAAGCCTTATGTTCTAGTTCGACAGGTAAGTGACATGCTTTTCCATAAACCATTTTATACGAAGACATACCCATAGGATTTTTATATGCAGTTCTATAGGCCCATAATGCATCATCAAGTTTCTTGGACCAATTCTTTCTAGATCTATTAACAGTCTTTTGCAATTAATTTGAGTTCCCTATTACTCAATTCTACTTGACCACTAGACTGTGGGTGATAAGGAGATGCAATTCTATGATTAACATCATACTTAGCAAGCATTGTATGGAAAGCACAATGAATAAAATGTGAACCACAATCAGTCATTAGATATCTAGGGACCCCAAACCTCAGAAAAATAACTTCTTTAAGCATCTTAATAGAGGTGTTATGATCAGCACTACTAGTTGGAATAGCTTCTACCCACTTAGTAACGTAATCAACAGCAACTAAAATATGTGTATATCCATTAGAGGCAGGAAAAGGTCCCATATAATCAAAGCCCCAAACATCAAATGGTTCAATAACAAGTGAATAATTCATAGGCATTTCTTGACGTCTACTAATATTACCAATTCTTTGACATTCATCACAAGACAAGACAAACTTACGGGCATCCTTGAAGAGAGTAGGCCAATAAAAACAGGATTGCAATACCTTATGTGCAGTTCTATCTCCAGCGTGGTGTCCTCCATAAGCTTCAGAGTGACACTTGCGTAGGATCTGTTCTTGTTCATGCTCAGGTACACAATGTCTAATAACACCATCTACTCCTTCTTTATAAAGATGTGGATCATCCCAGAAGTAATGTCTTAAATCATAGAAAAACTTTTTCTTTTGCTGGTATGTGAAACTAGGTGGTATAAATTTAGCAACAATGTAATTAGCATAATCAGTATACCATGGAGCAGTATGAGAAGCATTTATGACATTTAATTGTTCATCAGGAAAACTATCATCAATAGGTAGTGGGTCATCAAGAACATTTTCTAACCTAGATAAGTTGTCTGCAACGGGGTTCTCAGCTCCCTTTCTATCAATAATATGCAAATCAAATTCTTATAGCAAGAGAACCCATCTAATAAGTCTAGGTTTAGCATCTTTCTTTACCATAAGATATTTAATAGCGGCATGATCCGTGTGAATAGTTACTTTAGAATCAACAATATAAGGTATGAACTTATCACAAGCAAATACAACTGCTAAGAATTCTTTTTCAGTAGTAGCATAATTTCTCTGAGCATTGTCTAGAGTTTTACTAGCATATTGAATAACATTTAATTTCTTATCAACTATTTGCCCTAGAATAGCACCTACAGCATAATAACTAGCATCACACATAATTTCAAAAGGTAAATTCCAATCAGGTGGCTGAACAATAGGTGCTGAGACTAATGCTTTCTTAAGTATTTCAAAGGCTTCTACACAATCATTATCAAAGACGAACGGTATATCTTTTTGTAATAAATTAGTCAGAGGCTGAGAAATTTTTTAGAAGTCCTTAATGAACCTTCTATAAAAACCGGCATGACCAAGGAAACTTCTTATACCTTTGATGTCCTTGGGACACATCATCTTTTCAATAGCATCAACTTTAGCTTTATCAACTTCAATGCCTCTTTCAGAAATTTTGTGCCCCAAGACAATACCTTCATTAACCATAAAGTGGCATTTCTCCCAATTCAAGACAAGGTTAGTTTCTTCACATCTCTGCAAAACTCGATCAAGGTTGCTTAAGCAATCATCAAAAGAGGATCCATAAACGGAGAAATCATCCATGAATACCTCACATATCTTTTCACAAAAATCAGAAAATATAGCCATCATGCATCTTTGAAAGGTAGCAGGTGCATTACATAAACCAAAAGGCATACATCTATAAGCAAAAGTACCGAAAGGACAAGTAAAAGTGGTCTTAGATTGATCATCAGCTGACACAGGTATTTGGGAGAAACCAGAATAACCATCTAGAAAGCAAAAATGTGTGTGTTTGGATAATCTTTCTAGCATTTGATCAATAAAAGGTAAGGGGTAATGATCTTTTTAGTAGCCTTATTTAATTTGCGGAAATCAATTACCATCCTATAACCTGTGATAATTCTTTGCAGAATCAATTCATCTTTATCATTAGAAACGATAGTAATACCTCCCTTCTTAGGAACACAATGGACAGGACTTACCCACTGACTATCAGCAACGGGATAAATTATACCTGCCTCAACGAGCTTTAGTATTTCTTTTCTTACCACTTCTTTCATCTTAGGATTCTGTCATCGTTGGTGATCAATAACTGGTTTGGCATCTTTCTCCAAATTTATTTTGTGTTGACATAGAGTGGGACTAATGCCCTTAAGATCATCAAGAGTATATCCAATAGCAGCACGGTGCTTCTTCAGAGTTTTCAATAATCTTTCTTCCTCCTTATATGAAAGGTTAGCACTAATAATAATAGGATATATCTTCTTTTCATCAAGATAAGCATATTTAAGAGTATCAGGCAATGGTTTAAGCTCAAACACGGGGTCACCCTTGGGTGGAGGAGGATCCCCTAAGATTTCAACAGGCAAATTGTGTTTCAGAATAGGTCCCTGTTTAAAGAACACTTCATCTATTTCCCTTCTTTCATTCATATACATATCATTTTCATGGTCTAGCAAATATTGTTCTAAAGGATCACTAGGAGGTACGAAAATAGAAGCAAGACCAATAATTTCATCTTTACCAGGCAATTCTTCTTCACGGTGTTGTCTACGAAATTGAGAAAAGTTGAACTCATGAGACATATCACCTAAACCAATAGTAATAACATCCTTTTTCCAGTCTATCCTAGCATTAACAGTGTTTAAGAAGGGTCTACCAAATATAATGGGACAAAAGCTATCCTGTGGGGAGCCATGTAACATCCCAAATTTTCAATTTGGAATGTTATACACAGGTCATTCATGCATATCATATTTTATTGCATTTTCGTTCCGCAATCCTCGAAATCCTAAGCAACTCAAGGACCCTCGGAGAGAGTTGGGGATTTCCCGGTTTTCATATTTGATTTTTATCAAATAATGAAAAGAGGATTTTGATTTTAATTATTTTTCTCTCCGAAAAATATTTCATATTAAAAAAATATTAGAGGAGATAATATGACTTCTCCAAAATAATTGAAATATTGGAGGAAAAATATTAAAATCATTTAATTGATTTTATTCGGATTCTATTTGCATTAAAAAATTGCATGTTTTCAAAATTGCATTTTAGGGCCAAGAAAATGGTTATCTCGTTCTAAATATTTTATTTAGACGGTGAAATTTTGTTTTGCCATTTTTAGATTTTTATTTTATTTTATAGGATTTATTTTCTGTCGGCGAATTGTTTTAAAAAAAGTTCCAGCCGACTGGGCTGAAACCCAGCCGAGCCGCCGGCCCAACCGCCCGGGCCGCAGCCTTCCTCCAAGGGCCAACGAGGAGTCCGAGCCGGACTCCACCGCCGCCGCCTTGGCCCTTCCCCCAAGCCGCCCGCCCCGCCCCCTTTATCTACGCGCCACCCGAGCCCCCACCACAACAACCACCACCGCCCCGCAGCCGCCCTGAGCCACGCCGCCGCCGAGCCCCGCTGCCCCGCAAGCCGCCCGATCCCGCCTCGCTGGAGCCACCTCGTCGAGGTACCGCGCCGATCCGAGCCGCCGTTTTTTAAAACCGTTCGGTTTTTTTAAAACCCTAGTTTGTTTATTAGATCGGTTCGCCGGTTTTTCCCGATTCTTCTAATTAGCGGACGTTCGTCCGTACGTTTGTTTAAACAAACGATTTTCGCTTGTTAGTTACAGCTAACGAACGCTCGTTCGTTAGTCTGTTCGTCAGTTTTCTTTATCGGATTTATCTGCGATTATTTTCTATCGCGATTTCTGATCTGATCTTAGTTTCTGTTTATCTTTTCGCTCGTTAGTCGGAATCAGGCGATTCAAGCGCCTAGATATTCGTCTCGAGACCCTCTTTCTGTTTAATCAACTTAAACAAGATTTTGGTACTGTAAAATTTGACCTTAGTTCAGATTAGTAAAAGGATCTTGTTTCTTTCGCCGTTTGAGTTTCGTTGCTCTGTTCGATTTGATTCTTTTTGCAAACCGGAGTTCTTAAGTTGAACTTTCTGGTAAATCTCTCTTATTTGAGTTTTGCTCGTGCATCTTTGCTTGTTTCTTATGTATGCTATTGTTTGTTTGCGATAGAATTCCCGGAGTGCGAAGTGTGTTACTACGAGTCCCTAGGATTCGCGGATCGTCAGCAAGGCAAGTAACACATTGATCATACTCTTTTCATACCCAGTTTTATGCATTAGTTCCAGTCCTCAAACATTGCATGATTAGGATGTCATTAACTTGTGGGATGGGAAGTACTTATTGAGGTAAAACCTATTGCCCTGTTACTATCAAACCCTTGGGAGTTACTTCTACGCGTTGATTATATTGTTATGCTATGCTATGCTCGTAGATGTGGTTTGGGTTTGAGTGAAATCCATGAAAGATGTGAGATTGTTAATTAATGGTTCAACTTCATGTGGCAACTTAAATAAACATCTGGGTGGATTGAGGCACCTGGGGAACCCAGTGTTGTCTGGTTTTTTTGGAAATCCCGGGGTACCCGTGTGATCTTCCTAAGGACCGCCGCCCAGGCTCAAAGGGAACTGAGATGATTCATGCTAGAAACTTCCGTGTGCAGCCACAAGCTATTATGGGCTCTAGCATAGTTGAATAAGTTACGTGAAGCTCTTGAAGAGGTGGATCAGCAGGTAGTGGGTTTTGTAGGTTTGGTATGGTCTACCTGGAGTAGAGAATTAATGTTTCTGAAAGACTGTGTCTCGGTCATCCGTTTCTCAAACACCATGTAGTGCGAGAAATCCAACGGAGGCGATCGAGTCTTGTGGGGAAAAGTGTGCAAACCTCTGCAGAGTGTACAATCTAATCATGGTTAGCCGTGTCCCTGGTTATGGAAAATCTTGAGTATCTAGTACTTGGGTTATCACATGTATCTCATCACTTTTAATTAATATTGTTGGGTTGTTAACTACTTTAATTGGGATTGAGTTGGGGGTACCTTCTCAATGTTTCAACCACCATGATAGTTAAATTAAAATCAATTCCTTTGTTGTAGGGAAAAATTGGCTTTTCACAAAAACTATAACCATAGAGCTTTCCACCAGCCAAATATGCATGTAGTGATCACATTATTCTGTTCATGCTCTACTGTGTTATATTGCCAGCATATTCCATGTGCTGACCCGTTTTCGGGCTGCAACGTATTATGTTGCAGACTTTTCAGACGAGGAGTAAGGTTCGTTAGGTCGTTGTCGTGCAGCTCAGCTATGCCGTTGGAGTTGATGGACTCACTTTATCTTCCAAGCCTTCTACTGTTATCGTATTAGATGGCCTTAAGCCATATTATTGTATAAGTTCTCTTTTGAGACATTTGATGTAATAAGTGTGTGATTGCTATCCTGTTATAAATCCTTCGAGTACTGTGTGTGTCAGCATTACCGATCCAGGGATGACACTGAAGCACAGAGACTTGACCGTTTGAGGTCGGGTCGCTACAAGATGGTATCAGAGCACACGCTGAGTGTAGGACACGACCACTAAGATAAATCATAGGTCACTCTTCTCTACTCATTTCTGACTCCTCTCCATTTTCTACTCTTTAGGATGACGGAGATGAAGAACAAGTTCGCACAACCGGATGAAGACACACCTTTTGGACGCCACTTGAAGGAAGTCACTAGGTACTTGAACATTGGAATACCAAGCTTCACCGGGACGTACAACGCTACCTTACTAGAAGAGGAGTGCTGGATGATTCAAGTACAAGTTCCAGGAAGGACATTCTCACCAACTTCTAAACCCATAGAATTTTCTTTCGAAGCACCCACCTGGAGTCTAGGTAAGAGCATGGCAGCCCACATTACCATGGGACGCATTGGAGAAGTCTACAACAGGGAACTCAAGGACACTATCTACCAGATATGTGGGCGTCGAGACGAGCAATGGGAAGTAATCAGCACCAAGAAGGATAGATCCATTGCAGCTTTCATCCAGGAGTTAAACCAGCACATTCGACGTCAGGAGAACCAGATGTGCGCGGACATGATGGACTTGAAGAAGGCGAAGACTAGGATCATCGAGCTGGAAGAAGAACTCAAGTTTACACGCGATGGATATGAGGAGGAAATCAACACACTACTGGAGAAGAATGACGACCTAGTTAAGAAGATCGGAGTATTCATGGGAGGACTAGCACCGGGAGTAGAGGACGACGGTTCCACTTGCCCAGACAACTACATCATCATCGATGACACCGATTCTGATCCTAGTGATGATGACTTTGAAGACGAAGCTGGAGCAGACATCATGGAGTCTTCCACCGATCAAAATTTCTAGATGACCACCATATATTATTAGTATTCCCCCATGTATTTAGTAGTAGTTGAGCACTTTTGCGATAGTTCTAGACCGCTTGTATGCCCTTGCTTGATTGATTGAATGAAATGATTGTGTTTGTCTCATGTGCATATGGGTAGTGCTTTCTCATTAGACCCCTTTTCTATTCTGATCTCTTCCATCTAAACCCATAAGATGCCTCCAAGACGTGACACTAGTTTTGCTTTCCCATCAGAGCTCACTCAGTTGATCCAGCAGCAGAATGCCTTGATGCAATTGCTAGTTCAGAACCAGGGCAACAACAACAACAACAACTCGCCGCCAGTGGACAACCTAGCCTGTTTTCTAAGGTTACAGCCGCCGGTGTTTTCCAGTAGCACCGAGCCTATAGTTGCTGATGATTGGCTACGCCGTATTGGAAGGGAGTTGACCACCGTAGGTTGCACAGATGCTGAGAAGGTGCGCTTTGCCGCACATCAATTGGATGGACCAGCAGCCTCATGGTGGGAGAATTACACAGCCACTTTTCCCATAGCCAATGTCACTTGGGACCAGTTCCAGCAAGCTTTCCGCATAGTCCATGTCTCAACTGGAGCTATGCAGATGAAGAAGCGGGAATTCCGTAACTTACACCAAGGGAACCGTACTGTGGCTCGGTATGTGGATGAGTTTAGCAAGTTATCTCGCTATGCCCCTGATGATGTGGCCACAGATGCCGCGAAGCAGGAGAAGTTTATGGAAGGGCTGAATGATGAGATGAGCATGCAATTGATGGTAGCAACCTTCAACAATTACCAGGAGTTGGTAGATAAGGCTCTTATGATTGAAGGGAAGCAGCAGCAGATTGAGAGCCGTAAGAGGAAGTATGGACAAGGGAAGTATAACTCAGGAGCTCAGTAGAAGCCTCGCCTAACCCCGAACTCGGGAGGACTTGTTCATAACCATGGAGGCCACAACCACACTGGAGGAGGATCACATAACCACAATGGTGCTAAGAATGGAAATGGGAATGGAGATAACAACAATCAGAACCGCTCCAACCCAGCCACACCCGCCAAAAGAGACCTAAGTCAAGTTACTTGCTTTAAGTGCGGGAAGACAGGGCACTATGCCAATGATTGCCCTGAAGGGAGGAATGGAAACGAAAATGGGAGCGATGGGAAGAAGCCTAGTCCATTCAACAAAGGACAAGTGAACCACGTTAACGTGGAGGAGGTTGAAGAGCAGCCGGATGCGATAATAGGTAAGTTTTTGGTTAAGTCATTTACCGCTCTTGTTCTTTTCGATACTAGTGCATCGCATTCATACATATCAAGGGGATTTGTGGATAAGTTTAAAATACCAACCCAAACCCTTAGGACCCCTCTCCTAGTGAGTTCACCTGGAGCAGAGTACATGGCTAGCCGATGGTGCGACCAGATACCCCTAACCATTGGCACACATGTTTTTCCGTCCGACCTAATTATCTTGGAGTCACAAGGATTGGATGTGATATTAGGTATGGACTTGATGTCAAAGTATGGAGGAAGTATTGACTATGCTAGTAAGTCGATTTGTCTCACAACCCCGGAGGGAAAAAAGGATTAAGTATGTATCTAGGCATGTGCCTAGGAGGAGCCAAGTGAATGCCCTTACGGGAGTTGTTCAGGAGGAAGTGCCTGTAGTGAAGGATTTCCCGGATGTTTTTCCAGAGGAGTTACCAGGCATGCCACCGGATAGAGACATTGAGTTTTTGATAGAGCTATTGCCAGGTACAGGGCCAATACCCAAGAGACCCTATCGGATGCCCACAAATGATCTGGAGGAGATTAAGAAACAGATCAAGGAGTTATTGGAGAAAGGTTACATTCGAAGAAGTTCTTCACCTTGGGGAGCCTCAGTACTTTTGGTTGAGAAGAAGGATAAATCCCTAAGGATGGTTGTTGATTATCGAGCTTTGAATGAAGTGACGATTAAGAACAAGTATCCATTGCCGATGATCAATGATCTGTTTGATCAGCTACAAGGAGCTAAAGTGTTTTCGAAGATCGATCTACGATAGGGATATCATCAGTTGAAAATTCGAGAGAAGGATATACCAAAGACAGCATTCACCACGCGGTATGGATTATACGAGTATACGGTCATATCGTTTGGAATGACTAACGCCCCTGCCTATTTCATGAGCATGATGAACAAGGTGTTCATGGAGTATTTGGACAAGTTTGTTGTGGTGTTTATTGATGATATTATGGTATACTCGAAGAATGAAGAGGAGCACAAGGAGCATTTGCGCTTAGTTCTCGAAAAACTCAGGGAACACCAGTTGTATGCTAAGTTCAGCAAATGCGAGTTTTGGTTGAAGGAAGTCGAATTCCTTGGACATGTTATATCAGGAGATGGTATAGCAGTAGACCCCAGCAAGGTTCAGTCAGCCACTGAATGGTTGGCACCCACTTCAGTTAGCGAGATCCGCAGTTTCCTTGGACTCGCAGGATACTACCGGAGATTCATTGAGAATTTTTCCAAGATTGCAAAGCCAATGACTGAACTATTGAAGAAGGATACTAAGTTTAAATGGACAGAGGATTGCGAGGCAAGTTTCCAGGAGTTGAAGAAACGTTTGACTACAGCCCCAGTGCTAACACTGCTAGATATACATAAGGAGTTCCAAGTGTATTGCGACACCTCTCGCTTAGGAATTGGATGTGTGCTTATGCAGGACGGAAGAGTTGTTTCGTATGCCTCACGACAACTAAAATCTCATGAGTTGAACTATGCCACACATGATTTGGAGCTAGCAGCCGTAGTGCATGCGTTGAACACATGGAGACATTACCTTATTGGAAACCATTGTGATGTGTACACGGATCATAAGAGTTTGAAGTACATCTTCACACAGAAGGAGCTGAACCTTAGGCAGAGGAGATGGTTGGAGCTTATAAAGGATTACGATATGAAGCTACACTATCATCTAGGAAAGGCCAATGTCATAGCAGACGCTTTGAGCCGGAAGTGTTATGCCAATATCCTTGAAAGTAAGGGATTGCCAAAGGAGTTAGCAGAGGATATCATGGAACATCGATTGGAGATTGTTCCAAGAGGTTTCGTTGCAACAATGGAGGTTCAGTCTACATTGTTGGGCAAGATTCGAGAAGTTCAGAAGGATGACAAAGAGATTGCCGAGATAAAGGAGAAGATGAGCAAAGGAAAAGCCAAAGGTTTTCGTGAGGATGAGCACGATACCTTATGGTTTGAGGACCGAGTTTATGTGCCCAATAACCAAGAGATCAGTAAGTAATACTTCAGGAGGCTCATGACTCACCATACTCAATACACCCCGGAAACACCAAGATGTATTTGGATTTGAAGGAACGTTTCTGGTGGACTGGTATGAAGAAGGATATTGCCGAGTATGTAGCCGTATGTGATGTATGTCAGAGAGTAAAGGCAAAGCTTCAGAAGCCAGCAGGACTGTTACAGCCTATGCTGATACCCAAATGGAAGTGGGATAAACTTGGCATGGACTTTATCACCGGATTGCTAAGAACCAAAGCAGGATATGATTCTATATGGGTAGTAGTTGATCGCTTGACCAAAGTGGCTCACTTTATCCCAGTGAAAACCACCTATACAAGTGCGAAGTTGGCCAAGATATATATGTTCAGGATCGTATGTCTGCATGGAGTTTCAAGGACCATTGTATCAGATAGAGGAACACAGTTTACTTCAAAGTTTTGGCATCAGTTACAATAGACTTTGGGAACAAGATTGGAGTTCAGTACAACGTTTCACCCGCAGACAGATGGACAGACTGAGAGAGTCAATCAGATTTTGGAGGACATGTTGAGAGCCTGTGCGCTAGATTATGGATCTAGCTGGGATGACAATTTGCCTTACGCAGAGTTCTCATACAACAAATAGCTACCAAGCCAGTTTGAAGATGGCACCGTTTGAAGCCCTGTATGGGCGCAGGTGCAGAACGCTGTTGATGTGGGATGAAGTAGGAGACCGGCAGTTGTTTGGACCAGACTTGATCAAGGAGTCTTAGGAGAAGGTTAAACTGATTCGTGATAGACTGAAGATTGCTCAGTCCAGGCAGAAGAGTTACGCAGACTCGAAACGCAAGGAGGTAACCTATGAAATTGGAGACAGAGCATATCTGCGAGTATCCCCCTTGCGAGGAGTGAAACGTTTTGGAGTTAAGGGAAAGTTAGCCCCAAGATTTGTAGGACCATATCATGTTTTGGAACGGATGGGAGAAGTTGCCTACAAGTTGGAATTACCTGAGGGGTTGTCAGGAGTTCACGATGTATTTCACGTTTCACAGCTGAAGAAGTGTCATGCTGAGATGGCTGATATACCGTTAACAGATACAGTACCCTTGGAGGCGATTCAGTTGGACAATGATTTGACTTATGAGGAGAAGCCAGTTAAGATTCTTGAGTTTGCCAGCCGAGTCACCCGCAACAAGGTTATTAAGTTTTGCAAAGTTCGATGGAGCCACCATACCGAGGATGAAGCCACCTGGGAACGAGAGGATGATCTCCACAAAGACCACCCACACCTATTTTCTAGCCAACCCGAATCTCGAGGGTGAGATACATCTTAAGGGGGGTAGGTTTGTAACATCCCAAATTTTCAATTTGGAATGTTATACACAGGTCATTCATGCATATCATATTTTATTGCATTTTCGTTCCGCAATCCTCGAAATCCTAAGCAACTCAAGGACCCTCGGAGAGAGTTGGGGATTTCCCGGTTTTCATATTTGATTTTTATCAAATAATGAAACGAGGATTTTGATTTTAATTATTTTTCTCTCTAAAAAATATTTCATATTAAAAATATATATGAGAGGAGATAATATGACTTGTCCAAAATAATTGAAATATTGGAGGAAAAATATTAAAATCATTTATTTGATTTTATTTGATTTTATTCGGATTTTATTTGCATTAAAAAATTGCACGTTTTCAAAATTGCATTTTAGGGCCAAGAAAATGTTCATCTCGTTCTAAATATTTTATTTAGACGGTGAAAATTTGTTTTGGCATTTTTAGATTTTTATTTTATTTTATAGGATTTATTTTCTGTCGGTGAATTGTTTTTAAAAAAAAGTTCCAGCCGACTGGGCCGAAACCCAGCCGAGCCGCCAGCCCAACCGCCCGCGCCGCCGCCTTCCTCGCGCGCGCGCCGCCGCCGCCGACTCGGACGAGGATTCCGAGGCGGACTCCACCGCCGCCGCCTTGGCCCCTTCCCCAAGCCGCCCGCCCCGCCCCCTTTTTATACGCGCCACCCGAGCCCCCACCACCACAACCACCGCCGCCCCGAGCCGCGCCGCCTCCCGTCGCCCGTGCCTCGCCGCCGCTTGACGCCCGCGCCGCCGCCGAGCTCCGCCGCCCCGCAAGCCGCCCGACCCTGCCTCGCCGGAGCCACCTCGTCGAGGTACCGCGTCGATCCAAGCTGCCGGTTTTTTTAAATCCGTTTGGATTTTTTTAAACCCTAGTTCGTTTTTTAGATCGGTTTGCCGGTTTTTCCCGGTTCTTCTAATTAGCGGATGTTCGTCCGTACGTTCGTTTAAACGAACGGTTTTCGCCTGTTAGTTACAGCTAACGAACGCTCGTTCGTTAGTCAGTTCATCAGTTTTCTTTATCGGATTTATCTGCGATTATTTTCGATCGCTATTTCTGATCCGATCTTAGTTTCTGTTTATCTTTTCGCTCGTTAGTCGGAATCAGGCGATTCAAGTGCCTAGATCTTCGTCTCGAGACCCTCTTTCTGTTTAATCAACTTAAACAAGATTTTGGTACTATAAAATTTGACCTTAGTTCAGATTAGTAAACGAATCTTGTTTCTTTCACCGTTTGAGTTTCGTTGCTCCGTTCGATTTGATTCTTTTTGCAAACCGGAGTTCTTAAGTTGAACTTTCTAGCCAATCTCTCTTATTTGAGTTTTGCCCATGCATCTTTGCTTGTTGCTTATGTATGCTATTGTTTGTTTGCGATAGAATTCTGGGAGTGCGAAGCGTGTTACTACGAGTCCCTAGGATTCGCGGATCCTCGGCAAGGCAAGTAACACATTGATCATACTCTTTTCATACCCAGTTTTATGCATTAGTTCCAATCCTCAAACATTGCATGATTAGGATGTCATTAACTTGTGGGATGGGAAGTAGTTATTGAGTTAGAACCTATTGCCCTGTTACTATCAAACCCTTGGGAGTTACTTCTATGCGTTGATTATATTGCTATGCTATGCTATGCTCGTAGACGTGGTTTGGGTTTGAGTGAAATCCATGACAGATGTGAGATTATTAATTAATGGTTCTACTTAATGTGGCAACTTAAATAAACATCTGGGTGGATTGAGGCACCTGGGGAACCCAGTGTTGTCTGTTTTTTTGGAAATCCCGGGGTACCCGTGTGATCTTCCTAAGGACCGCCGCCCAGGCTCAAAGGGAACTTCCGTGTGCAGCCACAAGCTATTATGGGCTCTAGCATAGTTGAGTAAGTTACGTGAAGCTCTTGAAGAGGTGGATCAGCAGGTAGTGGGTTTTGTAGGTTTGGTATGGTCTACCCGGAGTAGAGAGTTAATGTTTCTGAAAGTTTGTGTCTCGGTCATCCGTTTCTCAAACACCATGTAGTGCGAGAAATAGCGATTGAGTCTTGTGGGGAAAAGTGCGCAAACCTCTGCAGAGTGTACAATCTAATCATCGTTAGCCGTGTCCCCGGTTATGGACAATCTTGAGTATCTAGTACTTGGGTTATCACATGTATCTCATCACTTTTAATTAATATTGTTGGGTTGTTAACTACTTTAATTGGGATTGAGTTGGGGGTACCTTGTAAATGTTTCAACCACCATGATAGTTAAATTAAAATCAATTCCTTTGTTGTAGGGAAAATTGGCTTTTCGCAAAAACTATAACCATAGAGCTTTCCACCAGCCAAATATGCATGTAGTGATAGCATTATTCTGTTCATGCTCTACTGTGTTATATTGCCAGCATATTCCATGTGCTGACCCGTTTTCGGGCTACAACGTATTATGTTGCGGACTTTTCAGACGAGGAGTAAGGTTCGTTAGGTCGTTGCCGTGCAGCTCAGCTATGTCATTGGAGTTGATGGACTCACTTTATCTTCCAAGCCTTCCGCTATTATCGTATTAGATGGCCTTAAGCCATATTATTGTATAAGTTCTCTTTTGAGACATTCGATGTAATAAGTGTGTGATTGCTACTCTGTTATAAATCCTTCGAGTACTGTCTGTGTCAGCATTACTAATCCAGGGAAGACACCGAAGCACAGAGACTTCAACATCTCTAACAATCCCAATTGGTGAAATAGTATCTCTATTGGCAAGTTTAATGGTGACATCAATTTCTTCTCAGCAGGTGCAATATCATGCATAATTTATTTACATAAGTCAATAGGTATTGCACTAGCACTAGCACCCATATCACACAAGCCATGATAACAATGATCTCCCATTTTAACAGAAATGACAGGCATGCCTACCAGAGGTCTATGTTTATCTTTAGCACAAGGTTTAGAAATTCTAGCAGTTTCATCAGAGAAATAAATAACATGCCCATCAATATTATTAGCCAAGAGATCTTTAACAATAGCAATATTAGGTTCAACTTTAACTTGCTCAGGAGGTGTATAGGTTCTAATATTGCTTTTACGAACCACAGTTGAAGCTTTAGCATGATCTTTTATCCTAACAGGAAAAGGTAGGATCATTATAAGTGATAGTATTTTCTTCAACTTTAATAGGTGCAACTACTTTTACTTCTATGGGAGGATGATATTTAAACCATTTCTCCTTAGGGAGATCAACATGAGTAGCAAAAGATTCACAGAAAGAATCTACTATCTCAGAGTCAAGTCCATATTTAGTGCTAAATTTACGGAAAACATCGGTATCCATAAAAGATTTAACACAATCAAACTTAGGTGTCATACCTGACTCCTTACCTTTGTCGAGATCCCAATCTTCAGAGTTGCGTGTAATTCTTTCCAATAAATCCCTTTTGAATTCAATAGTCTTCATCATAAAAGAGTTAGCACAAGAAGTATCGAGCATGGCGCAGTTATTATCAGAAAGCCAAGCATAAATTTTTTGGATAATCATTTCTCTTGAGAGCTCATGATTGGGGCATGAATATAACATTGACTTAAGCCTCCCCCAAGCTTGAGCGATGCTTTCTCCTTCGCGAGGCCAAAAATTATATATATAATTACGATCACGATGAACAAGATGCATAGGATAAAACTTCTGATGAAATTCCAATTTCAATCATTTGTAGTTCCATGATCCCATATCATCACATACCCTATACCATGTCAATGCATCTGACTCCAAAGATAAAGGGAATACCTTCTTCTTGATAACATCATCGGGCATACCTGCAAGCTTAAATAATCCACAAACTTCATCCACATATATTAGGTGCTCATCAGGATGTAATGTTCCATCTCCTGAAAAAGGATTAGCTAGCAGTTTTTCTATCATACCCGAAGGAATTTCAATGTAGACATTTTCATTTTCATTTTCAGTAGGTTCAGTAGGTTGAGGAGCAACTCTTTGCTCTACTGGTCGGGGTGAAGATACCCCGAACAAGCCCCTCAGAGGATTACTTTCCATAGTCACAAGTGACAGTAAATTTCAGCACACTATATAAATTTTTCCTTACCAAATTCCACCTACCAAAGGCGCTTCACTCCCCGGCAATGGCGCCAGAAAAGAGTCTTGATGACCCACAAGTATAGGGGATCTATCGTAGTCCTTTCAATAAGTAAGAGTGTCGAACCCAACGAGGAGCAGAAGGAAATGATAAGCGGTTTTCAGCAAGGTATTCTCTGCAAGCACTGAAATTATAAGTGATAGATAGTTTTGTGATAAGATAATTTGTAACGAGCAACAAGTAACAAAAGTAAATAAAGTGCAGCAAGATGGCCCAATCCTTTTTGTAGCAAAGGACAAGCCTGGACAAATTCTTATATAGAGAAAAGCACTCCCGAGGACACATGGGAATTATCGTCAAGCTAGGTTTCATCATGATCATATGCTTCGCGTTCGGTACTTTGATAATCTGATATGTGGGTGGACCGGTGCTTGGGTGTTGTCCTTACTTGGACAAGCATCCCACTTATGATTAAGCTATATTACAAGCATCCGCAACTACAATAAAAGTACTAACGTAAATCTAACCATAGCATGAAACATTTGGATCCAAATCAGCCCCTTACGAAGCAACGCATAAACTAGGGTTTAAGCTTCTGTCACTCTAGCAACCCATCATCTACTTATTACTTCCCAATGCCTTCCTCTAGGCCCAAATAATGGTGAAGTGTCATGTAGTCGACATTCACATAACACCACTAGAGGAGAGACAACATTCATCTCATCAAAATATCGAACGAATACCAAATTCACATGACTACTAATAGAAAGACTTCTCCCATGTACTCAGGAACAAACGTAACTACTTACAAAGCACATTAATGTTCATACTCAAAGGGGTATTAATATGCATATAGGATCTGAACATATGATCTTCCATGAAATAAACCAACTAGCATCAACTACAAGGAGTAATTAACACTACTAGCAACCCACAGGTACCAATCCCAGACTTGAAGACAAGAATTGGATACAAGAGATGAACTAGGGTTTGAGAGGAGATGGTGTTGGTGAAGATGTTGATGGAGATTGAGCCCCTCCTGATGAGAGGATCGTTGGTGATGACGATGGTGATGATTTCCCCCTCCCGGAGGGAAGTTTCCCCGGCAGAACAGCTCCGCCAGAGCCCTAGATTGGTTCCACCAAGGTTCCGCCTCGTGGCGGCGGAGTCTCGTCCCGAAAGCTTGCTTATCATTTTTTCCTCAGCGAAAGACTCCATATAGCAGAATATGGGCATCGGAGGGCCACCAGGGGGCCCATGAGGCAGGGCGCTCCCCCCACCCTCGTGGCCAGGGTGTGGCCCCCCTTTGGAACTTGTTGCGCTCAGTATTTTTTATATATTCTGAAAATGACTTCCCTGAAGTTTCAGGACTTTTGGAGCTGTGCGGAATAGGTCTCTAATATTTGCTCCTTTTCCAGCCCTAAATCCCAGCTGCCGGCATTCTACCTCTTTATGTAAACCTTGTAAAATAAGAGAGAATATGCATAAGTATTGTGACATAATGTGTAATAACAACTCATAATGCAATAAATATCGATATAAAAGCAAGATGCAAAATGGACGTATCAAGCACCTTTAAGGATCAAGGACTGACTGGACATTGTAATTCATGGTAAAAGAGATCCAGTCATACTCAATGTAAACTAACAGTAATGGATGCAAATGACAACGGTGCTCTCCAACTGGTGCTTTTTAATAAGAGGATGGTGACTCAACATAAAAGTAAATGGATAAGCCCTTCGCAGAGGGAAGCGGGGATTTGCAGAGGTGCCAGAGCTCGATTTTGAAATAGATATGAATAATATTTTGAGCGGTATACTTTCATTGTCAACATAACAACCGAGAGATCTCTATATCTTCCATGCTACACACATTATAGGCGGTTCCCAAGCAGAATGGTAAAGTTTATACTCCCCCACCACCAACAAGCATCAATCCATGGCTTGCCCGAAACAATGGGTGCCTCCAACTAACAACAATCCTGGGGGAGTTTTGTTTGCAATTATTTTGATTTGATTTAAGCATGGGACTGGGCATCCCGGTAACCAGCCATTTTCTCGTGAATGAGGAGCGGAGTCCACTCCTCTTGAGAATAACCCGCCTAGCATGAAGGATACAGACAACCCTAGTTGATACATGAGCTATTCGAGCATACAAAACAGAATGTTTATTTGAAGGTTTAGAGTTTGGCACATACAAATTTACTTGGAACGGCAGGTAGATACCGTATATAGGTAGGTATGGTGGACTCATATGGAATAACTTTGGGGTTTACGGAATTGGATGCACAAGCAGTATTCCCGCTTAGTACAAGTGAAGGCTAGAAAAAGACTGGGAATCGACGAGCTAGAGAGCGACAACAGTCATGAACGTGCATTAAAATTAATCAACACCGAATGCAAGCATGAGTAGGATATAATGCACCATGAACATAAATATCGTGGAGGCTATGTTGATTTTGTTTCAACTACATGCGTGAACATGTGCCAAGTCAAGCCACTCGAATCGTTCAAAGGAGGATACCACCCTATCATACCACATCACAACCATTTTAATAGCATGTTGGCACGCAAGGTAAACCATTATAAACTCCTAGCTAATTAAGCATGGCATAAGCAACTACAATCTCTAATTGTCATTGCAAACATGTTTCTTTCATAATAGGCTGAATCAGGAATGATGGACTAATCATATTTACAAAAACAAGAGAGGTCGTGTTCATACCAGCTTTTCTCATCTCAATCAGTTCATCATATATCATCATTATTGCCATTCACTTGCACGACCGAATAGTGTGGATAATAATAATAATAATAATAGTGCACGTGCATTGGACTAAGCTGGAATCTACAAGCATTCAATTCAAGAGAGAAGACAAGGTAATATGGGCTCTTTGTTAGATCAACAATAATTCATATGAGAGCCACTCAACATTTTCATTATGGTCTTCTCCTCTCAACCCCCAAAGAAAAGAAAAGAAACTATTTACACGGGAAAGCTCCCAACAAGCAAAAGAAGAACGAGAAATCTGTTTGGGTTTTCTTTTAATTACTACTACAGGCATGGAAAGTAAACTAACACTACAAAAAAATACACTTCTGTGATGATACGTGTTTGTCAAAGTAGGTCGCGTTTTCTGTCATGCATGTACATCCATGACAAATTTATGACAGAATCAAGATAGTCATACCTGTGCTGTCGTAGAAGTGTTCCATGACATTACCAAAATATCATCACGGAAGTGTCCACTTCCATGACAATAAATCGTGCATCACAGAAGTGCTTTCGTCAAGGGTGACCGACACGTGGCATCCACCGTAACGGAACGCCTTTAAGCTATCGGGTCGGTTTTTGGATCCGATAACCCATTAACAGCCCCGACCAATGGGGATTTTCCACGTGTAAAATCATCATTGGCTGGAGGAAACACGTGTCGGCTCATCGTTGGGACAGATGTCAACCACTCATTGGACGAAAGGCGCCTATGATACGTCGACACGTGGCACGGCCCAACAAAGGCCCATTCTTGTGAAAAGGCTGGCCCGTTTGACTTGGTCAAAAGCTGGCGGGCCGGCCCATGGAAAGCCTGTTAACGGCCTATTCGAATATAGCCCATTTATAGCCCGCTAACCCAAGGCCCGTTACGCCCTATCCGAATTAGGCCCAGTAGCGTCATCTGGGCCATCCAATATGATTCCAACCCGTTTTCACTTCTAGCCCATGTATGGCCCATGACGTCTTTCGGCCCATATGAGGCCCTATGTAACTTTTGGCCTACTAACGGCCCGTGGTGAAACTGGCCCGTAATGAACAGTGTATCACTTTACACCCATTAACGGCATGTGGTGAAACTGGCCCGTAATGAACAATGTATCACTTTATACCCATTAACGGCCTGTTATTCCGTTGGGCCGTTCCCAGCCCATGTTATCTTTCGGCCTTCTCAGAGCCCATTTATTCTTGGGCTCATTTCCAGCATTCGTTTACTTACAGCCCGTTACTGTCATTTTCTGCTTGTGGGCCAAATTCAGCCTGTGGTTACAGTTGGCCCGTTTGTGGTCCATTAATATGTTGGGCCGATTTCATAGCGTCATCAAATACGGCCTATTAACGATGGCCCGTTATGGTCGGCCCATGAACGGACGATTCCAACTCTAGCCCGTTTACGGCCATAATGCGGTCTGTTTGGCCCATGTTTGGCCAATCGATTATATGGCCCGTATAAGGCCCATTGATAATACGGCCCGCAGAAGGCCCATTGTTTCTATGGCCCGTAGAAGGCCCACTGTTTCTACGGCCAGTAGGAGGCCCAATGTCACTACAGTAAATATTAGCCCATGGTTATTGTGGCCTAGTTTTAAAAAATAGGTCATTGCAGCCACTAGCTAACCGCAGAAAAAGAACTGCAATGACTACAAGAAAACAAATAAACAAGACAACAAGGAAATAAATAAGCAAGCAACTAACGCTAGGCTATCACGGCTATTACACATATTACATCCACTGGGCATCAAAGTTCGCCACCAGTGCAAATATAGGGAACAAAGCAACATATCATATACACGGGTTGTCAAAGTTGGCGACCAACGCAAATAAACGCCGCAGCAAAACAAATCCAGAACTGAAACCACTTCAGAAGATCTCAAGAAACAATATCCTGGGTACCCATAATGCTGGCAAGATGCTTAGCAAGCTTATTAACTTTCTCTTGTTTGGCGCTTAAATCCTCCAGCGCTTGCTGTTGCACCAGAAAATATGCATCTGAATTCTGCAGGGACTTCCTCAGTCCTTCAGCTTCCTGTCGCAGCACATCTGATCGATGTCTTTCAACTTGAAGTTGAGACTCAAGAAGACGAACTGATTCAGGCAGCAAGTTCGAAGAGCTTGTGCCAGCAGTAGTGGCCAGTAACTCGAACACTACATCAAGACAGGACTTTTGGGTTCCCTCACTGTCGTTAAGATAGTTTTTATCAGCTTTCTTAGAGACCAACAGGGATGTCTCACTATCTTGAACCTTATCTGCATTACTTCCTTTACCATTGGATAACACGGTACTGTTCTCCAATATTTTGTCCGCATTCTAAAAGAGAAACAAGCAGACACATCACATGTTTACCATGTTGTATATGAAACTCATTTTGCTAAATGAGTTCAGTAGTAAAGTGGATAGGATAACAGCATGAAACAAACATATATCTATGTACCATGGTCACTTTATGGTCTATATCATTCTAGTTTTTGTTGCCAAATCAAGATAGAGACACAGTTCAAATAATATTTGTTCAAGACAAAGCAGAATAGACAGAATATAAGTGTGGGTAACTATAGAGCAATAACAACACTTGTAATGTGCATGACATGAGAACATAACTGTTTATTCAATTGAAACTGAAATCAACATAGAGCAGGTTACAACAGTAAACCAGTTAAAGAAACAGG
This sequence comes from Triticum urartu, assembly GCF_056163025.1. NCBI lineage: Eukaryota > Viridiplantae > Streptophyta > Magnoliopsida > Poales > Poaceae > Triticum > Triticum urartu. The sequence goes on along the minus strand of NC_141873.1, from coordinate 324,604,495 downwards.
TTTAAAACATACCTGTTGCGCCATTAGAGTTTCAATTCCATCCTTCAAATTTGAAAATAGTTGGTATGAGTAAATACAGTCATGCAAGAGCAAAGGAGTATGAACCATAGCTACAGAACCTGACCTGAGAACAAATCGTCTTCTCCTTTAAGCGTTGAGTTGGGATTTGGAGTGGTGGTCCTCGTGATTTGGGCACTGCACTTCCCTTACTAACTGCTCGTGTTTGGGTGCTCTATGGTGGAGACGGTGTTGTGTCAACTGGAACTGGGTTCCTATCTACCGGGGTTGGTGTTAGAAGGGGTGTAGCTGCTTCTTTGTCCAACTGGTAGGGGTACAATATGCGAGAGTCTAGGTTATGTGTGGTGGATCTGGTCCTTGGGCAAGTACAACCGTGGTTCTATCTGCATCAACTGGTAGCACTATCTTTTCTGAAGACCGTGTTGTTACTCCCTTAGATACTGCCATCACGCTCTCCAATTCAAATGGCTGATAAACAAGAAAAGTAATTGAAAGTATAGACATTGTATGATAGACAGGTGCAATGGATAGTGGGGAATAAAAGAGGGCATGAAATAATTCATATTTATGTTGTCTAACCAAATAGGATAGCATGACACAATTTCACATATATGATGGCTAACTAAACAGGATAGCATGACACAATTTCACATTATGATGGCTAACTAAACAAGATGGAAAGACATAGTTCAAAATATGAGACTATGTAAACAGGATGACATGACATAACTATATAATGTGTTTATTAAATAGGTTGGCATGCCATAATTCACATACATTCACGGATAGAATGCCATAATTCAAAATATGATGACTGTAAACACTAAACAGGATGAGATGATATAACTATATGATGTATTTATTAAATGGTTTGCCATGCCATAATTCAGATAGATGATGTGTATGTACTATGTAAACATGATGGCATGATATAATTCAAATATATGATTTATATAGTAAGCAAGTAAGCAGATGGCAATCCATATATGATGTAAAAACTAAGCAATGCAAGACAACATGCATGACATGGGTAATATAACCCTGCCAAGTTTGAGCATAGACCTCAGGGGGAAAATAGGATTGGTCATCAGTCTCTGAATCCTCCTCTAAGGAGCTCTCTATAACCAGCAAGATGTTTGCTTTAGCAAGTAGTATTGTCTGCTCTGAATACCTTGTTTTCACTCCAGATACTTCCATCACCGCTTCAAATGGCTGATGCACAGGAAGAGTAGTTGAATATACAAACGTTGTCGACAAATGGAACACGTAATACAAAAAAATGATAGCATGATATAATTCACATACATGATGATTGGCTAAACAGCATGGCATTGCATAATTCACATATATAATGCCTTTGCAACAAGATAGCATTGTATAGTTCACATATATAATGTCTTTCAACAAGATGGCAATGCATAATTCACATATATGGTAATTAGACACTGAACAGGTGGCATTCACACAAAGCATGTATAAACTAATCAAATGACATAGCAATGCGAGACACCATACACACGATATGAGCAACATAACCCTGCCAAGTTAGAGCATACACCTCGGGGGGGAATAGGACTGGTCATCTGTCTCTGAATCCTCCTCTGAGGAGCTATCCGTAACCAGCGAGATATGCGCTTCGTCACATAGCATAGTCTGCTCTGAAGACCTTGTTTTCACTCCAGAATTTGCCATCACCGTGTCAAATGGCTGATGCACACGAAGAGCAGTTGAATGTAATAACATTGTTGACAAATGTAATATGTAAGAAAAAAAGGATGGCCTGATATAATTTACATATAAGATGACTGGCTAAGCAGGATGGCATTGCAAAATTCACATATATGATGCCTGGCTAAACAAGATGGCGTTCATGAATAAACTAAACAGATGGCATTCGCACAAAGAATGTCTAAACTAAGCAGATGACATATTTGATGTATAAAGTAAGCAATGCAAGACACCATATGCATGATATAACCAACATCAGCATGCCAAGTTAGAGCGAAGACCTCAGGGGGTAAATAGGAGTTGTCTTCTCCTTCTGAATCCCCCTCAGAACAGATATCTTCCTCTTGATTACAATCCGAAATGCGTGGAGGGGGGCTGCCTTTGCGCCTACAATGGAGCGACGTCTGCATGAAATTTTATTGCCACGCAAGGCTCATCTCTTTTGCTCTACATGTTCGGTTCCATTGTTTACAATAATTGTCATGCATAGGAATAAAACATAGTGAGATTATGTAAGGAGTGCATGCAGAAATCCTGAGTGATGGTAGCAACCTATGGATAGACCCAAAACCAATAATAGCAGGCAGATAATGGCTTCAGTTAAAAATACAGATAATGGCTTCTTTACTATTTGTTTCCCACCCAACATGAAACTCATAGTAGACACCGGAGATTAACCAGATAGTAGATAGATACTATTGATAGAGGCCCCGATATGTACCCCACAACCATTTAAAAACTCAAGTTTGACCATTAGTTTGGAGCTGACTCAGAGTCTAATCGGTGAACAGGACGATAAAGTAGCATGTAATATTAAGCGATGCATAACGTAAGCATACACGAAAGAGTGCGACCTCTCTTGCGGACCCGTGTAGTCCTCGAGGTCATCTGCTTAGTTGATGATGGTAGTGCAGTTTTCATGGCTGCCAGCGGCGGGGAAGAAGATCTGAGACGGCGAAAGATAGTCTGGAGGCCGGATCCCTGCTGTGCTGGACCCTTCTATCATTGGAGCAGCTGAGCTGGGGTGGACGACGGCGCTGCAGGAGCGGGACAAACCACGCAAGGTTTTCTTTGACAACTATCTGTAAGAGAAGTAATTCTATAGGGGCTCGTTTGAATTGGAGGATTCCAACAATGCAGGGATAAGAAATAGATAGGAATAGGATAGGAATGCACGTGCAAAACAGAGAATTTAAAAACATAGGATTTCTGCCAATCTGGGTGTTTGATTCACAACAATTGGAAGATCACAGGATGCAAAGAAGCATGGTGAGATTAAGTCAAACCACAAGAAAATGTATGGTTATAATGCTATTATGCTACTATCTCTTAGTCTTGTGCTTCATGAATAGGAATTTGGAAAGGAGGACAAGTGAAAATTAAAATTCCAACGTTTTTTCTTTCAAGGAGACACTAAAGTCTGCTCAGTGGACAATATATATAACATGTAGAGTAAAAAAGAGATGCAACAAGTGTACAACCTCTTTGGCGAAGCCATGTCGATCTCAGCATGATTGGGTTGGCCAGTGAGGATGCTCCGGCTGACTTGGCTGTCGGAGGAGGGGAAGAAGATCTTAGGCGTCTGGAGATGGAGCCCGAGGTACTGCTCCGCTGTGATGGAGGGTTTCGTCGTTGGAGCAGCTCTGGTGAGTTGTACGACGCCGAGGCTGAAGCAGGACAAGAGAGACAACGAACAACGTTAACCTAAGTGGAATTCTAATAGCATCTCCAATACATGACGTAAAATACATAAACACAAAGTGCTAGATGTAAAATACATCAGCTGCTCATCTCTGAACTTAACTATCGAAACTGAATTTAACTGTCGAAACTGAACTTCACTGTCGAAACTGAACTTAACTGTCAAAACTGAATTTTGCTGTCGAAACTGAACGCACTAGCAAGGTGAGGCTACATGTCGGTCGACTGACTTTTTCATCTCTAGTCAGTCAATTTTGCAGCCGTTGGATACGAAATCCAGGGCCTGCGGTTCATCTTCAACCTCCACCCCCCTGAGCCGGCCAAACAGCAGCCCCCCCCCCCCCCGCCCCCGGCCGGCGGCGCGCCGCCCCGCCCGCCCCGAAAACACTCCCCACCGCTGGTCCGCCGCCGCCCCGGCCATCCCTCTAGGCCCCCCCATGCCGAGCTTTTTCTCCGGCGATCCCCATGCCACCGCCCCGCCAATGCCCCCATCCTGAACCCAAGATAGATAGTGGGGTACCTCTCCGACGAGCCCCCCTCCCCGATGCGGCTGGTTCTTCCTTCACCCCGGCGGCATCGGAGTGAAGTGTAGCTAAATCGGAGCATCATTGCAAGCAAGAGCAAGAGCGAGAGCAGCAGCGCGAGCAAGAGCAATAGCAAGAGCAGACCAGGCAGGGGACCGAGAGCAAGAGCAGAGCAGCAGCGCTAGCGAGAGCTAAAGCAGTAGCAGGTCCTACTGATGTGGACGTCGCCGCCGAGGGAGCGACGTCGTGGAGGAAGTGGCCGGCGACGCCGCCGTGGATGGAGCCGCGTCATGTCGGCTCAGGACCGAGCGCCGGCAGCACCGTGAGATCGAATCAAGAAGAAAATGCGGTGATTAGTGTACAACCTCTTTGGTGGCGCCGATTAGGCTGCAGATTCATCCGAGGAAACGGTGATGATGATGCTCTTCCGGTGGTGCAGGTGAAGACGGCAGTGTGGGAATGGAGGTGGCACGAAAGACGAGGGGAACGTCGGGGCAGCTCCTTGGAGGTGGAGGACGGGGTGGCTGAACCGGCGGGACGATGAGATTGACGACGGATCCTCATCCGGTACGGTGGATGAGGGACGTCGAGGTGTTGCTGTGGACGACGTCATCGGGGAAGAGGCTCTGGCTGGGTGGCGGACGGAGCAGGGTGTGGGGTTTCATCATGGGTTTTCGCCGCCTCGGTGTACGAATGGGTGGGTGGATGGGATGGCAATGGTGAACCATGTCTTAGAGACGCGCTTGTCCGAAATGTGGGTAAGTTACGAAAGTACCCCCACCGATTTGAGGTGGTTCTTTTGGTTCAGGGGTACCATGGGCATTTCGCGTGTCGAGATTTCACAGGAGGTGGGAGTTTTCGCGCGCGGTGTAATTTCGGAATAGCAAGGCGCGGGTTGAGATGGAGGGAGTTGTCGGAGCACAACGAGACAAAGATATATCTCAAATATTTTGGGCTAACAAGGCGCGGGTTGAAATTTCCGGACAAGCCTAACGTGTACTGTACCAAATCAATGCGCCCTACAAATGTCATTCAAAACTTTGAATTCATCTTATGTTTAATTAAAATATTTCGCTACGTGTATAATGCATGCAACCTACTACTCAAATGAACGTTTTAGTGCATTCCAAACGTATATACTACCGCTTCAATATGAACTAAATTTGAATTCGTTTCTCTATTTGAATAAGATCTACAGTAATGATTGTTGTGAAGTCAAAGCATTTGAATTCGTTTCTCTGTTTTAGTAAGATCTACAATCATTATTATTGTCAAGTTAAACCATCATTTGTGTATTATCTTCACAGCACACCACATGATTTGTCTCGAGTTACATATGAACTATGTGTACTATATGAACTCGAACTAGATTTTTTGAATCCGCTTTATTTTGATTTAAAATCACATTACATTTCTAGCTCTGGCTAGATCTTCATAATCTAAACCATGTCTCATATGTATAATGTGTTTATCACATTATGTATGGTGCCCCGCCCCCTACGCCTACAAGTATTTAGATGTGAGTTGCAAACACCACACATTACCACAAATTCAAATAAAATGTGAGAATGTTCGATATATAGTATTGTTTAGATTGTTCGATATTTAGTTGTAAGCTGCAAACGCCACACATTATCACAAATTCAAATAAAATGTGAGATTGTTTGATGTATAGTATGGTTTAGATTGTTCGGCATTTAGCTGTGAGTTGCAAATGCCATGCATTATCACATTATGGTATAACATGTGCACAGCATGTGTATCACCGCTATATTCATGCATGCAATGTTTAAAACACTATGATCTCCTATTCAAATATATGAATCCGCTTTCATATCAAATTATGATCTTTGTTAGTCTCCTACACCCACACAATCCTCTAACCTTTATAGCTACCACTAACTTTCTCTCGTGCATGCACACGCCCTCCTCGCCCTCCCCCTCCCTCGGCATTCTATCCACTGGGCACATTCATTTTTTTCTTTAGGTCATTCTCCCAGAGTCTACACAACTCCTTTCCGACACACACCGATCGATAAACCTCTCCAGTGATGCCTGCCTACAACATACAAACACACCTTCAATCTCCTCCTTTATGTGTCCTTGCCTCGTGTCTCTCATACGGTCAGACACACGTGTAAACTCTCGCCCCTCTTTTCATCGCTCTCACAACCGCACACTCCTCCCCCTATCTAGCTAGTAGTTGGGCCTCTCGCACCACCTCCTAGATCCATTCTCTCTGTCTATCCGTCTCGCTGGGCCTTATTTGCCTCTAACAAATGGACGTACACCGACCGATCTCTCGCTATACATATAGCTAGCTAGGTCCTTATAACTCGTTTTTACCCACACGTCAATCGATCTACCTCATTAGTTGTGTCTCTCCCTTCCTCCGACAAACAACAATTGATCTACCGATCTAGTTAGGTTTGCTTACCAAACACATGGTTCCCCTTCATCATCCATGGATGCGCCCCGACAGATCTATCACGCACAGGCACACACAGAAACACATCCCCACTCTTATTGATAACATTGCAGTTCCACCCTCAGTTTGTCTAGTACGCCTCTCCCACCATCTTTGAGAAGCAACTCCATCACCCATCCAGCACTCTACCCCTCTCCCTCCCTCTCCCTCCCTCTCTCTCTCTCCTCTCTCTCTCTCTCCCATCATATTTCCCGTCCTTCAGTTATGTATGGATGTCAACCGATCTCCCTCAAGACATAGCTGGGTCTCTCCTTCTCAACACATATACGAGTCGTTCTACCTCTATAGTTAGGCCTCTGCCTACCCCTCCCACCACCCCCTCCCCCCCACACACACCGATACATCGAGCGCTCTAGTCATGTCTCCCTGCCACACACAAACTTGACGTGTGCCCTCTAACGTTCCGATAGGCCAGTCGCCCTATATCTTTGACTTGTATACACACACAATTTTGATGGCTCTCTTCATTGATCTCGCACCCACCCACTTGATCCTCTCTTCGACTCTATCGATATCTATGACCCCTCCCTCTCTTCTCGTGGATTGCCCGACCCTCTATGTATGATATGGATAGGCCTCCATTTCACACACATTGCATGCAAAATTTTGTTTGAGATGTCATCGACACATATTCCCACAAATAATTCATGAAATCAACCCCCACCCCCCACTCCAAAACAAAAAACACTCACGAACATGGTTTGTATCTCTCACACACACCCACGTAGGTGGGGGACGTGCACAAAGAGAATAGATGCATGCACGGCGCACGTACTCCCGTCTCTTTCCCAACCACACCCGCGCGGGTACACGGTGGAGCTCATTTCTGTATGAAAAAGGCAGCCCACGTGGTAATTTGGCACGTGTACTGGTTGTCCACTTGGTGGAGGGAGGATCGTCTACCACAAGTGAACAAACAAATTGCGACTTGACGTGTTATGTTAAAAAAAGAGGCAACCCAAGTGGGGCCTACCTTAGAGGCAAGGCTCTATACACTAGAGTATTTTTGATGTGTCCCGTCAACTCACAGAACGAGGAGAAGCTTGCTTAGTACGCTGTCTCCCCCGCCCACGGGCGCGGTGGCTCGCAGGATGAGGTGAAGCTTGCTTACTACGCCTTACGCCCGCTCCCTCGCCCATGCGCGCGGTGGCTCGCAGGACGAGGAGAAAAATTTACTACTCCCTCCGTTTACTCCTCGTCCCTACTACCTTGGTTATAGAGATTATATCATATTGTTTGGAATATATATGTCCTTTAGTAGATTTCAATATGAACTACTAGTACATACTCCAAACACTGATGTATATAGACGTATTTTAGAGTGTAGATTCACTCATTTTGCTCCATATGTAGCACTCTCCCTCGCCCCTCGACCCTCGCCCACGTGGTGGACGTGCAGCAATTCATTCGGTCTCATATAGCCAGAACGATATATACTGCACTACCATTATTGCTCGGCTTCCCGAAGAGGCGAAGAGCCAATCGCAAGGTTAATATTTTGGAGATGCCAAGCGCAAGGTTATAGGAGAACGAGTAGCAGGTGCCGCGTCATTTATAATTGAAGTTTTTTTTCTTCAGTGGCACATACGCTATATGATAGGTTCATATGGAGAGAAAAGGAAACCGCTCCACTATATACATAGTCAGGACGGGCCAGACTACACGGTTGCTTGCTGGGGTTGCTCTCTTCACACTCTCTCGCACAAAACGATTGTGGCCACATCTCTAACATCCCGGCGGATCACGTCCGCTTGGGGAAGGGGTGGATGCTTAGTGTAGATGTGGTGGCCGTCGCTGACGGCGAAAACCCACTGTCAGCACATCCCGATCAGGGGTCCCCGCTGTTCTATCTCACAAAGTCGGTGAGGTTGCCTTCATCCCTTGCTCACTGCCGTGACGTGGGCAGTTGCCGCCTCCCACCGCCCTCCTCAAGGTTGAGCTATGTCCCTCAGGTACAACTCCCTTTACAGCCGGCTTGCACCACTGCTCCAGCTGCCCACATCACTCCCTGTGGATATTTCTCTACTTCTTTGCCCCGCACATACCTCTACTGGCTTCTACGTACTGTATTTGTGATGAGTTTATGTCTCATCAACTAGTCCCAGTAATCTTATTCTAATCACGCTTGTTCAATTTCTTTGCCACAGGGATGCTCATCTCGATTTTGGTGAAACTGCACAAAATGATCCGATGGTCAAAAGGTTGCAAACTTCATTTATTAGGAATCTCGAATGTTGCCAGCAAATTGAAGCCTGGTCAGGGTTCACGGTTCAAGGGCTAGGGACTGCATGGATCATTTTTTTCTTTAGCTGCCTCTGTTCCAAAATAAGTGTCAACTTTAGTAGTAGTACAACTTTGTACTAAAGTTTGCACAAAGTTGAGAAACTTATTTTGGAACGGAGGGAGTACATATTTGCTATGATCTGTCAATCATTGAGATGCAATAGCATGCATGTTAGTCTCCTTTGTATTTGATGAAATGTTGCAACAGGCAACCTTGGACGCAAGATACATGTAACAGAAGCTGGAAGCTTCATAGCATTGTACAAATTTATCTCGCTAATAAATTACAGTACGTACTATACTAGTACTTCCTCCGTTCCTAAATATAAGTCTTTGTAGAGATTTCACCATGAACCACATCCGGATGTATATAGATGCATTTTAAGTGTAGATTCATTCATTTTGTTCCGTATGTAGTGGAATCTCTACAAAGACTTATATCTACTAGAAATAGCTAGCCCCCACTACTAGGAATTCTCTATCCTCTCCTTGAGCCACGTCATCAAAATTGATGTAGCCGTTAGATGAAGTAAATCAGTCCATAATAGCCGTCTGATCTTGACGTTGAGAGGCTCTGCACTAAGCCACATGCAAGCATGCAGAAATACCGTGCCACATGCATGTGAGTGGGTTTTAAAACACATCAACATGTCTGCATGCAAGCATGCACCGGTAACATGCATGTAAGTGAGCTTTTAAGTCCCATTAACATGTCAAAAAGAAAAATATAATCCCATTATGCAGTAGGAGTTGGATGATCTTTTTTCCTTACGTGGGATGATCTAAATGATGATGGGAGTTTATTTAGTTTGGCTACCACATTTTTCATGCGGTTATAGAGTTTTTTTGTTCTATGAAATCGATAATTTTGCGCAGAGAGATATACCGCTGTTCCGCGCCAACGCGCAGGGACTCATCTAGTAATATTTAGGAACGGAGGGAGTACTATGTAAAGAGTTAGGTGTCGCACGGTGATAGTGTGAGGTGGGCCATGTAATCACTGAGCCTGCGTGTTTTCACTGCTCTTGCATGCCTCCGCTGTAAGAATGGAGAAAATTGTAATCTAGTAGTAGTATACCTCCTTTCGCCGAAAGCGTGGGACATCCAGCAGTCCTACCACCTCAGTAATAAAGACCAATGAGCCGTCAAATCACATAGACCCAGCAGTAAGTTGGACGGACGAAGCAACCATCACTCTTGCGCCAGTGAGAGGTCGCGTCCGCTCTGCCCGGGCATGAATGCAGCACCGATTCTTTGGACCGGCGCTGACCGTTTCGGGCGGGAAGCGCGCGCGGGCGATGGAGGGGCTTTGGGTGGGCCAGGCTGGTCAGGAGCGGGCGTGGCAGCTGTCCGCATGTCCCTACCGGACACGCCCGGAAACGAGAGGATGCACCGACTCTCGCGGCTAAAATCGTACACTACACAACATCTCTCTGTAGGAGTAGGTCGATCTGTCGCTCTCTCTAACACACACATGGTGTTACACACACACACACACACACGCACGCACCTTGGTCCCGTTGCACCTTCTAACGTGACTTATTACACCTAGACGGAGGGAGGAGTAAGTATACGAGATACGGTGGCACACTGACTTAAGTCGAATACAAGTGCCCAAAATTTGTGTGCATGTTATAATAAGGATTCACTTAAAATAGTACGTGAGCGAACAAAGGGATCAATTGGACAGTGTTCCCGAGCAGTAGCGAGATGTGTGAGGTAAGATACACCGCTGGCGCTTTTAATTTTTCTTATTAATTTGTTTGTTTCACCCTCTGACTGGTGGGACCCAACGTACTACGTGGAGAGAGGTAAGGTGACTAAGGCTGCATTATTTTTGCACCACTGTGGATAGTCTTACCACCAAAGCCACATGACACGATTATGATTGAAATCCCAATGACTCCCACACACACAAAAAAACACGGCATGCTTGTCACATGAATGCAGGAATGTATAAAAGGTTATTTCCCTCTCGTTGAACATAACGGGAGGGTTGTGTAGCTGGTTAGCCTGTTCGCTCATCAAACTTGAGGTCTCAGGTTCGATAACTACACTTGAGCATAATTTGTGCCAGGAGGATTCTTTGACTGGTCAAAATGTTTTCTAGGGTTTGCACACTTCACACACTCTCTCCAGTATATATATACACGCTGGAGCCTCAGCGCTTGTAGTTGCTCTCTTCACACTCTCTCGCCCTCTCCCGCTGGAGCCTCAGCGCTTGTAGTTGCTCCCTTCACACTCTCTCGCCCTCTCCAGATCTAAACAAGACTTCGTTGGCCTCTCTCTCCCCTCACTGCTGCTCAAAGAGCCGGCAGGATCCGTCCGCCAGGAAGGGAAGGAGGCTTAACGCTGTCGTCGTCGGCGAGGGACTACCGGCGTAGCTGTTCACTTTCCACCTAGCGCTGGCGTGGGAGGGCCTCTGACCCCTTCTTCTTTGTCGTTGTCCCATCGCCCACCGAACCACGCCCCAAGAACCTTAAGGTATAATTTACTTACTCCACATGCATTGCTCTAGCTGCATGTATACCATGAATCTAGGACGTGGTTCAAAGAGGAAAGGAGTGGGGGAAAGTAGTGGTAAAAGTTGTATATAGCATGAATCTAGGATGTGGTTCAAAGAGGAAATGAAGGGGGAAAGTTGTATAGCATTAATCTAGGACGTGTTTCAAAGAGGAAAGGAATGGGGGAAAGTAGTGGGGAAAGTTGTATCGCATAAATCTAGGACGTGGTTCAAAGAGGAAAGGAAGGGGCGAAAGTACTAGTTCAAAAAGGAAAGGAAGGGACAAGGCTGTAGAGTTTGAGAAAGACTAGATTTGCTGCGCTCACATAGGGAAAGGCGTCTAAAGATAACAAAACTGGGACCAACACAAATATGCTCCTTGGTTGTTTGTTCTTTATTCTTTATTGCAACAGACTGTGCATGACCACAGTACATCGGTAGATGCACATGGTGCTGGTGCGTCCACTGTCCCGTGCAACTCATTAGCTGTTGTTAATCTAAGGCCCTGCTTGGTTAAAAACTCCCTAGTCCCTACATGTTGGGTTCCAGGGACTAAACATGGACTAGAGGTTATTAAATGACATGCTAAAAGACCATGTTACCCCTAGCAATGAACGAATAGAGACAAGGTGCGATGCGTGGCAGGGGCAACTGTTGGAAAAAGTCCCAAAAAGACTCCCTCGGGGTCTTCTTTCTTTAGTCCCAAATGCCCACTTTTAGTCCCTAAAAGTCCCTCCTCTTTGGTTTAGTTGGGACTGACACGGAGTTTTTTTAGTCCCTACACCAAAATGTCCCTATAAACAAACACCCTCTAATAATGCCGCTAGAAAATTGATGCAATGCCACGGTTAAAAGCAAATTACACGTTTAATGAATTTTATTGTTAATATAATCTCTATGTTAATATTAATCAATGCCACCATTTGAGAAATGCTACTGTCTTGCTTTCTTTCCCATTTAGATAAGGTAGATGCTTCTTTTTGTTGGCTTCTGTGTCATCCACCGTTATTGACCACTAATTGTTTCCTTTGCACCTCTGTGTAAACAGGGTTATCTGCGTCACCTCGTTGCCATTGTGACATTTTGTTGCACTACACAAAACACTTTTGTTTTAAGAGTGTTTTGTGCAGTTCAACCAAAATGTCACACCGACAACGTTGCTTTATTGCTTGATCTTAGTGGAACTGCACAAGAGGAGATCTTACTTCCTATCCGTTAAGGCGAATTTGGTTCAGATCTTCTTCTTATGAGTTGTTTGAATTCCGCATCATGAGAGGTCAGTACTAGCCTTCTTTCACATGATTCTGCAGTGTGCATTCATATGTTGTGCTACTTGTACGATAATGTTGCTTGATTTTAGTGAACTGCACAAATGGAGACAAGACTTCCAATCTCTATGTGCACCGTAATATCCCATTGAGGTAAGATAAGGATATTTCACAACTGCTGGCCTGTATTTTTCCACTTTCATCAAAAAATTAAGTTTAGTACTATACTTGTGCTCCCTAATTGACATGCCAAATCTTACATTGAAGGCGAAGCTTGTTTGTTATTGAACCAAGTGATGAAGGGGAAGAACAAGGGGAAGAAAAACAAAAATCAACTCCCGGTGCTGTAATGAAGCACTGGAACTGTGATGACACAAGTAATGACATAGTTTTGCATCTTAATTTATTGATATGGCTGGAACGAGCAATTGTTTTGCCACTGATTTGATGCCACTCTTAATGTAATATGTAATTATCTCTACTTGTGCAAACATGGATCTTCTTTGAAGATACCATATATTTTAGTGGAACTGCACAAGAAGATGTTGGAAACATTAAACTAATCGAGGAGTATATAGTAAGCATGGCCACCACCGTAGATAGCAACAGATGGTTCCGGAGAATTGCTTCATCTGTATGCTCTACACAATAAGCCTCCTGATAAAGGTTGGCACTCGCCCACTGATTTCATCCATATGATTGAGCTTTGTCATCTCTATTGGTGTTGTGCTACTGTTTAGATACTGTCATGAAAAAGTCGTATTGTCCTTGAGAAGTGCTTCATCTGTGTTGTTTTAAATATTTCCTTTCCTTTTTTCGAGCAAGCAGTGATGCTAGCATTTAGAAGTCCTCTTGTCTTTGCACAACAGGATCATCTTCCTATAAAGAAGAATATGGAGTACGTGAAGTGACTAGTTCCGATTATGCCAGGATGAAGAAGCCATGTCTATCTTATCATCAGAAGGAGCAGTTGAAGGATGGTTACATTACTCCCCACAAGACCAAACTAACTTCAGCTCAGAAGGACTGACAAAATCTCCATTTTTTTGCTGTGATGTGCGAGTACAATGTTGTTCTAGGATTCTTTCTGGTGAGTTCCATTTTTCTAAAAGTGTGCTCTACATGGACCATGTATGTGCCTGTTGAAACTATCAATTCATAGTACAGTTTGCTCTATACTAATCACTTTTTTGTATTTGTGCAAACAGGGGTGCTCAGCTTGATTTCAATGGGAACTGCACAAAATGTTCATGAATACATCGAATCATTCATTTCCACCACAAGAAAGGAGGTGTCGATAAGTTCAAGGTGTTGCAACATATAAGGGCGAAATCATACAAGCTACGCGCGAATTTGGTTGATTTTGGTGGAACTGCACGAAAAGAACAGCTGGTTTATTTAGCACGAGATGCCATGTCAATGTCCGAACTGATGTCAAACCATGCCCATTCCACAATCGTAGGCATTTGATATTTTGGAATGGGACAACCTTGTCAAATTTTGCTCATTGATTTTAGCAAGACATGCGTTTGATATTTTCGAATGGGACGCCCTTTGCTGTCAGTAGCGTCGATCAATTTTTTTCTTTATTCTTTAGTTGTGAAGTAAATATTGCCTCTGACATGTGAGTCGCTGAGATGCATAATCATCGATTGTTTTGAATGTTCTCTATGAATTGTCAGGCCTGTGTGTTTGATTGCAATGTACAGAAACGCTAAAAAGCTGCTCAAACTCTTTGTACTCCTTTTGTTCCTTTTTACTTCGCACATTGTGAAAGTGCATACTTTTTGTATAAGATTGGTCAAAGTAGAGATACTTTGACTGCAGACAAAACTTGTATGCAGACTAGAAAGGACCGGAGGGAGTACTCGTGAAACTGCTGTAAACGAGGTGATCACCCTAGGAATAATGCTAGTACGTATTGTTTTGCATGTTCATCCAATGCTAGTGATATAGGAATTCGAACTAATCGAAATAAATTCATTCATACACGGTCGGATTTCATATTAAAAAAGCCAGATTTCATTACATTTCATACATTCTTCAACTAAAAAGGGGTGCGTTGGAGGTATAATTAATTAACCGAAGCTACCCACCTGTGTCCCACTGAGCTGAACAGAAGCTTCAGTGACTTAACTGCAGGTGCAGTTGCGTAACTGACATGTGGCCTGTTGGGCCCACGTGTCAGTCAGCCAACTGCACCAGCAGTTAAGTAGAAGCAGCATTATTCTCCAGCAGAACTCCCCGACTCCACGTCGCCGCCAAGAAGCTAACCGGCTGTCAATGGTCAACCCGCCTAGCTTGGCTTCAATAGGAGGGTAGCAGCGGTGGCCTTACTTGGACCCGAGCAGCGGCGACCTACCATGTTCTACTCTTCCTCATTTTCTGTGTAGCGTGGCCTCGTTGGCAGCGGGGCGGGGCCTCGGCGGAGCCGGCGATGTCCTCTGTCTCGTTGCCGGCGGGCGGCGCCTCAGTGGAGCGGTGGAAATCCTCCCACGTGTTGCCGGCAGGGTGGGGCCTCGGCTGAGCCGGCAATGTCCTCTGCCTCGTTGTTGGCGGGGCGGGGCCTCGGCGGAGCCGGCGGTGTCCTCTACCTCGTTGTTGGTGCCGCGGGGCCTCGGCGGAGCATTGCCTCGTCGACGCCAGTGGAGCAGGGACTCGTCAGAGCTGGCATTGTCCTCTGCCTCGTCCTCGGTCTCAACAAATAGCGCCTCGCCCGCTTCATCGCCCTCTTTTCTAGCCTCTTTGTAAGCGGCCGCAGCCTCCGCCACCCGCATGCAGTACTGCCAGCGCTCGAGGCGGCCCTTGCGGGCGGAGCGGTATGAGTCGAGCAGTGCCTCCTGCTCCGCCCGCTCCGCGGCGATCTGCTCCTCCGCCTGCAGGTGCTCCTGGAGGAGATGGTGGTTGTAGGCGGCGTCGGCCTGTGCCTCCCAGAACTGCTCCTGACACATCTGCTTCACATTGTCCATATATTGGGCATGGGCCTCGCCGATGGTCATGGTGCAATGCACCGGCGAGGATGGCGCGGAGGAGGGGGTTGGCGCCGGATCGTCGACTACCATGTTCTCCATTGGGACATCGTCGTCCTTCGGCTGCCTGCCGGCCAGCCGGTCGGCAGCAATGGCTGCCATCTCCTTGTGGTCCGTCGTCCGCCCGTCCCGAAGAGCGCTGGAGCGCGAGGAAGCGATGGTGGGCAGTAGTGGTGTGGACAGGAGAAAGGGAACGGATGCGGATGACTGCGGCTATGGCCGGCGCAGTAGTTTATATAGCAATGGTGGGCGGGCGGAGGGACGGACGTGTGGCGCCGGAGTAGCCGCCTCGGCAACCGCGTATCATTAATATGGGCGGCAAATGGACGGACGGACGGCACTTGTGTCGTTTGAAGGCGGAGTAATCGCCTGCACCGGGAAGCGGGGCGGGCGGCGCTGACTGTTTTGGGCGGAAAGCGCGCGCGGGCAAGGAGATGACTTTACTCGGAGAGGATGACAATGCGGACCCACCAGGTCCATAGCCTCACGTACGCAAGTGCCTCCTTATTATATATATATATATGTATAAAACTATACTCCCTCCGTCTAGGTGAATAAGTCGTATTAGAAGGTGCATCACGACCTAGGTGCAAGCAGATTGGTGGAAAAGAAGAATATTTCTCTCTTCTAAACACAACATTTAATCACAGCAGTTAAGAGGATGCCTTATTAGCTACCCATGCAGGCCATTGTAATTCATAACATGCAAAGCGCTTTTATTTCTTGCGTAATAACCGCATGGACGTGCTGCATGCATTGGTCCTTGCCCGAGCAAAAAAAAGGGAGGAAAGGGGTTTCCACGGGAGACAACGAGGCAGAGGTGGAAACGCTCGCTGGAGTAATTTATTTTGCTTCCCCCTGGTTTCCTGACATCACGGTCCCACACCATTGTCAACCTATGTAGTAGTCAATAAACGAGAGAATTGCACAAGAAGCGGCCGACAGCTGGGACCAAGCAGCTCGAGCAGTATTTGTGTTTTTGAGGTGTGAGCACTGCAGAGTTTTTCGATGTTTAGCCCAGATATTAATTTTTCTCCTCTGAACAACAACGAAAACATCGCTGCGGGTATTAACTGGGCGGGCTGTGGCCCGTCTAGCCCAGGCCAGATATCCAGCCCAGATATTAATTTTTTTCAAGCTGAAAATGGCTAGCCCAGCTATACTTTTTTTAGGAATACCCAGGCAAGGTCAAGTTGTTATTCTCCACCCCGCTGGGCTGCAAATCTTTCCTAGGAGGGATGCATTAGGCTTAACAAGAAAGTGGACTTTAAGAAATAATAAATGGGATGTAATTATAAAAACTGGGCAGTAACTATAAAAAATGCACCAAACACGTGATTACTTTATAAAATATTATTTTTGGATATTGAAAATTTTAATTTCATTAATTGTTGCGAGCGCAATGTTTCGTTGGATTTTACGTAATATAAATTTATATTGAAATTGTATTTAATATGAATAGAAATTTTAGGATAAAAATATTTCGGATCCCATCAAAATGTGGGAAATTTTATTGAATTCTGTTTTGAACGGTTGGTTGAAATGGGCTGTACTTTTAACAAACTGTAAATGGGCTGTCGTAAATTCCAGTAGAATTCAAAAATGGGCTACACATTCTTCCAAATCTCAAATGGGCTATAAGTTCTCTGCCACACACTTCTGGCCTTACTAAGTTGACGCGTCCCCTAAAAAAACAGAGTTGACGTGTATGCAAGACTTTGTCAACTTATAGTCAACACACGGTTCTAGCAGCAGTGGGCGTTGGATGTCCATCCAACGGATGCCGTGCTTCTTCTTCAATCTCAGATATTCTAGCTTCACCCGCCCAAAAAATGATTCCTCCCCCTGACATATGGGGCGCACCGTTTCGGAAGCTGACCTATGGGCCTACTAAGTTGACGTACCAAGGGCTTTGTCAACTTAGTCAATATAAACAATTCTAGCTGCAGTGACCGTATGATGTCCATCCAACAGCCGTAGTGCTTCTTCAACCTCTGGTCTTCTTGCTCCAGCTGCCCAAAGCAGCGCCAGTCGTGCCGCCTGCTCCTGCCTCCTGTGGCCGGTTGTGCTGCCGCAGAGGCCTCACCGCCCCCTACTATTCCCATCGCTGGCCAGGACCTGCGGCGACGGCAGCCTCACACCGCAGCCGAACGAGTGAACCCTCATACTCCTCTCTGCGTGGGCATCCACTGCCGCGTCTTCACCGGCTCCGCGTCGTCCCCTTCCTAGGCCTCACCATCGTCCACCGCCCTGGTGCTCTCGGCGCGGCGTGGTCAACGTGGTCAAGGAACGACTTCCATCGGACGTGGACTGTACGTGGAGAGGCTGACAACTGGGTCCACGGCGGCAGCAAGGAAGTGCCTCCTTATTATGCGGAAAATAATGATTCCTCCACCTGACAGCAGGGACCCACCGGACGGGCCAACAGTATTTTGCAAAAAAATTGCTTCCCCCTGACTGCTGGGACACACCGGACAGGCCACCGTATTTCATGAAAAAAACGTTCCCCCCGTTGTCAGCTCGGACCCACCGGAAGTGCCTCCTTATTACGCACAAAAAAATGAATACCCCCCCCCCCCGGCTAGCTGGGACCCACCTTGCTGGGAGGCTGACTTGTGGGCCTACTATGTTGACGGGGATGAAGGGCTTTGTCAACTTAGTCAATATGAACGATTCTAGCTCCAGTGACCGTACGATGTCCATCCAATGGCCGTAGTGCTTCTTCAACCTCTGGTCTTCTTGCTACAGCCGCCCAAAGCAGCGCCGGTCGTGCCGCATGCTCCTGCCTCCCGTGGCCGGCTGTGCTGCCGCAGAGGCCTCACCGCCCCCTACTATTCCCACCGCTGGCCAGGCCCTGCGGCGACAGTAGCCTCACAGCGCTGCTGAACCAGTGAACCCTCGTAGTCCTCTCCGCACGGGCTTCCACTGCTGCGTCGTCCCCTTCCTAGGCCTCGCCGTCATCCACCGCCGCGGTGCTCTCCGCGTGGCGTGGTCAACATGGTCAAGGAACGACTTCCATCGGAAGAGTACTGTACGTGGAGAGGCTGACAGCTGGGTCCATGGCCACAGCCCAGTTTTTTGTCATTTGCCAAGTAAGTCGCTTTGTCGGTCCTGTTGGGCTGCAAATCCTTCAAGACGAGGAGAGCTTTCATTTGGCTGGCCAAGAAAATGGCCCATCAGTAATGAGAAATGGTTGTACATTTTTAAAACACATCAAACCGGCAATTAGTTTCAAATATCTTTTTTTCATTTCAAGATTTTAAATTACATTAATTTTTATGCATGGAGAATTTGTTGGATTTTATATTGATATACATTTATTTTTAAAATTAGTTTGAATGTGAGTCGAAATTTCGGGATTAAGAACAGTTCGGACCGCACCGAAATATGCAAAATTTCGTATAATTTTTTAACCGTTGCCACAATATGGGCTGTAATGCTAACAATAAAAATATGGGCTTCAAAAAAAACCTTAAGAATTAGCAAATGGGCTATAAATTATTAGAAATAATGGCAGATGGGCTATATGCTATTTTCCACAGATTTGAGGCTTTCCTAAAAAAAAGGTTGACGCACAAGCACCGACTGTTGGATGTCCATCCAACGGCCATCGTGCTTCTTCAATCTCTGCTCTTCCTGCTCCAGCCGCTCAAACAAGCGCCGGCGGGACTGCCTGCTCCCTCCTCCTCGCGGCCGGCTGTGCTGCCGCGCAGGCCTCACCGCCCGACCGTACTCCCATCGCTGGCCTAGCCATCCCTCTACTCACCCACACCTGCTGTTATTCTCTGGCGACGACTGACGAACCAGTAAACCCTTGTACAGTCGTACTCCCCTCCGCGTGGGAAACAACTGCCGAGTCTTCCCTGCCTCCGTGTCGTCCCCTTCCTAGGCCTCGCCGTCGTCCACCGCCCTAGTGCTCTCGGCGCGGCGTGGTCAACATGGTCAAGGAACAACTTCCATCGAACATGGACTGTACGTGGAGAGGCTGACAGCTGGGTCCACGGCCGCAGCAAGGAAGTGCCTCCTTATTACGCGGAAAATAATGATTCCTCCACCTGACAGCTGGGACCCACCGGACAGGCCACTATATTTCACGAAAAAAACATTTCCCCCTGACTGCTGGGACCCACCAGCTACATCTTCGCACGCAAGGAAGTGCGTCTGGGCAAAAAAAAGATTTGCCCCCTGACTGCTGGGACCCACCAGCTACATCTTCGCAGGCAAGGAAGTGCCTGACAGTCGGGACCCACCTGGTCGAAGCGTACATAGTGTTGTCATTCTGGTCGCGAACGTGTATGTACATACTGGTCGATGTAGAGGCGCGCACGTGTCGTAGTAGAGGCGCGCACGTAGCATGTACACGTACGTACAGCGGCCATGGTGCAAGAAAGAAAATACGGCCACGTATGTGTACATATGGGTGGGGTCTCGAACGCCTACTCGCGCATACGTATGGCCAGGGCTCGTGTACATGGCTGGGTCGGAACGGAGAAACAGCGCTGTCGTCGTGTTCATGGGGAGGCAACGGAATGCATCGTGTTCATGGGGAGGCAACGGAATGCGTCGTGTTCATGGAGAGGCAACGGAACGCGTGGGAGCCAACCGGCTGGGTCGGAACGGAATGTGTGGTCGTGTTCATCGGGAGGGCTTGGACGGAACATGCGATGGAAACGAGGCCTGGCATACCGCAAAACGGAGGAAACGGCCTTGTGTTCGACCGGCCACGTTCAAAACGGGATCCTGCTCATCAGGAGGGGTCTGGCATACCGCAAAACAGAGCAAACGGACCTCCTACGGTCGAAACGGGGGTCCTGTTGATCGGGAGGGGTGTGGCGTACCGCAAAACGGATGAAATGGACTTGTGTTGGAGCGCTACGGTCGAAACGGGGGTCCTGTTCATCGGGAGGGGTGTGGCGTACCACAAAATGGGACTCCACGGGATACTGTTCATCTCCACCGTCGACCCCTCCAGCCTCCATGAGCTACTGTTCATCCACCGTCGACCTCCGCCAGCCTCCACCTGTGACTGTTCATCCACGGGCTCCTGTTCATCCAGCCTCCACCGCGCGCTACTCCACCGGCTACTGTTCAACCAGCCCTCTCCATGGGCCCCTGTTCAACCACCCCTCCACGGGCTACTGTTCATCCTGCCCTCCACCGTCTACTGTTCATCCTACCCTCCACGGGGTGGTCCTGTTCATCCAGCCCCAACCGGCTCGATCGATCGGGGTCCTGTTCATCCAGAGGCAACACCACGGGGTCCTGTTCATCCACCCTACCGGGAACTGTTCATCCAACCCCCCCCCCCCCAACGCTCACTGTTCATCCAAAGGCAGCATCGATCGGCTTCAGTTAGCAGCAGTAGCGAAGGAATCGCTCGATCCGGTTCAGTTAACAGCCATCGATCGATCGCTCGGGTTCAATAACGCGTAGCCTGCAGTGCAATCGCTCGGGTTCAGTTAGAACCCAACGCCTCGCTCGGGTTCAGTTAGAGCCAACGCCTCGCACACACGCGCGTACGTGTACGAGAGAAATGCGCATCGCTTGGCCCCCGACCTCCCACCGTAACCGGGAACTCCCCGAAATTTTCCTCGTCCTCGCTTCTACCACGGTTTTTTCTGTCATGGACGGCCCAAAGAATGTCATGCAGCTGCGTCTCTGGCCCGCCCAGGACGAAAAGCCCATTTTCTGTCATGATTTTTTGTCATAGAAGTAGGAGCCCACCACATCTATGATGATATCGGGTTTTGTCACAATTATCGTCATAGAAGTGTCATATGTATAACAGAAAAAAATTCATTCAACCCAAAATGTCATGGATGTGTCTTTTTTTTGTAGTGTAACTAAAATCTACAACTAATTTTTTTTGGTTTTTCTTAAGGTTTTTCAAACACACAAGAAGAAAACTAGAAAATGAAAATAAACTAGCATGGATGATACAATGAAAGAGTATGAGCACCGACAACTGGCATGAGTGTGTGAACATGAATGTAATGTCGGTGAGAGATACGTACTCCCCCAAGCTTAGGCTTTTGGCCTAAGTTGGTCTATCCCCATGGATCAAAGTGGCCCTCTCCGGTGTAAGGAGGAGTGTCCTCTGGGTGCCACTGGTTGGCGATCTCCTCCGGATCCCACTGGTAAACTAACTGTCGATAAGGGTCCAGGGGTGGTTCCGGCTCAAGCTCTGGAGCTGGTGTCACTCTCCAGTATGCATGAACGTCCTCCGGCAAAACAAGGTACTTGCCTGAAAATATGTTAAACAAAGAGGGAGCAGGCAAGGTAATAGTCTCAAAGTTATTCTTACCAAAAACCAGTCTATAGTTAAGCATCTTTTTCTTATTCTTAACAATAAAATCATGCGCTATCATGCTCTTATAATCTAGAAAAATATTAGGCAGCAACTTTTCCACTTTCTCATAATGCCTAATAGGTATGTTAAAGTGTGCAGCAAGGCACGAGACAAAGATGCCTCCTAAGACGGGGCCCTTAGTATGGTTCAGATTTAACCGTTTAGCAACAATAGCACCTAAACTGAAAGTAGTATTCTGAATGAAGGCATGGCGCAAAATAACAATATCCGGGGCACTAAGGTTTCCACAGTTCCCATGACCAATTAAGCATCTACTAGCAAATATTGCAAAGTAACGTAGAATGGGAAAATGTATGCTAGTAATTCTTGCATCGGAAACTTTCCTTGTTTCCCCTACAGCAATCATACCAATAAATCCCTCCACATCATTACGATGTGGTTCCTCAATGCTGCCCTCAAAGGGTATCAAACAAACCCGGCAAAAATCATAAAGTGACATCTCCTTCTGCACATCATATAAATAAAATTCCACCGAGGGTGGTGATCTCCTAGCATGGAAATGAAAATTTTGCTCAAAGATATTGGTGAGTAAGAGATACTGTTCACGCTGGTCATGGAGGAAGGCAGTGAGGCCTGCATTCTCAGCCAAATGATAAAAATCTTCATGAATCCCGGCCTCTTTCAAGAACTCATAACAAGGCCATTCACATGCCCGAACCTCCGCAGTACGAGGGAGATTATACTTGGGCTTCTTGTTCTCTTCATCTTGCTTATCCTTCGAGCTTCGGCTCGATGAGCCCCTCAAAAATCTCTTCATCTTTTTTTGAAAATTTCTGAAATTTTTATTAACTTAAAAGGTGAACCAAACTCAACAAAATTGATAGCAACTACTCCTACAAGTGCCTATATCATGCATTAAAACTACTTTTGACCACATAAATTTGACATGCAAGCTCAAGAACAGGGTCACCTAAGCAGCAAATTTGCAATATATAAAGCACTAGAACAAAAACTAATTGTACCATTGGAGGAGTCACATACCAAAGAACAATCCCCCAAAGCAGTTTTGTGAATGGAGCTTTGAGCAAGGAGATCGAAAATGGCAGCAAGATGAGCAAGAACTCGGGTTTGAGCTGGCTAGTGATTTTTTTGGGAGGAAGAAGGAGTGTGTGGTGGCTGGAATAAGTGGAGGGAACCCACGTGGGGTCCACGAGACAGGGGGCACGCCCATGGGGGTGGGCGCGCCCTCCACCCTCGTGGGCACGTGGCTGCTCCCCCTGTTGTGTTTTCAGTGCCAGATATTCTCAAATATTCTAGGAAAATCATATTTAAATTTCAGGGCATTTGGAGAACTTTTATTTTTGGGGTATTATTTTATTGCATGGATAATTCAGAAAACAAACAGAAAATACTATTTTTGCTTTATTTAATATAAATAACAGAAAGTAAAAAGAGGGTATAGAGAGTTTTGTTTTCTAAATTCATCCATCTCATGCTCATCAAAAGGAATCCAATAACTAGGTTGATCAGGTCTTGTTAACAAACTCATTTCGAATAACATGAAACCGGAGAATTTTCAAATAACACTAGGTTACCTCAACGGGGATATGCACATCCCCAACAATAAGAATATCGTATTTCTTCTTGACAGTAGGAAGAGGAAATTCAAAACCCCCAATGGTAATTATTGAAATTTTTCCAATAGAATTGATACTGTGGACTTGAGATTGTTTCCTCAGAAAGTGTATCGTATGCTCATTACCATTAACATGAAAAGTGACATTGCCTTTGTTGTAATCAATAACATCCCCTGCAGTATTCAAAAAGGGTCTTCCAAGAATAATAGACATACTATTGTCCTCGGGAATATCAAGAATAACAAAGTCCGTTAAAATAGTAACATTTGCAACCACAACGGGCACATCCTCACAAATACCGATAGGTACAGCAGTTGATTTATCAGATTTGCAAAGATATTTCAATAGGTGTCAACTTATTCAAATCAAGTCCACGATATAAAGACAGAGGCATAACACTAACACCAGCTCCAAGATCACATAAAGCAATTTTAGCATAGTTTCTTTTAATGGAGCATGGTATAGTTGGTACTCCTGGATCTCCAAGTTTCTTTGGTATTCCACCCTTAAAAGTGTAATTAGCAAGCATGGTGGAAATTTTAGCTTCCGGTATCTTTCTTTTATTAGTAACAATATCTTTCATGTACTTAGCATAAGGATTCATTTTAAGCATATCAGTCAGACGCATACATAAAAAGATAGGTCTAATCATTTCAGCAAAGCGCTCAAAATCCTCATCATCCTTTTTCTTGGATGGTTTAGGAGGAAAAGGCATGGGTTTCTAAACCCATGGTTCTCTTTCTTTACCGTGCTTCCTAGCAACAAAGTCTCTCTTAACATAATGTTCATTCTTTGATTGTGGGTTATCAAGATCAACAGCAGGTTCAATCTCTACATCATTATCATTACTAGGTTGAGCATCAACATGAACATCATCATTAACATTATCAATAGGTTCATGTTCATTACCAGATTGTGTTTCAGCATCAAAAATAGAAATATCATTGGGATTCTCAGGTGTGTCAATAACAGGTTCACTAGAAGCATGCAAAGTCCTATCATTTTTCTTTCTCTTCCTTTTAGAT